>NC_137010.1:44022796-44062796 GCF_032717465.1 Coenobita brevimanus | reverse complement strand
GCTTCCTACCACGAAACATTTTTTCTTTGGGAAATAATTGTCGAGATGCATAGGTTTTATATGCTATCTATCTATCCGTAGTCAGACTCCATTATCCCATAAGGGGTGGCCGTTTGACTTTGGGGTAGATATTTTACTGGGAGGGGCACTAACCCTTCGCCAGCTCACATGTTGACATGTAGGGAGTACATATGGGTTGGTTATATGGTTACCATCCAGCATTGTAAATGGCTTCGTGGCTTACAGGAAACCATTAGGTTTGTCACTCAATGTAAAGCCACCTGACAAGGAAGTAAGAGCAATAAAAAGTGAGAGGAAAGATGGGAGAAATGGGATGAGAGGAGGGCAGGCACAGAAAAAGAATGATAAAGGTTAAAGAGGTAAGCAGCACTACATCATGAGAGTGGATGATGGTCGCCATCACCTGCCACCTGCAGTAAGAAAAACCTTCAGGCACATATTCCAAGTATCAGTAAATCAAATCCCAAAGAATTTTTCAGCTACATAAGAAGCAAAAGATAATAACTCCATCAATCGGTCCCTTAATCACAGATAACGGAGAGCACACTGATGATGAAACTACAATGGCGAAAATTCTTAATACTTTCTTCGCGTCAGTATTTACAACAGAAAATATACATACGATTCCTGTTTCCCCCATTCCCATAGAAGAGGGTAACATAATCACTGACATTACAGTTAGCGATCGTGACGTACTGCTTGCAATAAACAAATTAAGAGAATAAAACACTAGGACTGGACAAAATATCTCCAAGTGTATTGAAGGAACTACAGAATGAAATATCAAAGCCTTTATCTGAACTATTTAACTTATCATCACCTAAGAGCAGTAAGGTGCCACATGAATCGAAGCTTGCTTATGTAACCCCAATATTCAAAAAGGACAATAGAGCTCAACCAGAAAACTACCGCTTAATTTAACGTTGGTGGTTTGCAGATTGTTTGAAACTATTATCAGAGACAAGTTTGAGAAACACTTTGAAACAAACAACCTCATAAAAGATTCGCAACATGGTTTTCGTAATAATTGCTCTTGCCTCACGAATCTGCTTGACGTTTTCAGTGCTATACTGAACATGTACGACGAGACTAAATCTGTTGATGTGGTCTACCTCGATTTGCAAAAGGCTTTTGACAAAGTTCCACACAAAAGACTCCTTCAGAAACTAAAGGCACATGGTTTCAGCGGCAATGTTCTCGGGTGGTTAGAAGATTGGCCCACCGGACGAAAGCAAAGAGTTGTAATAAATGGAAAAGAGTCAGACTGGATAAACGTTACAAGTGGAGTGCCACAGGGTTCAGTGTTAGGTCCCATTCTTTTCTTAATATACGCAAATGATATTGACGAAGGATTGTTGTGTAAGATTTCAAAATTTGCTGATGATACAAAAATAGGTAACAGAGCAGATACAGCACTGCAAAGGCAGGCAATTCAGAGAGATCTTGATCAACTGTTTAGCTGGGCCCGAGTCTGGCAAATGGATTTCAATATTATTAAATGCAAAGTGCTAAACAGTGGCAGTAAAAATGTAAGAGCTAGTTATAGCATGAATAATGTCCAGCTTGATAGGGTAAACCATGAAAAAGACTTAGGAGTTATAATAACAAACGATTTGAAACCAAGCAAACAAGAAAAAAGCCAATAAATTGTTTGGATTCCTAGGCAGAGCATTTGAATATAAATTCGATACTATTGTCCCCACTTTGTATAATTCCTTTGTACGCCCACACTTGGAGTATTGCGTTCGGTTTTGGTCACTGTATTATAAAAAGGATATGGAAAAGCTTGAAAGAGTGCAACGAAGGATGACAAAGATGATACCTAGACTGAGAAATCCCCCTTACGAGAAACGTTTAGAAGCCCTGAATCCCTTTACCCTAACTAAACGGAGGATACGAGGAGATTTAATTCAAGTATTCAAAATGTTCAAAGGACATGATAACATGGCTGTCGATAAATACTTCACAGTTGATCACTCGAATTATACTAGAGGCAATGGGCATAAAATAATTGGCAAACGATTCCAGTTGTATGAACCTAAGCATTTCTTCTTCAATAGAGTTGTAAATATATGGAATAAATTGCCCTCCAACGTAGTAAATTGTAATGCAGTACAAACCTTTGAAAGTCGCATGGATAAGTATTTGTCGTCTAACCCCCAGCTTAATATGTTTACTCCTGAATAAAATACTTGTGTATGTATAATTTTCTGTTTTATTTTATTTTAGTTTTTTAGAGCCTGGATCAATTTATTAAATGCAAATATAGTATATGCACAGACTAGGGTATGCACAGATAGCCCTGAGTTAACGGCCACTACTCATACTTTTGACCTGTGATGGGCTGTGGATCACTGAGGGTCCCTGTTAGTTAGGTAACCACCAGCAGGATTTTTTTAATGTACCAGGGGTCACTGCTTCAGGAGGTGACTTGTGTGCTTGTCCCGCATGGGAAAGTTCCTAGTCTCAGTGGAATGAACGGAGCTAGGGCTTGATTGACTGCTGCCTGCCTTAATAGTGCCAGGCAAGGCTGCCACACCACCCCTGAACATCCACACTGTGCACTGTGCAAATTCCAAGCTGTGTCCGCAGACGCCCCGTTAACTCAACGTACCCGTACATAGTGTCATGCATTAGTTATTAAATAACTAATGAATAATCGAATAAATAAATTTTATTTATTCGATTATTCATTTTACTTTACTACCATGTCTTTCAGGTTATTCATAGTGGTAGCTTATAGATAATGTATTACAGAATGTGGCTTTTCCTTTTCAGTCTTTCCTATGAAATTTCCATGTCAGTTTTTCCATGCTGCATGGTGGTTTTTCTCACTTTTTCTTGCCAGTTTTAACTGGAGAGTTTGGAGGCGGGGGGAGCCTTCTTACTTTACTATCCTTATCCTTTAGCATGTAGAGTTAGATCTCTTAGTCATAGTCTACTCTGTAGCAAACAGCCTCGAAAGGACCATAAGGTCTGTTGCTGTTTGCTTTCCTTTGTACTCCTTTATACTCCTTTGTACACTTAAGTTTGATATTGCTTACGTTTATCCCTCTGCTACGAGAGGTTTCCTTAACCCCTAAAGTCCGTTCATCATCGATCGATGTGTGTTAGACAAGGTATGGTCAGTCTGGTCCACATCGATATAGCAGAAGCCACAAAAAAGTGAGTAAAGGTTGCCAGGCGTCTTCAATGACGTAAATGGAAGCTAGCAAATGGGAACAACAATATCTGGTGGTGTCTGGCATGATTGGTCCCCCTAGATAAGGTAGGAGGCCCCTTCCTCCTTCGCCATCTCTCCATCTCCCTCTGCCCCATTGGATTATCCACTCATTGTCTCCTCCCACCCAGATCTCCCCCATTCCCCGTCTATGCCATTGTGAGAGTATGTAGTAGGCATATTCCCTCCTTATTGAGGCCCCACACCTCCCCTTCACCTCCCAGGGCAACCCCCACACCCACTCCACCTCCCTCTGCCCCATTGGTTCCTCGTCTGATTGTCACCTCCCACCCAAATCAAGCAAGCCAAACACAATGCCATTGCATCAGTGACCTGTTTGATGCAATGGAATGTATATCTATTATTAGTTAAGGTTATTAGCCAAGGAATATTAGTTTCCTCATACAATTTACCCATTTTCTATCATTTTCGATGGGAAACTTTTGTGATTATAATTTATGGTACCTGCAACTTATTTCTTTTAAATATTTCTGCCGTTCTACCATTTACACACATCAGTAGGCTACAGGTTTCTTAGCGTTTTATATAACACACACATGAATTTTATTGTATTATTTTTTTTATTTTTTTTTTTAATGCGAAGAAGAAGGAACCAAAGGCCATGAGCCCGCAGTAACAGTTCCCTCCAAGAGAAAAACAAAATACAATAGAGAGCCAAATTCAAGATCCGATCATTTTGAGATGCCTGGACACACTGCGTTTGAAAGACTGGAGATCATAGGCAGCAGGAAATACAGATAGAGGGAGACAGTTCCAGAGCTGACCTGTTGCATAAATGAAAGATTGGGAGTAACGGTTAACTCTTGCATTAGAGAGTTGGACAGAAAAGGGATGAGAGTTTGCTGCCAGACGGGTGCTACGCGCCCGTCGTAGAGGTGGAGGAATGCAAGCAGACAGTTCAGAGGAGCAGTGACCATTAAAGTAGCGATAGAAAAGAGATAAAGATGCAACAGTGCGGCGAAGAGACAGAGGTTGAAGGGAGTCAGTAAGAGGAGGAGAGTTAATGAGACGAAAAGCCTTTGACTCCACCCTATTGAGAAGAGCTGTATGTGGGGAGCCTCCCCACACATGAGAGTTGTACTCCACACAGGGGCGGATAAAACCCCTGTATAGAGTCAACAATTGTGCAGGAGTATAGAAAGAGCGGAGTCGGCTGAGCACACCCAATCTCTTGGAAGCAGATTTAACAAGAGATGTAATATGATCTTTCCAAGATAAGTCCTGAGTAAATGAAACCCCAAGCATGTTCAAGGATGATGCAGGATTAAGCTGAATATTATTAAACATTAGTGGGTATACCTGTGGAAGATTTTGTCGGGTTGATAGGTGTAAGAACTGAGTCTTAGATGCATTAAAGACAACCATATTATTCTTACCCCAGTCAGAGATACGAGCCAAGTCAGACATTAGGTGTGCCATAGCCTCATCCCTTGTTTCTTGAAGTAACTGTTGAGATGGGCGTTGCGGGAACCGAATGGAAAGGTGAAGGGTGGAGTCATCAGCGTATGAGTGGATAGGGTTAGATGTACATCTTAGAAGATCATTGATGAATAAAAGGAAGAGAGTTGGTGATAGGACAGAGCCCTGAGGAACACCACTGTTGATAGATCTAGGAGAAGAACGATGGCCGTCTACAACAGCGGCTATAGAACGACCAGAAAGGAAGCTAGCGATGAAGGCACAGATAGAAGGATAGAAACCGTAGGAGGGCAGTTTGGAAATTAAAGATTTATGCCAGACTCGATCGAAAGCCTTTGAGATGTCAAGTGTAATGGCAAAGCTTTCGCCAAAGTCCCGAAAGGAGGATGACCAGGAGTCTGAAAGGTAGGTGAGAAGATCGCCAGTGGAGCGTCCCTGACGGAACCCATACTGACGATCGGAAAGAAGGTTGTGATAGGAAAGATGCCTTAAAATTTTTCTATTAAGAACTGACTCGAAAACTTTTGAAATAAAGGACGTTAAAGCAATTGGACGATAGTTGGAGGGTTGGGAGTGATCACCCTTCTTTGGGACTGGCTGAATGAGAGCAAACTTCCAGCAAGAAGGAAAGGTACAAGTTGACAGACAAAGGCAAAAGAGTTTGCCTAGGCAGGGTGTAAGCACAGAAGCACAGTTCTTGAGAACAACAGGAGGGACCCCATCAGGCCCATATGCCTTGTTAGTACTGAGGCCAGTGATGGCAGAAAATACATCAACTGAAGAAATTTTAATGTCAGCCATGAGGAAGTCAGAGGGGAGAAGTGATGGAGGAACAGCACCGGAATCGTCTAAGGTGGAATTGGAGGAGAAAGTCTGTGCGAAGAGATCTGCTTTATCAGTAGAAGAAATAGCTACAGAACCATCAGAGTAGAAAAGAGGAGGGAAGGATGATGAGGTAAAGTTGTTAGAAAGATTTTTGGCAAGGTGCCAGAAGGAGCAGGAAGAATTCGAGTTGGAGAGTTGAGAGCATTTAGTATGAATGAAATTATTTTTAGTAGAGCGAAGAACAGACTTAGCACGATTCCGGGCAGAAACGTAAAGATGATGTGATTCAGGGGTGGGTTGGCTCCGGTACCTTTTGTAGGCCTTCTCCTTGTTGCGGACAGCATTAGAACAAGCGTGATTAAACCAAGGCTTTCTTGCGTTAGTCAAAGGATATGAGAAAGGAATGTATGCTTCCATGCCCGAGAGAATAACCTCCGTAATGCGCAAGGCACACTCAGATGGCTCACGGCCATGGAAGCAATAATCATTCCAGGGAAAATCAAAGAAGTACTGCCTGAGGGCCTCCCAGTTCGCGGCTCCAAAATGCCACAGACGACGTTTCCCTGGAGGGTCCACAGGCCGTACCGGAGTGATAGGACAGGTTAAGGTAATAAGATTGTGATTGGAGGAGCCCAACGGAGAGAAAAGATTAACAGAGTAAGCAGAAGGATTAGTTGTGAGGAAGAGGTCAAGTATGTCGGAGCTCTCTCCAAGGCGGTCAGGGATACGGGTAGGGTGCTGTACAAGCTGCTCTAGGTCATTAAGGATAGAAAAGATGTAGGCTTGTTCACCAGGTGGATCTGTGAAAGGAGAGGAGAGCCAAAGGTGGTGGTGAACATTGAAATCTCCAAGAATAGAGATTTCAGAGAAAGGCGAAATGGACAGAATGTGTTCCATTGTAGAAGTAAGATAGTCGAAGAATTTTTGATAGTCAGTAGAATTAGGGGACAAGTAAACAGCACAGATATATTTAGTCAGAGCTTAATAATTTACATGCAGAGCTTAATAATTTAACGTAACAAGCAATTTATTTTTTTTGTTCAGTTATTTCGTTTATTTATATTATAATGTTTTTCTTTATACATTTCAACATACGTATAAATATTTGCCTTATTGAATGATATGCAGTGAATCGATATATTTTTATCTTGCATGCAGAGGTAATTCCCCCCCCCCCTTTTATGCACTCATACAGCTTGTTTCACGGCTTAGCACATGTTTCACATTGATTTGGGTGTTTTTTGTAAGGTTTTGTTGAGAAAATAGTTATATGCCAAAATTTTCCTATTTTCTTTGAGAAGCGATGGGTACTATTCTAATAGTTGACGGTCGATTGTGCGGTAATCATTAGGCCTATGGGACTGAGAGTGGCATTTTCAGGTGTGTAAATTCAAGCTCTTCAGATCGGTAAGAAAAAATTTTACCTTGGTGAAAGTTAAAATAATCAATGCCTTTTTGCGGCTGGGGTGGCAGTCGGGCCTGGAGATTATTAAGCTGCTTAACATTCATCTGCTGCAACAAGACTTTAACGAAATACAACGCCACCATAGTGAAGGAGTTATATGTCCTCAGTCCGTTGAAGAGTTTTATCATTATTTCATCCATGTCATACATATTATTATTTTTCATTTTCAATTTCCGGTAGAATCCTTATAGTGAATAAGCTTCAGTACATGCAACATTCACCATCTGTTTCAGAACAAGAAGTCCTTTCTTAGTCAGTTGAAACTGACTGGATGTAGCAACAGTAAACTAAAGAAAAGCGTCATCGTACCATGTGAATCCTTTCAGTACGAGGGCAGCTTTGTGTATTATATTCTTACCACCCGAAGACGGTCTAATATGATGTGACAGAGATTTCATCGAAACATTTATGGGGGAGGCAGTGGCTCAATCGGTAGAGAGGTGGCCTGCAGTCCTAACGGACTCAGGTTCAAATCCCGCTGTGGCAGGGAACAGTTTAAGAATTTGAAATTCATAGAAATCAGACTTTACTTATCTACCAGAAGACCCGCCGACATGTCGTAAAAATACCCCCGCTAATACCAATACACCAGTCCTGTATGAGACAGCCCTAGCATGTATTCAGTATGGACGGTGGGTGTTAGCGCCGAAGTGGTGACATGTCGAGGTGTACGGTACGTAGGAGTACTACTGGGCCTTGAAAGCAGGCTGTGAAGCCTATGCCCAGAGTCGAACACACACACACACACACACACACACACACAAAAGTTGATGAAGGCTATAACTGCTCAAGAGGGGGAGCAAAGTGAGTGAAATTGTGAACGAACACGCAGTGCCACATATTGAGTTCAACAACAGTGGCGAATCAATTCATTTCCGAAACTGTTAAGTATCAGCGGAGCTACATACGCCGTTGAAAATGTTGTGGAAAATAATAATAGGTGCTTCTTGAGTGACTTTTCACAATACTGACCATCATATTGCTGATAAAAGCAAAAAAGTGTCAAGCTGGGCTCAGAACCTGTGTTATCTTGAAAACTATTAAAGCAACAGGGGAACTGCCCAAGTTGTTGAAAAGTTTATGAAAAAACTAACAGTTGTTATGTGCACTTAAGTGGCTTTTCTGAAAGTTCGTCACCATATTCCTGGAAAGGCCAGGAAGCACCAGACTGAGTGCTAAAACTGACTCACCACGAACACTGTTAAAATTCCAGCAAACCTGTGCACATTGTTTGAAAAGTTATGGGAAAGTAGTTTTTCAACATATTCACTGGAATACGGGAGGATCTCTAAACGCTACAGCACTCTGATATACTCCTGTGCGTATTGCCGTGATTAATTAATATAGAAAAACATATGATCCAAAAATCTATGTTTGTATGGTTTGACTTTTGATCCCTTATAACCCTTTAAAAGCCTAAATCGAAAAAAAAGGGGGTGCCAAAGGAAGAGCAGCAAGTCTGAAAAGAATCGATGAGGAAAGAAAGGAAAAATCACAACACTGTTGGGAAAAAGAAAGATATAAAAAGAAAGATTGAAAGAAAACGAAAGAACGAAGAAAGAAGAAGAAAGAAGGGAGAAAAAGGAAGGAAGAAGGAGGAAAAAGAAGGAAGAAGAATAAAGAAGAAGGAAAAAGAAGAAAGAAGACGACGACGACGACGATGAATAAGAAGAAGATGAAGAAGAAAAAATTGAACAACAGGTGTCCACACTATTGTTGTGCACAGTGTGTACTGTTATGAGACAAATGGGATGACACGCTTCATACATTAGCAAACATGCTTGCTCGATTATATTCCACATTATCAAATATGGACGCTAGTAGCTTAATTATATGTAATCCACCACTTGAGGAGCTTCCTGCTGTACTGATCATTATTATCCAGAGAGAGCAAGAGCAAAGTAAAAAAAAAAAAAAAGTAATCGAAGTGAAGGATTTTCAACATAATTTAAGGATATTCCCACATCTTGTCGCCTTCACTATGATGTGCGATTCTGCTTCATTATGGCCACTACAAGATTATTTTATTTCGATTAAGAAAGGACTCTCGCATTCATGAGGATATTGGTGTTCTTTCTTAACCCCTTCGCCACGAGAGGCCCACCGGCTTGAGGGGAATAAAATCGACTGGCTGTGGCGACATAAAAAGAAAATCATACTGAAGGCACTCAGAACATATGTACTACCTGACGCTGCATTCTGTGAGGAGTGGCCTGGACACTAGAACCTCCAGACATTTCTTTCCCCACTCAGTGACGCCTCTTCTTCCCACGACACACTATCCTCCCTTACGTACTCTGGCACCCTCTCTCTCTCTTTTCTCAGTAATTTGTATGGGCATGGTAAAAGAGCCTTATTACACATGCTCGTTTATTGCCACTACGCGCACGAGTTCTGAAGCTGTGGCCAAGACGCTTCCCATGATCATTATAGTTGACGCGTAAGCCAGTGCACAATATCACTTCATGGACACTTACAGATACTAAAGGAGTTGATGGACATGCTATTACTTCGATTCCCTCCATTTTATTATTATTATTATTATTTTTGAATTTATATACTTATGCAATTTTGTCACTCCATGATATGTGCTCAGCCTTTTACAGATATCCTTTTTTTTTTTTTTTTTATGTTCGCTTTGAAATGAAATATATGAATTAGGTGACCCCTTCTTTTGTGATGTGTGGCCATATTATTAAAAATGAGTGAGTGTGATGAAATGCAAACAAATAATCAGTTTTTTACTCCAATCTACGGAACTCCTGTGATTGCTAGATGTCGTCAACCTTCATCCCATATAGCAAAGTACAGTCAGAAGCGACACAGAAAAGGTCAGAAGTTTCTATCATCGTTACATGCTTCAGAAATTAAGCTAAAATACCGAGGGCTTTTCCACATTATCGCTCTTTTAGTTATAGCAATACGGCTTACAGTGTGCTAAATATCGTACTGTTTTCTATACAGTATAACTTATATTTTGTAAATATAACTGTGTACGTATATGAGGGTGTTGTGGTACCGACTGCGTTATATGGGGCTGAACCATGGAATATGGGTGTAGCAGAGAGGAAAAGTTTGAATGTAATGGAGATGAGGTGTCTGAGGAGTATGTGTGGAGTGACGCTTATGGATCGGGTGCGAAATGATGAAGTGCGAAGGAGAACTGGAGTTGTTCGGGAGATGGCTGGTAGAGTTGAGCAGAGGGTGTTGCAATGGTTTGGGCATATGGAGAGAATGGATAATGAGCGATTGGTGAAAAAGATAACTAGATCTGATGTGAGAGGTGTAAGGCTGAGAGGAAGACCACGAATAGGATGGATGGACAGTGTGAAGAGAGCGCTGGATGCGAGAGGGATGTCTGTTGAGCAAGGAAGAGTGGCTGTGCGTGACAGAAATAAATGGAGAGAAATTGTGAATGAATAAATGATGACGCAGCCCTGAGGGGATATTCTCCCGCATTTGGTCTGATCAGCTAGTCAGGTCAGGTGCGGGTAAGGGGATGGGTCTGTTATGATGTGGCAGGGGTAAACCAGTTCTGCTGTCGGGCCCTGCTGCGGATGTCACTGATTGCATTGCGCAGTTGACCCTTGTGCGGTGTGGTGCGGTGAGGATCTGTCCGTTTTCC
This sequence comes from Coenobita brevimanus, assembly GCF_032717465.1. Taxonomy (NCBI): domain Eukaryota; kingdom Metazoa; phylum Arthropoda; class Malacostraca; order Decapoda; family Coenobitidae; genus Coenobita; species Coenobita brevimanus. The sequence continues at coordinate 44,052,200 of NC_137010.1, read as the reverse complement.
CCTTTGGGGCTAAGATGCGAATGAATGTGTTTGAATGGATGAGTAAATGGGGAGTGTGTCGTCCTGTCTCGGCTACCTCCCTTTCCTTGGGGGGAAGCAGCCTAGGTATATAGATAGATAGATAGACGTATTCCTCTAGCGTCATACAGTACAAGGACACAGATAAAAGTGCTGGTTACCCCACTCCTCTCTCGCATCCCACTCACTCACTCTTCCTTCATAACCCCATTTACTCCTTCCTTTCTCCCCACCCATCTCTCCAGTTTCCTCCCATTCACCTCTCTCCCCTTCCATGTTGCTTATCTCCCGTCCCAGTCATCCTTCAGCACACTCCTTCTCTCCCTACTCTGCCTCATCCCGCCCTCTCTCTTTACTCCTTCCTCTTACCCCACTCCTCTCTCTTATCTCGATCATCTCTCTGCTTATTCTTCTTTTCCTAATCCTTACATTCTTTTCGTTTTCACCTCTCATCCCACTCCTTCTTTTCCCTCTTTCCCCATTCCCCTGTCTCACCAGCTCTTCCGATTCACCCCACCCATCCCACACTCCCTTCCCACCCGATTTACCTTTCATCTCATTCCTACCTCCCACCCCACTCCAACTTCTATACCCCGGTCCTCCTGTGTGTGTGTGTGTGTGTGTGTGTGTGTGTGTGTGTGTGTGTGTGTGTGTGTGTGTGTGTGTGTGTGTGTGTGTGTGTGTGTGTGTGTGTGTGTGTGTGTCTCTCTCTCTCTCTCTCTCTCACCTTAGCAACCCCCATCTCATCCCACTCACCCCACTGGCCCCTCTCAGGACGTGCAGTACGGCGACATCGACTACATGGACCGGCGCATGGATTTCACAGTGGACCCCAAGAACTATGGCGGCCTGCAGGACTACATCAGGGAGGTGAAGGAGGGCGGGCTGAGATTTGTTGTTATTCTCGACCCTGCCATCAACGCGGAGGTGAGTGGGACGGAGTGGGAGGGAGTACAAGAGTATGAGAGGGAGTAAGACGGTATGGGAAGGTGTGGGAGTGGGAGGGAAAGGGTGGGAGGGAGTGGAAGAGTATGAGAGGGCGTGGGACGATATGGGAAGGTTTGGGAGTGGGAGGGGAGGGGTGAGAGGAAGTGGAAGAGTATGAGAGGGAGTGGGAGTATGGGAAGGTGTGGGAGTGGGAGGGAAGGGGTGGGGGGGAGTGGAAGAGTATGAGAGGGAATGGAACAGCATGGTAAGGTTTGGGAATAGAAGGGAAGGGGTGGGAGGGAGTGGGAGAGTGTGAGAGGGAGTGAGACAGTACTGGAAGGTTTGGGAGTGGAAGGGGGGAAGGGGTAAGAGGGAGTGTGAGTGTGGGATTAAAGGACAGGAGTTTAGCTGAGTGGGAAGAAGTTATACCGAGATGGAAGTTATGCTGAGTGACATTGCGTGACGGGGTGTGGGACGGAATGGTTTGGCAGGGTGTGAGAGGGTATGGCAGGGAACAGAAGGGAAGTGTGGGGATATGGGAGGCTGTGAGAGAGAGAGAGAGTGGGAGGGTGTGAGAGGGATCTGGAGTGATTGAGGATGTGTGGGAGGAGATTAGAGGGGGGGTGGAGGATTGGAGTAAGTAGGAATAACTGAGAGGGTGTCAGAAGGGGTGGTAGGGGAGTGGGAGCATGTTGTAGGTGAGCGCGAAAGGTGTGGGAGAAGAATAGTGTAACAGAAGTAAAAGAGTGATGGGAGGAGGGGATGGAATTTGGGGGGAATAGGAGTAGGTGGGAGCCTATTTACTTGAACAGAAATTAGTAGGTGGGGCATGAAAAAGATTGGGTGGAAATGGGTAGCGATGCGAGTAGGCGTGAGTAGGAAGACATTGGTTAAGAATGGTTAGTAGAAGCTTGGCTAAGGAAGATAAGTGGATGACACTGGAGAGAGTGAGAGGGTATAGTGTGAGCGCGGCACAAGTGAGATGAAGTAGGAAGAAGGAGAAATGAGTGAGAATGAGTGGGATGAGAGTGTCAGAGACTTAAATTAGGAGTGGTATGAAAATAAACATAAAAATGAAGGAGGAACTGAGTTTAAAAGGAACAATGCTTGGCTGTGTGGGAGTGGAAGGGATACGAGTTGGAGGTTGTGGGATGGGATGTAAATAGAGTGAGATGGGAGTGAGACTAAGCTAACATACAGTAAAAGTGAGAGGCTCGAGAAGTGAGTGGAACTGAGTGGTTGTTAAACAGTGTGTGTGAGCGAGGTACAAGTGGGAGGGTGTAGGATGGGATGATAACAGAGAGAGAGAGAGAGAGAGAGAGAGAGAGGGAGAGGGAGAGAGAGAGAGAGAGAGAGAGAGAGAGAGAGAGAGAGAGATTAACTGAGTGATTGTTTGATTGACTATTTGAGTGGTTGGTTGATATTGTAGAACGAGTTGTACTGAGTTTACAATAAACAAGCCATTGTCAAGCCGAGTAGGAGTGAGACAGGTGTACAAGTGGGAGGGTGTGGGATGGGAGCTAAACTGATTGCAATGAGTAAATGAATATTAGGACCTGGGAAATTTCTTCGAGCGGGTGGGATTCACTGGTAAACAAGCTAATACTAAACTGAGTGAGAGAGAGTGGGGTAGAATTTTGAAGCTGTGGGAAGGTGCAGCTGCAGTCATAACTAGAAAGCACTCACAGAGCGCATACCTCCGCCAATGCCATTGCAGTTAAAAAGGATCCGGATCCGGACCCGTGGATATATAATCCGGATCCGCCCCCAAATTTAATCAAATCTTTCATGGTCACTGGCCCACCTTTCCACAAAATTTCATTGAAATTCAGTAAGAACTTTTGGAGATATTATGCGGGATACCCTGGATCCGGATCCGGATCCACCCTCTAATTTAAACATTTCTCCCATGGCCCTTGGCCCACCCTTCCACAAAATTTCACCAAAATCCGTTCGTAACATTTTGAATAATCCTGGTTACAGACAGACCAACCAACCAACCAACCAACCAACGTGGGCTAAAACATAACCAAGGCGGGAGTAACAGACCAACACCGGCAAAAACATAATCTCCTTGGCGGAGGTAATAACTGATTCTCTTCATTTGATTAAATAATGAAAGTGAGCAATGAATTTCGAAACCTCACCGATACCATCATTGGAGCCCCGCAAGTCCTATTTAAGGGTCTCATAAATGTTCGATCAGAAGATGGAGCGATATTTATTTTCTGTAACTGTATGTAAAATTAAAGAAGTAAACTGAAAAAAAAAAAAAAAAAAAAAAAAAGGAGGGACCTGGCTGAATGAGTGAAGCTGAGTGTAAAATTAACCAGTCACTGTTACAACTACAAAGGACTCAGAGAGCGCATACCTCCGCCAATGCCATTAAAAAAGGATCCGGATCCAAATACGTGGCAATATTGCGTGGAATACATAAAATCCAGATCCGCCTCAAAATTTAATCCATTGTTCTTTGATCCATGGCCCACTCTTCCACAAAATTTTATTGAAATTCATAGAGAATTTTTGGAGATACTGTGCTGAATACATAGGATCCGAATCCGGATCCGCCCTCAAATTTAATCAATTCTCTCTCGGCCCGTGGCCTACCCTTCCTCAGAGTTTCGTTGAAATTCACTGAGAACTTTTGGAGATATTGTGCGGGATACTTCGTATCCGGATTTGCCCCCAAACTTTAATCAGTCCTTTCTTGGCCCATGGCCCACCCTTCCACAAAATGTAATTGAGAATTTCTGGAGATATAGTGTGGACAAAGTAACAGATGAAACTGCCATAGACAGAGCACTTGCTGGATGGATCCGATTGTGTCCGCTCACTTTTCACCAGCATGTAGGCAGTCATGTATCTGCTTAGTTTTCACCGGCGTGTAGGCAGTAATTTTGAGTTAAATTTCGTGTTTCATATACACACACACCACAAAGCCAGCCAGGAGACATGGCGCGTGTGCTAGGCAATCCCCAGACCCTGTCCTCCCCCTTTACTATTTTTTAAATCAGCCCATACCCCACTGACCGGGCTAATGTATGGCCCGGCCTGCACTATAGGTGCAGGAAATCTGTAAACGAACGAACGAGCGAAGAACCTGATGGGTTTAGGAAGCTAAAAATTTCTTTGCCAGGTGCGCCAGACGTTTCTCTTCAATTTGGTAAGCAAAAAAAAGAAAAAATCGATTTTCAAAATTTGGAAAAATGGTGCCTGGGCCGGCAACTGGGTCCCGACGATTTCCGGACCCACGGCCATTGAGGGGTTTCAACACCCCACCCGGCCCAGGGCCTTTGACAGATTTTGACGAAAAAACAATAGGCTTACAGGGTTTATGGATATCTACCTTCCGATTTTTTTTTTTTTTTTAGAACGATTAGCGCAAAATTGTGACCTGTAGAGTACAGACAAACAAATAGACAGACAGACATACGGAGCTGACCAGCATGTTTGCCGAATCTTTCGATTCCGGCAAGCAACAAACATTGGTGAATACATAACCTCCTCCAACTTCGTTGGCGAAGGTAAAGAAACAAAAGAAAGAATGTTTGAACGAGTGGGACTAAATAAAAAAAAAAAATGCTGAACTCGCTTAATACGATGGCTTCTTTTCATTGTTATTATTGCTGCCACAGAGTATTATATTCAGTTAAGGGACGTTGAAGTGATGAGTGAAACTAACCCTTTTCATTCCAGCATTTCTTCCCATAGCCAGATATAGACTCCTAGAAGTAGCATAAACATATATATAGACGCCACCGTGTTGAGGAGGTAAACACGTTCAATAAATGGCGTATTTTTAAAGTTTACAAGTGATACAGTGCCTCTAGAAGAGTTTATTCTGTTTATGAGAGACATTTCGAATCTGACAGGCAGGATATAGGCTTCATTATCTACTCTACTATAGGCTTTTCTTAACTTGAATAAAATAATCTATTGGTAACCTTATTGAAACGAAAAGGACGCTACCGGGTTGAAGTGAGTATTAGAATGGGATGTACTGAAAGGGTTATGACAGCCTCTCTCTCTCTCTCTCTCTCTCAGGGTCCATTCCTACTCCCCTTAGTCCCAGTCCAGCTCTTTCTTTGTCTCAGTCCAGCTCTCCTACTCCTGTTCCCTCCCTTGTCCCACTCCCTTTCTCATCTCTCACTCCCTGTTTTGTCCTATCCCTCCCTCCCTCTACTCCCGCTTCCTCTCTTCGCGGGCTCCCTACTCCTACTCCCATGTCCTTTCTCTCCCACTTCCCCTCTCTCACCCCTAATCTCATCCCAGAACCAGGAGGCATAAGGTTCCTCAGCAGTCGATCCCTTTAAGTACTTCAGGGAGATGAACAAACCCTCAGGCCTTTGAGGATTGGGATGGAGGAGATTAAAGTAGATTGGTTCACTGACGACGAGTAGGAGGAAAAGATGATTGTCTCAGTGTAATCTTGGCGCGCGCGCACACACACACACACACACACACACACACACACACACACACACACACACACACACACACACACACACACACACACACACACACACACACACACACACACACACACACACACACACACACACACACACACACACACACACACACACACACACACACACACACACACACACACCTTAGAATGCCACTGTATACATTAGCACACCACATCCTGCCAACCTTACACATTCAAACAACGCACTATCAAACAACACACTGGCAAACATGACACTGTTGCACCATATTCTGTTGCTCTTCACGCTGTTGCACCTCACACTGTTGCATTCACATTGTTGTGCCTCACGCTATCGTACTTCACACCGTTGCACCTCACACTGTTGCATTCACACTGTTGTACCTTCCACTGCTGTACGTCACACTGTTGCATCTTACTGTACACCTCATACTGTTGTATTCATATTATTGCATCTCACACCGTGGACCTCACATTATTGTACCTCACACTGTTGCACTTCACACTGTTGTACATCATATTGTTGTATCTCACATTGCTGTGCCTCAAACTATTACACTTCACACTGTTGCACCTCACACAGTTCCACCTCACACTATTGTACCACATACCATTGCACTCACTATTGTACCTCATACTGTTGTACCTCACACTGTTGCACCTCATACTGTTGCACCTCACACTGTAGCACCTCACAATGTTGCACCTCACACTGTTGTATCTCACACTGTTGCACTTCACACTGATGCACCTCACACTTTTACACCTCAATCTGTTGTACTTCACACCGTAGAACCTCACATTGTTGCACCTCACACTGTTGAACCGCACACTGTTCTACTTCCCACTGTTGCACCTCACACTGTTGCAGTTTACTGTTGCATCTCACACTGTTCCACCCCACACTGTTGTAGCTCGTAGTATTGCCTTTCACCGTTGGACCTGACACCGTTGGACCTGACACTGTTGAACCTCCCACTGTTGCATTACACACTGTAGACCTCCCACTGTTGCACCCTATACTACTGCACTTCACACTGTGCACCTCACACTGTTACACCTCAACTCTGCTGTACCTCATACTGTTATACCTCACAGTGCTGTACCTCTTAATATTGCACCACACACTTGCCTCATACACTACTGTACTTGTTAATATTGCACCTCTTACTGCTGTACCTCATACGTTGCACCTCACGCTGTTACACCACACAGTGCTGCACCTTACACTGTTATACCTGGCACTGCTGTACTTCATAATGTTGAACCTCGCACTTTTACACCATACAATGTTGTAACACACTGTTGCATCTCACACGGTTGTGCCTCACACAGTTGCCACACCTTACGATGCTTTGCACACTGTCATGCGTAAAACATCACACACCGCCACAAATCACAGTGTGTCACCACATTATCACAATCACAACTCACAATACCACACCGTACACCACCACACCTTCTACTCGTACTGTGACACTAAACTGCCGCACGACACTAGCATACCACACACTGATATACCACACACCTCACAACGCCACATCACACACTCTCACGCTACACACTGCTACACAACACACTACACCACACACACTACTACATATCACACCACCATGCCTGGCATATCCTACTTTAAAGATAAAGTTGCCATAATACTTACGGCCTACTTACAATGTCTACTGACCACTATGCATTGTAATGTGTTCTGTTACGATTTTTACCTCATTCCTTCCGTCACTGAACACACCGTAGTTATCCTAATGTCGCGCTTCCGTTTTCTTGTTTCTTGATCCCTCCCACCCTAGACATTCATGGGATAAATTGATGATGATGATGATGATGATGATGATGATGATGATGATGATGATTCCTCCCTTTTCTTTTGCTCTTGCCTCCCTAAATCCTTTCCTCATTTTACGCAGCAACCCGCTCTGTTAACTATGCAGGGTGTCTGTAAAAGGTCTTAACCATTTTAATTATCTTTTCTCAGAGAGTAACAAGAAATATCCGTAAGACCAAATTTAAAAAGTTTCTACCTACTCGTGAAATAAAAAACGTTCAGTATGAGAACTGTTAGTGGCTGGAACAGCAACAAACCGATAATCATACTCTTACCACTGCTGGTAAATGTAGGCAAAACCTTCTGTAGTTTGTGTACTGTAAGTCTACATGTCCTATGATGTTATTTGCACTGAAGAAAAGTAAACATTGTCACATATAAGTCCAAAGATACTGCACCTTATATCTCCTTTCCTGTCGTTGAAGACTTGTAGACGCCCAGAGTAGTTCTGTAGTTATTAACAGCTGTGTTCCTCGAGATTTGGCCAGTCAGAGGTTCTCTTTCTAATAACAAATCAGGCATATTCTGATGTAAACATATATTGATGTCCTTGTCAATTTACACTGCGATGATTCCACCCTTCATTTTCCACCCCTCTCCCGTACCGACCATCACAGCCATCATGACAACACTCACGTGATAAGAGCAAGGTCTACAGAAATGACGTTTTACTAACACCCCGTCTAACCATCTTTTCATCAGGCGGACGTTACATTCAGCCTGTTAACTTATTCCTTATTTGAACAGTCTGTGGCGCTGACGAGCAACTTAACGTGTGGTGGCGCTGTGCATCCTGCGTTCACCTGGGAGACAAACCTCTCCATATTTTTCTGTACCTTGCAATGGTAAAGGACCCTGGTTCGATTCTGGTGAGGCGCTGTCTACTGCAGGGGGACGTCGGTTCCTTACACAGTGTATGTTCTATGCTATACCGGACGATCCCATAGAAGCATTTGCTTACTTGTGGTTGACGGGTCTACTTGGCCAGACAGATGGGGTCAAGTAACAACAACAAACAACCAAAATAACAGTCTTCAGCAGACAGCCGCCACAGTTAATTTTCTTTTGCCCTTTACAGCTACCAGCGGATGAGTACGAGCCACACCAGCGAGCCGTGGAGATGGGCGCCTACATCACATGGCCAGACGACACCAACGCCACCACCATTGAGCACAACCACGCGGGAGGAAACCACAGTAACATCATGCTGGGTTATGTTAGTACATTGTTACCTGAACGGGTCCTCTCACTAGATATTGCCTCAAAACACACACACACACACACACACACACACACACACACACACACACACACACACACACACACACACACACACACACACACACACACACACACACACACACACACACACACACACACTTAATTTTGGAACTGTTGGGGTTGATACTTGGTTGTAATTTTCATTGTCTCTTTCACTTCTAGAGGTCCCATCTAATTTAAATACTGTAGTCTGGGGTTGGAAGAATGAAACAAAGGTAATACGAGATCATACTAAGCATGGAAAATGTTAAACTGATATTGATATGAGGGGATCATAAAAATTTACATTATTCTGTTTCAGGTGTGGCCAGAGAACAGGACAGCCTTCCCCTCGTTCTTGAGTGTGGCCGGGCAGGAGTGGTGGATGGACGAGATTGAGAGGTTCTACCAGGATGTTCAGTTCGATGGCCTATGGATTGTAAGTAGAAAATACATGTTGTTAAGAATGAATCAGGTGAAGTGGAAAGTTTTCCTTGTGGGATCATTCGAATGTTTCGAAAGATGGAAGGATTTTAATCATAGTCATTCATCATTCATTCTATCCTCATATTTTATTCTGCCTCATAACCTTCAGTTACATTTATTATCAGTATCATCTGCTTCCGTATTTGTTGAACCTTGCTAGCGGCAGGGGCCGGTCTACAAACGCATTAGTCTTTGAGTCACTTGTAACCAGGACAGATCCAGGCCAAACTGGACCTCCAAGGGCTGCTCCAGCAATCGTCTTTGTATCTAACTGGATGATAGGCGATATTTTACAAGGATTTAAGTCATTCGCAAAGATTCTTTGGTTGAGAATTTAATATATGCAATAAGATTCTTTATGAGTACGAAATCAGATTCATAAAATGACTTGTTTAGGCTCTTTCTGTTTATTTTATTGGCCAAGAATACCAAAGGGTCTGGCAATAAACAGTTTGGCAGGTCTAGTTTCGTAGCCTTCCCTCATTCCTTTATTTTCCCTCTCTTATCTCGTATTCCTCCTTTCTTTCCGCCCCCATTGCTTCTCGTATCTCTCCTTTAACTCTCCCATCCCTCCCACGCCCCTACTATCCCTCTTTCACCCCTTCCATTCCTCCCTCACTCCTCCCATTCTGCCTCACCCCTCTCATTTTCCCCTCACCCCTCACATCTTTTCCCCAGCCTTCCCATCCCTTCCCCACCCCTCCCATGCCTTCCTCACCCCTCTCATCTCTCAACCATACCATCTTTTCCCCACTTCTCTCATCTCTGTCCCACTCCTGTTGTCCCGCCCTCACCTGTTGCATACCTTTCTCACCCCTGTCATTCCTCCTCTACCCCTATTGTCCTTCCTTCACCTACTGCATCCCTATCTCACTTCTCTCATTTCTCCCCCACCCCCTTACCCTTCCAATTCCTCCTTCGGCTCTCCCATACATTCATGTTTTCGCAAATTGCAGACTCAGATACAGGCAAACATAGTCATTACAACAACAGCTTTCACATCCAATGGTCTTCATACGACACTCCTTCCTCGTTTGTATTTCGCTAACAATGGGAAGGGTTATTTCGGGATATCACTCGCCTTCTGAGGAGATGGTCCAGTCCTGCCAGTCAAAAAAAAGTTCTATGGGAAGAATGTTCTGATCAACTCTCAGTTCTTTCAGTAATAACTTTAACAAGTCATCACCCGTTCCCCCACTAAAATCTTCAGATGGCAACATTACAAATGACCCCCGTGGGAAAGGGAATATTTTTGCCAGTACAACTGCCAGATATTCTACCATAGAGGAAGTCAGCCAGAACGTCCCAATACTAGAACTTGACTCTCCTGAAATTGTTCCACTTAAAATACAGATATAACACGTAAAATCCATCCTGGATAATTTGCCAGCCAACAAAGCTCCAGGCCCAGATGGAATTCCTCCAGTTGTTTTGAAAAAGTGTTCCCCAGAACTTGCCTCTGTTCTAGCTAAATTATTCAGACTATGCATACTTCTTCATTCCGTAATTCATGAAAAGAAGCCAATATCCACCCAATTCCAAAGGAAGGAGGTTCCTTTGACCCCTTTGATTACAGACCAATAGCTGTCACATTTTCTCTTGGTAAAGTATTTGAAATTTTAATTAAGAAGCACATAGTTAAACATCTCGAATCCAACAACTTACTGTAATTAGTGATAGACAGTATGGTTTTCGCCACGAAAGATCCACCATTGACTTACTCAATCTCCTGACTCATACCATCCATCAATCAATTGGCCAACATGGAGAAACTCATGCAATAGCCCTTGATATTTCTAAAGCTTTCGACAGAGTGTGGCACCATTCCCTGCTGTCCAAACTCCCTTGCTATGGACTGACGTCTTTTGTTTCTCTGCTTTCCTCATATCTCAGTGACAGAAAAATAAGAGTTAAAGTCTATCTAGATAGATAGATAGATAGACTTTAACTCTTATTTTTCTGTCACTGAGATATGAGGAAAGCAGAGAAACAAAAGACGTCAGTCCATAGCAAGGGAGTTTGGACAGCAGGGAATGGTGCCACACTCTGTCGAAAGCTTTAGAAACATCAAGGGCCATTGCATGCGTTTCTCCATGTTGGCCAACTGACTGATGAATGGTATGAGTCAGGAGATTGAGTAAGTCAATGGTGGATCTTTCGTGGCGAAAACCATACTGTAATACGAGTTAAAGTAGATGATGTATATTCCATTTTAAACTCAATTAATGCCGGCGTGCCACAGGGATCAGTTCTGGCGCCAACCCTGTTCCTGGTTCATATTAATGATCTCTTATCTGTCACCCACAATCCCATCCATTCATATGCAGACGACTCAACACTTCACAGTTCATTCACATTCAAACACCCACTTACAGAGTCTAATATCTCTAACTCTCAACTCAGTACAGCCATCTCCATAAATCAAGACGTACCTACGATCAATGAATGAGGACAAAACAACCTTGCCTCATTTAATGCTAGTAAAACCAAATATATACAATTTACTAATAGATAGATATCAGCGGTGGGATCTTCAAAACATCGTTGCCAGACGTCGCTGTGATCATCGTAACGCGCTCGTAGCGGCCATCTTTGATCGTGAGCCACGACAACCGCTAAGGTGTATCTTTTAACGCTCGCGACAACCCTCGTAGCTCACGATGATGCGATCGTAAAACCCTTTCCGCTCCGTTCCTGTTGTTCATAATGCAACCCAGCTGATTGTCGCTGGGCCATTCAGAAGAGAGATTTCATAAACTTGAAAGATTCTGAGCCAATCATAATGCACTTTCAAAATGTAAACAAATACACTCCTCCAAGCACGCAATTACATCACTCAAGCAACTACGGTATTCATCCCAAGACATCTGAGAAATGGCAAGTGACAAGCCCCCCACCAAACGAATTTGTCAAGCAAATTTTACAGATGAGGAGATGATGGCGCTAATACAGGATTGGCTCGACAGACAGACAGTGCTGAGGGAAAGGTTTAGCGTCAAAGTCACTGCTGACAGAAGACAAGCGGCGTGGGACGAGATATTAACGAAACATTGATAATTTTGAAAATATCGAGATGCAAACTGAGACCCTTTTATATGAATAAACTATATATCATTGGCGTCAGACTGTACTGTTACGACTCCCACAGAGTTAAACCATGTTTTAATGAACAGTGCATCGGTCTGCATTTTTATAGGTGTAAGCCGTAGATTCCCCTTCTTTGCTTACCTCTTGGCATCTTAACTTCCCTAAGATATATTCTGTACAACACATGTGTCACTGTTAATTATTCTGCTCACACATCCCTGTGTTAAGCCGCATGTGTCTGCCAACGCACTCTGAAATGAGCCACTTGCATAAAATCTGAATGTCATTAACACCTGCAAATGACATGGCACAGCACAGAATCTTCTTTTCTCTGGTCCAACTAGTGGTTAAACTCTTGTACACCAATGATGGAGTTCTTGTCTGGGAAACCTATAGTATCTCAACAAATGTTCGGCACTGTAAGCAAATGGATCCAGTCTGTCTCTGTAGTTCCTTTCATGTCTCATTGCTCTTCGTATTGCCAGTTCTACCTGTAAAACCACTTGTAACTCCATCTTCGTTCACAGAAAAGGGTAAATAAACAAATTCAGCATCACTTGATAGAATTTGTTTGAGAAACATCCCACTGTGCGACCATATGATCAGCTTAAGGGTGCTTGTCAGAAATCGTAGCGCTATGAGCAAATATGGCGGATGGAGCATCGTAAAATTTGTTTGAATATACACCTTGGCAGTTTACGAGCGCGCTATGATTATCGTACCCGCTATGATGATCTTAGCAGCAGTTACGAGCTTTCAAACATCCCACCCCAGTGCTACTAATATTCCCATATCCAAAAGTATTGAAATTCTCGGTTTCTCACTTAACAATGTCTTCAGCTGGACCTCTCATGTCAGATCACTTGCTAAAACTGCCTCAGAGAAACTTGGATTATTGTACAGAGTCCGTAACTTCATCACTGACGGGCAGTTCGCTATAATTTATAAGAGTCATGTGTACTCTTAGCTAGAATATTGCTCACCCTTGTGGAATGGATGTGGAGAGGTTGCACTACAACAGCTCGACAAAATTCAGAACAAAGCTGTTGGAATTATTAATAACCTTGCTATTATAAACAAATAAACTACCTCCCCTACAAGCAAGAAGGAATGTTGCCTCCCTTGCATTATTTTACACATATTTTTATGACAAATGCTCAGACGAAGTTGCGTCCATTGTGCCACCTCTCCATGCCTTCCCTTGTGATACGCGGGCATCTGGTAGCGCTCATGACTGGAATGTCACACAGCCATATTGCAGAACTCCCAACTATCAGAATTCTTTTATTCCCCGAACTGCATCTCACTGGAACCCGCTTCCCCGGAGTTGTTTCCCCCCAAACTTCAACCTACAGCTGTTCAAGTCCAACTGTTTCAGATATTTTATGAATGGAGGACGCCAGTAGTCTGGTGTATGGATATTTTTTTTATTAATTTGTTTTTCCTTCCTCCGTTCTGTTATTTAAAAAGAAAAAAAAAAAAGTAATGTAGAGCAGTAATATTGTCTTCTTCTGCCCCTGAGCTGTTAAATAGCAAGACTATAGGACTTGTTACTAAAAATAAAATGGAAGGGGCGTAGAACCCTATTATCTTTTTTTATTATTTCTAACTGTGGGAAATATGTTACAAATGGTCTAAAATCTTCGGCAATTTAATTTGAACGAACTGTAACTTCTGCTTTTCCCCACAGGACATGAACGAACCCGCCAACTTTGGGACGAACGAGGCTAAGCCGTTCAACTGGCCCGAGGGTGTGGACGACTGGGCTCTGTCCTGCCCTGCCTCACAGTGGGACGACCCTCCTTATGTCACGAGTAAGTGCAGTGGGATAGGGAGGGAAGGAGTGAGGGAGAGAAGCTGGGAGGGAGAAAGGAGGAGGGAGAAGAGAGAGAATGGAATGATAGACGAAGAAACGATAAATGTAAAATTCCACTACTTGCGTCCTGTCTCACTGGAACGTCTTTACGAATATGTAACTGGTAGGTGGAGATAAGGAGGATAAGAAAGACAAAGTTATGAATAAATAAGAGAAAAAAAGGAAGGAAAGACGCAGTGAAAAGGAGAGCGAGGGGAATTACTTCAACTAGTCTGCCTCGCCTTATCTCAGTAGCAGGTGCTGGGAGGGAGGGAGGGAGGGAGGGAGGGAAAGAAGGAAGGAAGGAAGGGAGGGAGGAGAGCGAGGGAGAAATTGACAAGGTGAGAGGACCCGCCTAACGTTACTAGTACTTGTAGATTAGGTGCAGGGCAGGTGTGAGGGAGGGAAGGAAGAAAACACAGAGAGATGGAGGGAAAGGGGAAGGAAGAGGGAAAGAATAAGAGAAAAAGTTCACAACTCCTGCCCTGTCTCACACTGGGACGGCCACGCCCCACGGCAGAGGGTGTAGGGAGGGAAAGAGAACTGGGGGAGTGAGGGAGGGAACGAAAGAATAAGGACGGCGAAGAGGGAGGAGAAAAAGAGGGAAAAGGGTGACAAGATGAGGGGAAACGAAAGGAGAAGAGGGAAAAAAAAAGGAAGAAAAAGAGGTTAAAAGCAGGTGAGAGGGAGATGAGAAGGGAAGAAAGAGAAGTGATGAGTAAGATATGGAGGATGAAGAGGGAAAGATAAAGGTCAATAGGGATGACATTCCTGTCCTGCCTCATAAGTGGGTTGAGGAAGGGGGGAGAGAGATAAACGAGAAAAAGGTGAGAGAAAAGGACAGAAGATTGGAAGAATGTCAATAAGTAATGACGATGACGATGATGATGATTACTGAAGATTAAAGTCAACCAAACACTTACTAAATAAGTAAGGGGTGGAGGGAAGAAGAGAAGGAAGGAAGAGTAGGGTGAGGGAGGGGAGGATGAAAAGAGGGAAAATTGGAGGATTGGTGGGAGTAAAGAAGGGAGAAGAGGCATGAGGGAAGTAGGGAGGGACTTATGGAAGACAAAATGAAGGGAATGAGGGAGGGAAGAATAAAATGAAAAGGGAAAATAGAGAGGAAGGGAAGGAGGAAGGGAGGGAGACAAGGAGTAGGGAAGAAAGGAAAGGAATGGAATGTGAGGGAAAACAAGAGAGGAGGAGGGAAAGATAGAGAAGGAGAAGCACTAGTGGGGCTGGAGATACCAATTTAGTGGCTAGGGTTTAAGTCCTTTCACTATGATGACGCATATTCCGCCATAATCTTTTTTACTTCCGGATGATTTTATTCACTTCAGAAAAAATCTCTCGTGATGGAGGAGTTGGTTAAGGCTATATCTAAACCTTTGAGTTATATCTCTCCTGAATTAAATATAATCACTGGAGACATGAACAAAACGAAAAGAACGTCATCGAAATGAAGGCGTTAAACTGCCAAGAGGTCTGTTAACTGGTGTAATGTGCTCTCAAGAAAAAGGTGTTGGAAGCCCTTCCGCAGCGTCTTGGATTCTGGGTCGAGGGACATGTAAAATTAGAAATATTGATAACACTGAGCTTCTGAGATATCATATGATATAAAGAAATCATTCTTCATGCTCATTTCAAATTCGTAACTCTTTAAGAAGGATGGTTTTAGCATGTAAAGAGTAAAAAATAAGAATATTTTTCATATCCATCACAATTTCACAATGCTATGGTTTACCCTTGTAGAGTCGTGTTTTGCACAGGTTACCAATGTTAGCACACCAGTTTACTCAGTGTACTCACTAGTTCGCTCACTGATCTGTATTGCTTCACTGGAGAAGACCGCAGTAGTACTTTGAAGAACAATATTAGTGGAAGCCTTTAATAAACCTTAGAAAGTACCTCAGACTCCGAAGGATCTTTGCAGAAATGGAATCAAATTAAGATGCAGATGTGAACTTACTGAGCTGGAGGCATTTACCTGCATCATGCACGCACTTTACGAGCATTGTAACTGTTCGACTTTGATGTTCAGAAGATGATGGGAAAGGATGCGACATAGAAAGATAACTCAGAAGTAAGTCTCACACACTTCCCTCCTTGTAGTCTTTATATGCCCATAGACATTGAGTGAATTTGTACGTGTGGCTAAATGAAAGTGAACCCATATGATATGAGCCTCTTCTCACATGTGCAGGGCTTGTCTCCAGGTGTTGTGAACTGTCAGGCTGGAAGCGATGAAGATAATGAGGATAGTGTGAATGACAATGATTTGGTAATATTCGTAACTGAAAATGACAGATGATGATGATGATGATGATGTAGGTGATGATAATGATGATGATGATATGATGATTAAAGTTCGAGTGATACTGATATAAAAGAAAAGTGTGAAAACGGCGATAAACTTAGATATTATGCTTATTCATCGTCATTTCACTTTACCCTGCAGGAAATTAATAATGACCATTCCTGATCAGCAATAATCAACAGTACTGAGATACTGACATAGCGTTACCTAGTGTCTGGCATCTGGCAAGAGATAGATAGTTAGTGTGTCAGATGACGATACTTACAGAATAAATAAATGTTGCTGGAAACCTTCTATTTTAATTTGGAATGGCTCAAAACAGTAATGTTTGTTTGCAATTTTTCTCCCCCATTGAACAGTAAAAATGACGTGATTTACGTTTATGTTTTTTTTTTTTTTTTTTTCAATTATAGACGTTCACGAAGCCAAAATCCAAGATGGCTTCTGAAAGTCCCTTCAAGTCACATAATTTCCTTTGGGACATGTCATCTCTGTTAATGGACACACATCCCTGCACATCTTACAAAACACAGGGTCATCACATCTCAGCAGGAGTTCATGGAACCATTCTCGACTACCTAAATAGGAATACACGAGGGAATGGGTTGATAATTGGGCATCTTCCCTATTTTACCCTGGAACCCTCTCAGAATGTCAGATGTCGGTGGAGGGAAGGAGCGAAGGAGGGAAATATGGGGAGGAGGAGTGGAGCGGAGTAAGAGAATTAGGAGGAGGAAAAAGGAAGAGATGGAGGGAAGGAAGGTGGGGAGGAAGGAAAAGAGAGGGTGGGAATAAGGGGGAAGAGGAAGGAAGGAAAAGGGAAAGAGTAAGGGGAAGGAGAAGGGAGAGAAGGAGGGGAAGAGAAAGCAGGAAGGAGGGAGAAAGAGGGAAAGGAGAGAGGCGGAAGGAAGAGGAGACAAAAAGAGTGGAAGTGGAGAGAAGGAAGGCACAAGGGAATGCCAATTAAGTTTTGATGGAAACAGAGGGCGTTGAATAAAGTAAAAATTGCCTCATCGTTTCGCCATACATCAAAAGTGGATGGAAAGGAGGAGGAAAAGCTAGAGAGATGGAAGGTAGGAGAAGGGAATATGCATAGAGGACAAGACTGAAATAGACATGGAGGAAGAGGAGGGAGGGATTGAGAAATGAGAGAGAAGGAGAGGAGGGAAAGAGACATAAAAGTCGTGAAGAGGCAAGATATACTGAGTGAGACAAATAATGAGAGGAGGAGGAGGAAGAAAAAGAGGAAGAGTAGGGCAGGATGTAAGAAAGAGGGAAATGAGAAAATGAGAGATGGAGGGGTGAGAAGAGGGACTACATTTAGAGACAGAAAAAAAAAAAAGCAAAAAGGGAAGAAGACAAAGAAGAAAAGAGGAAGGGAAGGGAGGGGGGAGGTAATGAAAGAGGGGAGGGAAGGAAAGAGCTAAGTAAATGCTTGGTGGGAGGAAAAAAGAAGAACGAAGAGACAAGAAAAATGACTAAACTCATTTGCAGTATTACAAGGCCAGATTCTTGATGATTTAAGATTTTTCGTAACACGTCTGCCCCAGCGATTTATTTGGCGCATTACTACTCTACCCTCTCACGATCGGAGCAACTCTTCATTTTATTGGAGCAAACCAGATGATCCTGTTTAGGTGGGAGTAAGTTACAGGAGCCTGAGCCATTAATCTTCTCATGGTCGGAACAACAAAAGCATTATGTTGTATCCTCAGAATGTTAATACTATATTGTATATTACTGATTCAGACTACGATGATACATGTTACTGATGCAAACAATGGTGATACTAATCTCTTTATTACTCTGACGTTTTTTGTCCTTCTTTTTTGCTACCGACGGATGATTTCATTTAATTTAGCAAACACCTCGTAGTGAAAGGGACGAGAACCAGCCTCTTATTGCTCCTTCAGTACAAGGGGTCTTTCTTTAAGATGAATGAAATGATCTGACACCATTAAGAAATAATACGGAAGACGTCACTGTACTGATGGAGTTAAGAAAACATAAATCACACACTAAAGAATGCTGATGTGTTCTATGCAAAATAAATCTCCAAGGAAGAGCTGCTGCGAAGACTCCTGTGCCACAGAGAACACTGTTTATTGACCAGTGAGGGAGAAGATCTGTGTATGACCTCCGTCCATCTATTGCTTGACATTACATCCCGTAAGTGGTGGTCTATACAAAAGGTTCTGTAGCTGTGTCTGTGTCCTTTCAAGAACGATTCCTCACCCCATGACACACCGCCCTCGTTTCGTTTCGTTTCGTTTTTAAAAGCTCCAACATGCTTGCATGTGTCGGCCTTGGTCACCTAATGGCGGCTTTCCACGCTGCACGATCCATTGCAGCCTCCCTTTTCAGTCCCTTAACCCTGAGGTCACACTTAATGACCTCGTCCCATGTCTTTCTCGGTCTACCCCTCATAACCCCACCCCCAATATTAACACTTCTCACCTTCCTCACCCAATTATCATCTCCCATCCTCTCCACATGTCCAAACAACCTCAATCTACCTCTCCTCATCACAACACCAATACACTCCAGTCCCATCCTACCTCTCAACTCTTCTATTGTAAACCCAGCCCCTCCAGGCCTTGGACGCAGGGACGCACTGCACATCTACCTAATCATTGTCATTTCTGTACGTCTGAGCCGGCGAGTATCTTCCTCCTACACTGCCCAGGTCTCACTGCCATACAGCATTACACTCCTAACACATGCTGCATACAAAGACCCCTTAGCACGTAGGGAGAGCCCTCTCAATGTCAGGAGAGGCAAGAGCTCCCTGAACTTCTTCCAACCACTTCTCACCCTACCCTTGCGTATTCCTTCTCCTCAGCTGTCCATACATTCTTCTCGATTTCCCTGTCCTTAACTCGACTGTTTCATTCTCATACACTCTCCTAGTCAGTCTCCCTATCATACTTCGACACCTTATCTCTCCACCTCGATCTCTATCTCCTTCTCTTTCTCCTCCTTCCAACCACCTCACACTGTCACACAACCAATCAGTCTGTCTATCTTTCCACCTTGTTCTAGGTCTCCTTTTCCTTCTCCTCCTGCCAGCCAGCTCACCTTCATATTCTCTTCTATAAGATCTCTCACATAATCTCTCACTTAAATTATCCACTTCGTTCTTGGTCTCCCTCTCCTCCTCCCAACCGCCTCATACTTTCACAGTCTTTCATTTTCCATTCGCTCCACATGGCTTGGGTGCCACTGGGAAATTAGGCAGTATTGGAAAAGTTAGAAGTTTGACGGCTAACAGCAAGGTAACAAATTAGTCTCGGCTCACTCCCTCATGGTGGGATAAACGCTGAAGGAGTAAGGGTATCACTTATTTTCTCGCTAAATTTTCTGACACAAACGACGCGAAACTTTGGAACGCGAATCAGTAGCTTTTATTTTACCACTGTAATAATTGCCATCCTGTCCATTGTCAGCATCGTAGTCATCATCATCATCATCATCATCATCATCATTATCATCCTAATCATCGTCATTATCGTCGTCATGATTGTACTCCATCACCAACGTCATAATCATATCACCATCGCCACCCATGAATTTTTATCCATCATTTATCGTCCATTGTCACCACCACCACCTCTACCGCCACCACCATCATCTTGCGCCTATTTTCTATCAGCTGATGAACGGGATGAGCAGGATCCAGAAACAGGGGTATGAGAGCACTAAAATAGGAGAGTGTCAACACAGTGCCCAGTGAAGTAGGAAGCACACAAAATCTGACTCATCATTAAAGCCTTCGAATTTGTCTGATCTATTTCACACGCAAATTATTTACACACGGTCTTCTCTCTCTCTCTCTCTCTCTCTCTCTCTCCATATTGAGGAATAATAAAATACTTTATTGCATGGTTCGAAGCCATATGAAGCAGGTCTATGTTTTATCCTGTTATGTCAGCTATTCATGTTATCCCCTTTAGTGTGAGCATGCGTTTTATATTACATTCTTGCTTCCTTTTAACGACTGCATTCAGCAGTTTAGTTGAGGACACACTGTTCTAACTGGAGAGGTTAGGTATAGGCTAGCCATCTATTCCTTCCATGCTCAAGGTGAATGAAATCTTTTCATATCGGTGATTCTTATGGAAAAGCAATCAATTTTGCTACAACGAAATTCCGATTAAACAGTTCTCTGCCTCAACCCGAGGTCGAGCCACGTCCTTTCGAATGGTAGATGTAATCCCCAAATACCTGACCACCACCACCTTAATGTACACACCTAACATTGAGCAGTTTATTTGTTCATTTAATGAATGAATGAATGAATTAATTAATTAATCATTTTGACTGGCCATGTGGAGAGGATGGAGGGTGAAAGACTGACGAAGAGAGTGTATGTGAGTGAGGTGGAGGGGGAAAGAGGGAGGGGGAGGCCGAGGATGAGATGGAGAGATGGGGTGGAGAGGTATATGAGAGAGGGGGGTGTGAGTTGGGAGCAGGGCAGTGAAATGGCGGGGGACAGGGCGACTTGGAGGCGATTTGTTTGTGGCCACCCCAAACGGGATTGAGGCGTCTGGCAATAAATAGATAGATAAATAGACTTCCTTACATACTTGTATATTTATTTAAGTAGACGATGGAATTAAGAGGAAGACATAGTAAAAAGTGGAGTTCCTTTATGCCCAATCGACACGTCTAATATTCGCTTGGTCTTTACACTTCGATAGTCTGCTTTGAAACGCCGAGGACAGAATAAGGGAGGGGAAAGGAAAAGATGAATGGAAGGAGGGGAAAACGGAAAAGAGAAACAAGGGAGGGATAAGGAAGAGTGAAATGAAGAAAATATAAAGAGTTGTGAAAGGAAAGAAGAAAGGAAGGAGGGAGGGAAATGGATAAGAAGGGAGGAAAAAGAGAAAAAAGAGGGAGAGAGGAAATGAAACGGGAAAGGAAAGGAAAATGATGGAGGAAGAAGGGGAAAGAGGAGAGTGAAATGACTGGAGAGAGAAATTAAGGGACTGTAGAAAGAAGAGAAAAGGAGACAGGGGAAGGGAGGGAGGAAAAACGGAAAAGGAGGATGGAATTAGGGAGGGAAGGAAAGAGGGAGGAGAGGAATGAGGGCAGGGAAAAGGGAGAGGAAAAGAGAAAAAGATGGAGGAGAGGGATTAAGGAATTGTGTGTGTGTGTGTGTGTGTGTGTGTGTGTGTGTGAGAGAGAGAGAGAGAGAGAGAGAGAGAGAGAGAGAGAACCAGAAAGGAAAAAGAATCAAGGAAGACAAAGAAAATGGGAGAGAGGAGGAAACTAAGGAGAGACGGAAGTAGCGAGACAGGGAACAGGAGGAAAGAGAGGAAACGAGGGAGGGAGGGAGGGACAGGAAGGAGCTAGAGAAGGAGAGAGAGAGAAAAGAAGGGAAGGTAGAAGAGATGGAGGAAAAAGCGGAAGAGAGATGGAGCTAAGGAGGGAAAAAGGAAAAGAGAGGAGGAAAACGCGGGAGGAAAAAATCGACCTGTCACTCTGGATGGCCTTCTGTATGTCACGAGGGGAGGGAGAGGGGAGGGAAAGAGGAGGAGGGGGAGCAAAGAGTGGAGAGATGTAGAGAAAGAATTGTCAGAGAGAGAGAGAGAGAGAGAGAGAGAGAGAGAGAGAGAGAAGGAAAAGAAACGAGAGATGGCGGGAAAGAAGGAATGAAGGAGGGGAGAAAGAAAATAAAAGAGACGGAAGGAAGGAAGGATGGGAGGAAAGAAAGGATAGATGGAAGGAAGGAAGGGAAGGAGAAAAGAGGAAAGGAAAAGGAAAGGGAAATGGGAAGGAAAAAAAGGAGGGAAGTGGCAAGTGAGAAGGGGGAGGATGGAAAAGGAAAAGAGAGGAAAGAAGGAATGTAGAACTGGGAATTTGGAGGAAAGGAAGGGAAAAGTGCAAAATGGAAGAATGAAAAAGGAGGGAAGGATGTAGAGATAGCATGAAAGATGAGTGAATGGGGGGTAGGAAAGAAGAAAGAATGAAGACGAGAAGGAAGGAGAGAGGGAGGGATTAACGAGAGGGACAGAGGGAAGGAAAAGAAGAAGAGAAAGCATGTAAAGGAGGAAGGAAATATGGAAGAAGGAAGGAAGGAAGGAAGGAAGGGAGAAAGGTAGGGAAATAAAGAAGAGAAAGAAAGGGGCAAAAAAGAAGGCAGCAGAGAAGAAAGGAACGAGAAAAGGAAGGCAGATTGGAAGAGAAGAGTGAAGAGATGAAGGGAAAGATAGGAAGAGACAGTGAGGGAGGAGAGAGGAGGAGAGGGGTTAGGACGGGACGGAGGGGGAGAGAGATGGGGAGAGAGTGAAAAATTTAAGTAATGAGAATGGGTGAGAAGTGGAGGAAACGAAGAACGAGGAATGAAGCATAGGGAATGAGGAAGGAGGAAGAGGCGAAGGAAGGAGGGAAGAAACGAACAGAAGGAAGAAAGAGGGGAAAAGTGGATGGGAGGGAGGGAAGAAGCGGGGAGATGGAGGAAAGAGATTAGAAACAGAGGAATGAGAGGAGAATAGCGGACCAGCATGGCAAGAGATCTCATTGTCTGATCTACTGTTGTTGTGGACCACGCTACCAAGATAAGTGAATCTTTCCAAGACTTCTATACCCTCATTACATGCTTGGACAGACTGAACTGCTTCATCCAACAAGCCATCAAATGCCTGGACCTTGGTCTTGGTCCAAGAGACCTTTAATCCCAATAGCTTCACATTCTCATTAAATTCCTTGAGGGCACTCAGTAGTGTCTCCAGTTACTCTGCTCGGATAACATCATCAGCAAAGTCAAGGTCGGTAACCCTGAAATTGCCAATTGATACCCCAAAGTGACTTTGACTCACAGCCCAGTTCAGTACCCAGTCCATACATGTGTTGAAAATTGTGGGAGCAAGGACACTTCCCTATCATACACCAAAATTACTGGGAAGAAGTTGGATGTTCCCACCCACCCCTCACACACTTTACAGCACTCTCAGCATTTGAGGACAAGCCAACGATCAGTCAGATTATCCCTGGGGAGATCTCACAGAGTCGCAGGAGTTCCCATAGTACCTCCCGATTTACTGAGTCAATTGCCTTCTTGAGATCCACATTGGCTGTTAGCAGACCTTGTTGAAACTCAAGATGGCATTCCACAAGAACTCGAAGAGCTAGGATACAGTCCTCCATGTCCTCAGTGTTTTCCCTGACATACCTTTCCTTGTCCCTTCTCAGTGAAACTCGTTCCTGTCAAGACAGAAGTCTATGCTCTTCCCGATCCTCAGCCAGTCTGGCAGCACAACTCTCCGCAGTTGTTGGGGGGAGCACTGTAGCTCATTGGTATGGTGTCGGGCTTGAGACTGTGAGGTCGAGAGTTCGTGCCCCTCCCTGGTGGCTGCCGTGCTGGGAGGGATAGTGCTCTCCCGTCACCCTAGGAGGGCTATATGATCTAATAAGGTCTAGCTCAGGGGATTATGCCTCTTTCCTCCTCAGTTGTGGTCAGTGTCCCCTGCGAGATGAATCCCCTCCTTGATCTCGGGCAGTCTCCAGTACACTCATCAGCTGCTGGCAGGGTAGCACGCGTAAAGGTATCTCATCGTTCAACAGGATCCTCAACAGCACTGAACACTTCAGACTGATCTGAGACTGCCACTGCGTACTGTACTCCTCATCCCTGAGTTTCTCAAGATTGATGGCATCTTGAGAATCTCTCAATTTTGATTTTTAGCCTTATAATAGCAATAACAAGTGTGGGATCAGTAGCAAAGAACTCTGCACCCGTGAAAACCCTTCATTTCTGAAGGATCCTCTAGTGAGTTCTAACAAGAATGTGATCAATCTCCTTAGCAACCTATGGTATTGGGATACAAAGTCCATTGGTGAATACTTGGCTGCTGGAACCAGAATCGAGCAATTATTTACTTACGTGATTTGGCGAAATTCAGAAGGTAAGAGCTATTGACATTCCTGGTTCCAGAACCATTAGGACTACCCAATCCCTAAAGCCCTCCCTGTCAGTGCCAGTATCTGCTTTAAAGTCGCCGAAGACCAGGCGTGTATTCTGTGATGGGCACTGTTCCACAAAAGGGTCAAGTTTGGTGAAGAATAACTGTTTTTCTTCAAAATCGCTCATCTCAGTTGGAGTGTACACTGCAATAAGAGAGATGAAGCCCAAGGAGTGCTTCAGTCTAACCAACATTATACATTCATCAACCGGAGTAACTCGGTTGACACAAGAGACAAAGTGAACAGCAACTGCCACAGCGACACCTCTAAGATGGGCACCATCATCACAGCCGGACCAGTAGTACCTGTAACCATCACTACTGATCTCACCATGCCCAGGGTCGCCTCACTTCAGAGAGTCCAGCTATGCCGACCTCTCAATCGCTCCAACTTTCGTGATAACAAAGGCAGTCGATCATCCTTTGAATTGCTTAGAACATTCCAAGCTCCCACCCGCAGTGCCATCCAAAGCCACTTTGTGTGGGGGCTTGGAAATTTAAATTAACCCTTTATGAAAAAGTCATATCTTTTCAGAAATTAAGGTGTTTAGAAATGGAAGCAATGCCCAACAGCTCTCAGGAACACTAATGTCTAGTTTCTGCCAGTGAACAAATCTTTGAATAGGTTCTTTAAACGTTTCTAAAAGCCACATATTTTTTCCTTTACTCATTTACTTGGAGGTTGCTCTCTCTTTACATGCGACACCATTTAGTTGGCTAGGGTGTCATCCTTCCTAATGTTATAAGTAACTGTACAGAATGGTGTATGAGAAGGGCGTTGTCCATCAAAAACTGCATACTGTACCTTCCTATACCATTCCTAATAAGAGATGCTAATGAATATTTTTATGGTGAGCTCTTTGTCATCTGCATTTAGTCGATGAATTTCTTCCCGGTGAGTTTTTGTTCAGAATACTTTTGTCAGGTGAGTTTGTGTTCAGTCACCATAGTGTGGACCTGGGTTACATTTATCTTGCATGTCTTGTCCAGTTTTATTATTAGGCATGCAGCTCTTTCGTTTTTCCCAGGGAATTCGTCAGTATTGTCATTTATGTATTTATTGATCAGAAATCCTTCACCATGATACTTTCATGTTTATCTCTGTAGTACAATACGTGACCACCTGGTCTTTTAACCTCAGTAAGACCGATCTCAGTACTTCAAGAAGAATAGAAAATCTAGCATAAAGGTTTTGGACATTATAAGTCCCAGTATTTAAGTTCCAAAGGAGATTAGCTTTTGTTACCCGGAGATCCTTAGCACCTCATGTTCTGGAACAAGTCTGGTACCCGCCACGATCAGCTACTCTGTCACTGCTGGAAATGACTTGGAAGAACCTGTCACAATGGCTTAGAAAGGAAGTTTGACTCAGTAAATCTTACCGAATCGGTTCAGGTGGTTACTCTGAGGGGGAACACGTTACAACTGACCCCTAACAGTGAAATTGTCCAGTACAGTTGTACCTAACCAGTATATACCAGCTTCGCTGATCACTGGGATGCACGAGCGTCTTTGTCAGGGCAAGGCAGTGGTCCTTCGAAGAGGTCATTTTCATTTACCTCAGTACAAAGACAAAACAGACAGTAATTATTATTATAAGGAACTGAATAGCAGTTAGACAAGAAGTAATGTATACTGAGGAGCAGATTTATTTATTTTGATAGAAACTTGGAGCATTATGAAGAAGTTCCTAATACTTTGATGTTCTAAGCAATGTCATATATGTTGTCAGGAAATTTCACGACTTTTAAATAAGAATGCACTTATACTCAGTTTTCCATATTCACCAGCAGAACACCCATAGGCTGAGAACGACCGAAGCATAAAATGCCCCTTTACCTTTTCGGTAAACTGTAATGATCAGCTCAGGAGCTTTGTTCCACTGGCTCCCTGTCCTTTTAACCAAACCCCGACAGTCTTTTAAAGGCAATGTGTCCATGTATTTCGAAACGGATGTGGATGTTGGCTCTGGTAATCGATATTTCTCTGGAAAGGAAACTTTTTGCATAATTCCAGGTTACTTTTTAAAAAAATTCTTACGTCATACACTCTTACAGAGGCGGCAGTTGCAGGTCCTTCACACCGCATGAGCGACAAGACTCTGTGCCTGTCAGCCCAAGATGGTAACTTCACCCACTATGACGTCCACAACCTTTACGGATGGGCACAGACTGAGCCAACATACAGGTATGAAGGCTGTCTCTATGTTTACAAGGGAAGTGAACTTCGCAGAACTTCCCCTCCCATGACCCTAAACCCACAATTCAGTCGATATACATAAATTTATTGTAACTGAATTTTAAGTGGTCTGTGCTTATCCACTTATGTCAGACTGTTTGCCTCAGTGTTTATGAATATTTTTATCAGTCTGTACCTTTGGACTGGTGGGCACAGAAAGAGACGACTCAAAGATAGGTTTGCTTTGTATTTATCTTTCTGCATCAAACACATCATGAGCAACAGCACAAGTTAGTCTACTGTAGGGCGAAGTCTTGCTCATCTTTCTCCACTCTGACCTACTGTATTGGCTGTTAGTCTGTTCCACCCAGTCCAACCAAATCTGCAGATTCCTTCTCTCCATCTTGTTCTTAAATCCTGAAGTTCGCTTAGTTATTTAGTTAATAACATGATTTTTTTTTTTTTTTGAACAACAACAGCTACGAAATCGAACTACAGTAGCTGTCGTGGCTGTTTTGCATCTCGTGTAAGATACAGTATATTCGATAAGTCTGGACACTATCTTTCCCTTAAACCTTCCCCTTTAGTAAACGGCCATCTTATTTATTCTGTTCATATCACCAGCAGATGATTTTATTGAGCTTAAAGAAGACCGCTCATAGTGCAAGTTTTAGTTATCCTTATATTGCCTGTGCCCATGATCTCACCTCCTTCTGTCTGTCTGTTTCTCTTTCTCTCTGTCTCTGTCTGTCTGTCTGTCTGTCTCTGTCTGTCTGCCTGTCTGTCTGCTTGTCTGTCTGATTCTGTCTCACTGTCTGTATTTCTGTTTGTCTTTTTGTATGTCCCTGTTTGTCTCTTTCTGTCTGTCTGTCTCCGTCTCTGTCTGTCTGTCTGTCTCTCTGTCTCTCTGTCACTGTCTGTGTGTCCGATGGCCTGTCTGTCTGTCTGTCTGTCTGTCTCTCTGTCTCTTTGTCTGTCTGTCTGTCTGTCTGTCTCTCTCTCTCTCTCTCTCTCTCTCTCTCTCTCTCTCTCTCTCTCTCTCATACCCCGCTTACATGCTGTACAATTTTAAAAGATTGCACTTTTCTCGGTCAGGTTCTGCCACAATATTGTGGTGATCACTTGATGGCAACACCCATAGAGACTTGAGTGTTGCCATCACGTGATTACCAAAATACCAGGCCGAAAAATTTACAAATTATCATTTTGGGCGGTACTTACCTCCCTGGCAACTTGCTTACCTTCCCATCTGCTTTCCTGCTTACCCACATACCAACTAGTCTATCTGTCAATTTATTCACTCATCCAGTCATCCATCCATTTGTATATTTATCCATCTTTATCTCTCTAGATCTATCTCTGTCTACCTACCTATCTGTCTGTCTGTCTACCTATCTACTTACCTACCTGCCTATCTACCTATCTGCCTACTTACCTACCTACGTATCTGTCTGTCTGTCTACAGCAGAGGTTCCCAAATTTTGCTGGTCATTCCCCATATTTGCGAGAATATTTTTGATGATCCCCTCCTACTCTCAAAATGGGGAATTCCCCCACCCCTTTGGGAGATTTAATCTTAGACAACTCTGGACTCTAGAGTTGTTCTCCCCATTTAGCGGTGCTTTTTAACTTGTAACCGGAAGAAATCTAGCAGTATTATACATATTTTTACAGAGTTTTGGGAATATTCAAGAGATTTTTTACTTTTATATAGCATGCTAATTATTTGACGACAAAAATTCTAACTTTACTCTTTAAAAAAGTGCAGATTTAAAACCAAAAAAAAAAACACATTTGGCCATAAAATATACAAAATCTATAACCAAAAGTACAATGAAAAAGTTATTGTGTCAGTTTTGGCCTTATATGTTTATGCCTCCCTTCCCCCTGGAATGTCCAAATTATCCCTCAGTAGGATATTCTCCTCCGTTTGGGACCCTCTGATATACAGTATCTGTCTGTCTACCACAGAGTGGTGCAGAGTGTTACTGGGCAGCGCGGTCTGGTGGTGACTCGGTCTACCTTCCCGGGCAGCGGCCAGTGGTCTGGGCACTGGCTTGGCGACAACAGGTCCAACTGGACCGATATGGCGCACTCCATCACAGGTCAGGTCAGGTCAGGTCAGGCGGGGCCAAACTCAGGAGGACATACGTGAGATCAGGAGAGGCATAAGTAAGGTCATGTCAGGTTAGGTCATTCGATCAAGTGAAACAAATTTTGTCTCTTTAGAATTAATCGGTTTGGTTGTCACATCAGGTCAAGAGGGCACATATCAAATTTATAGGGGCATAGTTATTTCTGGAAGGCATAGCTCAATTTAGGAGGAAGTCACGTCAGGTTACGTCAAGTTATGCAATTAGGCCAGGTCATCAGGTAGTTAGGTCAAGTTGCGTCAGGTCATGGGGGGGGGGGGCACTAGGTTAAGAGGGGCGCAGATCAGATACTAACTACGCATTGCCAGGCTGGGGTCCCGAAGACGAAGGCTTGTAGAATCCTTACCGTGTACAGCTGATTCTTCGTTACCCAGCGACCACAGGATTTGCAGCCCACTATGTTAGACAATGTAATCCTTTAAGCGGGAGGTGGTAGGCTGAAAATTATTCCTTTAGAATAGAAGAGATTAACTTGCACTTCTTTTTGCTTGTCACTATTTCCCTCTCTACCTTCCGTACCTCCTTATACCACCCTGCCTACCTACATTCCTGGCTACATCCTTACCTGTCTCCGTGCCTACCTACCAACATACCCACTCGCCTCCCTACCTGCAATCCTGTCTATCTGCATCTCTACCTACCTCCCTACTTACCTACCTACCTACCCACCTGAATCTGTACGTGCCACACTGCCTGCCTACCTCCCTGCCGACTTCCCAGCCTTGCGTACCTCCCTACCAAATCCCTGTCTACTTCCTCCCTTGCCTGCCTACTTACCTACCTACCTGCTTATCTACTATATCTACCTATCTCTCTACCCACTACCTCCTTGTCCATCTCTCTGCCTCCCTACCTACATCCCCGGC
>NC_137010.1:44011296-44022696 GCF_032717465.1 Coenobita brevimanus | reverse complement strand
GCTACTGTTCAGCAGTAAAATCTGGGTACGGTATCTGCTGTTAACCAACAAATGCGATCTGTGCTTTAGAGGAATACCGGGACTCTGGGAAATGCAAATTGTATGTCTTAATGATCCTCGTATGTAATTGATAGGCTTAAAATAAAAAAATGACACCTTCAAATCAGACAAGGAGGTGGAGGGTTTAGAATCTCCCCTCCCTAAATCTGAAATAAATAGTGGTTATCTGTTTCAATTACTCCTATGCAGTCGACTGATATATATCGGTTATAACTAAATAAAACCAACTAATCTTAGTGCTTATTGTGGATAGCCTGATGGCGGTCTCGTCCTTCGGTATGTACTGCTGTCTTATTTCTTGGATCGTATATCTGTTGCTGGTTCGTTGTGATTGTTGATATCAGGCACACATTATTTCCTATCATCTTAATGTTGCTAAAGTAGGCAAGGTTACCTTCCGATCTCACACTTTTCAGTTTTGGTATATGTCGTTCCAGCACAGATTTTTGACACGGAGAAAGGAAGTGGAGGTTGTAAAACCTTCCCTCCTCAATTCTTAAGTGGTTTTCTGCATTAATGACCCTTGTGTAACTGATAAGTCTCTTTTAAATAACTAAAATTCGGGCACTGAGACAGATGAGACTGCTGGGTACAGTTTGCTTCCGCTTGTCCTTGTTCACCCAGACGTATGACTCTCGAGAACTTGGATGTAACACTCCTGTAAGTCGTGTTCGGGAGGACGACTGGGACTTATCATAAACTGATTATCTGGCTGAATCACCCTGGCGCACTACATAGGCATGAATTTAAGTTTCTTTTTTTTTCCTTTTCTTTTTCCTCCACTTTTTCTTCAACTTTCTTTTCTTCCTATTTCTTCTTTTCCTTATTCTTTTTTTCATTTCGTTTTCTTCTCTTTCATTCCTTTTTTTTTCTTTCCGCTCTGCTCTTCTTTCTTACTCTCCAGGAACTTATAGCTGTTCATTAATGAAGATTCGAGCTTCCCATTGCAAATTTGACGTTTCCGAACAACACATTTCACACAAAACGATGGCAAGCCTGGCTCCATGGTAAGGTTCGGCAGCTCCATTGTGCCCTGCAGGATAGCTGCTCCATTTACGGCGGTCTCTTCCCCCTTTCGCTAGCGTCCACAGTAGAGTCTAACTATGCTGCATATATATATATATATTTTTTCCGCTACCTTGTCACTTTATGCCGCATTGTTTTGCACGATCCTGCGACATATTTTGCTTCTTGACTGGAATCGTCTCGGCAAGCGCACTTCCAAGCTGACAATCTTTACAGTCCTCATTCTGTAGTTTTTTTAATTTGTACTGTCAAGGAATCGATTTCACAAGTTGAATGTATTTCAGCCTTTTCTTTAGTTCTTATTTGATATCTTGCTGTTGCGTACATCATTTCTTGGTTTTAAAAAAATCTGTAATGCAGTTTTCAATATCGCAGGTTAAATATCATTTAGCAACTTACAACATAAGTTTTTAAGTAGTTTGTCTGGAAGATGTGAGATGAGAAGAATAAGAGGTCACTGACCTATCTGGCAAAGTATCTGTAGACTGAAGTTTGATTACAGCACGCATGACTTGGAGAAGACATGTTATTGTTATTACTGAATCCCGGTTTTCTGGCCGAGACCCATCCACCACAAGCAAGCACCTACTGTGGGGTCGTCCTACAGGCACAGTATAATGCATACCCCGTATGGGGATCCGACACCCTCTGGTAGCTGCGCCTCGCCAAGGTCGAACCAAGGTCTTTCCCCTGGCAAGGTGCGGGGATTATGTCGAAGCTTGGCTCCGGGTGGACGCCGCGGCTGCCCCACCTAGGGTGCACAGCGCCAGAGTCTAAATATACCATGTCAGTCCACTTTTGGCAAGAATTTGGTCGAAGTCGCGCATGACATCATGATGCCTTCAAATGCTGGGTTTGTCACAGGGATTGGAGTCAGTCTTCACCGAGACAGTGCAGGTTCCACATATCCCCATAACTTGACATTTCCCTGACTGTTGGTAGGGATGCCTGATAAATGTGCTGTTTACGGCTAAATAATGTGGCAGTGTGGTAGGTTACAGAAAATAAGAAAAAAACGTGAGAATTACCTAAAACTTTGAGGTTGCAACCATATACATGTTCCCCCTGAATTCGTTTTCTTTCATATAGGGGCCAGGCTCCAATAATAATATTATTACAGAAAACAGAGGGACATCGTGATGTCACATAGAAGCCCCGCCTTCCTGCTTGTGGACTGACTTGGTATATTTAGACTGCACAGCGCCAGCACATGTAGGCTCCTCATCAGCGCCACAGAAGACATCCAATACAGCATACTGATAGGCAATGCAGACGACATAGTCTGAGAATCGGACATATTACTTGAATCTGGTGACTACTTAGCAGAATAATCAAACCTTCCCAGGCACGCACTAGTCAACTACGACTTCATTTGTGTTTCATTGGATTTCAGTAATCTTCACACAGAACTTAAGAAAAGCATTCATTACATGATTGTGCAAAGATTTTCTAGTGTGGAAGGTATATTGCTTAAAGCCGTCGTAAGTATGCACGATACAACAAAAGCAACTGTGAGGTTGGCTACTGCACTGGTTGAGAGGTACGACTTTGGACCGTGTTCTTGGTGACATAAAGAGCTTCATGACAAATCTTCATCAGCGATATTATTTTATAGTTACCGGTACACGTTTTTATCCTCCTGTACGTCACTGATGCTAACTACGACGATATCAAAGTAACATAACATACGAAAGTGCATCAATATGTAGCAAGAATAATAAAATCTCTGAGGCTGCGTGCACATCAAATACTTGCTGGCGCGGATAGGAGTTCTGCATTACTGCAGCCCAAATAAGTGTAAAACTGCCGCCCATATCCATGTCCGTAAGCATTTGGTGTGGACGAGCTCTAAGGGGGAGGTGGTATGTATAAAGCCTCCTATGGCGCTAACAATTGTGTCCTTAATGTTGGAATTTAAAAAAAAAATCGTATCATTATTTTTATTTTTTATTTTTTTTTACGTGTCCGACTCTGGGCAAAGGCTCAGGGCCTATTTCTTGAGGGCAGTCACCTATCCCAAGGCCCAGTAGTCCTCCTACACCTCCACATGTAACCACTTCGGCGCTAACACCCACCTTCCATATTGAATACATGCTAGGGCTGTCTCATACAGGACTGGTGTACTGGTATTAGCGGGGGTACTTTTACGACATGTCGGCGGGTCATCTGGTAGATCAGGAAAGTCTGCTTTTTAGGAAATTCAAATCCTTAAACTGTTCCCTGCCCCAGCCGGGATTCGCTCCTAGTCCATTAGGACTGCAGGCCGCCTCTCTACCGATTCAGCCACCGCCTTCCCCTCTCATGGTCGAGACATCTCCAGGATTCTAGTCTAGCTAACATCAGACGATTTATTCAGATGAGTGTGCCATGAGTCAGGGAGTGATAATGTTGACCCCTTTCATGGTCGGGACAACTCTAGTATATTCCATTCCAGCTGACGCTTGGCGCTTTCACTAATATGAGGGTGTTGTAGGAACCTGGTAATGTTAGTGTGCATGTGAATAAAATGCTATAAGTTGTGAAAGCAACAGCAATTATAAGGAAGTTTTGATGAAAGGAGGCACAAAGTGAAAGCTGCATGTTCTATGTGTGCAGAGGTTGTAGACAGAAGATGAGGCATGGAAGTTACGTAACGCAACGTTCTAAAGGAAATTGTAAAGTGTTCAAAATAACTATTTTTAAGTGTAAATATTGGCAGCGGCTAAGTTTCAATAAGGCACGGAAGCTAATTGTGGTTTGAGACTATATAGCAAAGAAGTAGAGACTGAATGTTCAAGCACTTAGGATTAACCGTAGGAAGGGTTGGTGGCTTGGTGGTATCGCGTTTGTCTCCCGGATGGGAGATCCTGTCCTGCAGTGGAGTGTAGGAAAGGGAGCAAAAAGTGAGGAGAATGATACCAGCACTGAGAACAGTGGCAAGAAATAGGAATGCACATGTGGGAGGACCACACGCCAGTATACTCTAACACTAATGTACGATAGTGAAACACGACTATGCTGGAAAGAAGTGAAGTCAAGAACGACATGAAGGGCAAGATGAACAAATAAACAATTTCACAAATGTTATGAAATTGGTGCAGTGGAAAAAACAGAGACTTACGTCAGGTGATTTGTCAACATGAAGCGAATGGAGGATAAGACAAGGAGAATGTATGAGTGTGTGGAGGTTGCAGGGGCCAGGAGGGGTAGAGTGTTCAGGGTAGATGAGTACATAATGAAGGATGTTGTCATCAGAAGGATCGTTAATAACTAGGGGCAGGATATCTGGGCCGTGTTTATCAACTCTCTTTAGTAAAAGATTGCTTGTATAAATTATTGTCTTCGCTCACACACCTACTAATAACTTTACAATTAAATTAGAATGATATGAGGTATTGCAGTAGCCAGCCTTTAACGTCAGATATGGCCGGCCATCTCTACAATACAAGTTCAAGCCTTTTTATGCGCGTCCTGAAGGGCAACTGGTCCGTAAGCCGGGGGAACACAAATCTGTCACTGGAGAAGTGGCCCGCCCTCACCAAGTTGTTCTCGCAGGAGTGTAGGTGTGGAAGGGATTTGACGTATAGGATGAGAAGTTTATGTTTAATCTGTAATGAAGTGGATGTGTTTGCGAGTGAGAGAGTCTGTACATATCATCAAGGAAACCTCAACAGTTTGAATGCATATGAGAATACCCTCTTCCAATGTCTGCCCTCGGGCGGAATTAAATCTAGGCCAGTAGGACACGTAGCTCAATACTCAACTGACCTGAGCGCCGGCCGTTTCAAAGTGAGAATTAATATTACATTATACGAAAA
Organism: Coenobita brevimanus; assembly: GCF_032717465.1. Lineage (NCBI taxonomy): Eukaryota > Metazoa > Arthropoda > Malacostraca > Decapoda > Coenobitidae > Coenobita > Coenobita brevimanus. The sequence goes on along the minus strand of NC_137010.1, from coordinate 44,017,813 downwards.
ATAAAAAGATATCTGACAACAGTTAAAAGCCATTGGACACTTCTAAGGCCCCTGGAGTAATTACTGTCGAAACCACTCATCACAGAAAGTGGTATCAGGTAACAGAAATATGAGAAGTAAAGGAGTAACTATAGCAAAGTTCAACACATATAACGGTTCATTACTCATCCTCATGTTTTGGGGGTATAATTCACATCAATTTCTAACATTCTTATCCCTTACCTAGACAACATAGCTATTTGCTTTGAAACTCTTTACCACAGAGCCATCTTGGTGTAGCCCCGCGTGAATCCATTGGTCCATACCTGATTTAGCCTATTGTCAACAACATCTATGTCTACCTGTGCGTGCCATTTTATAATTACTAGCCACAGTCTACCGATTCCTACTTGGTCTTAAACAACATCGTTCCCCAGTTCTGGTAAAACTTGTGCTGATATGTTAAATAGGGAATACAAATGAAACACGAAAGGAACAGCCAGAAAGTGCAACACCCGCACCCTACATGTCTGATACTGAAACAATATACCTCTGCCCTGTGACCTTAATCTTTGACCGTTTGTTAACATCGAATGGCTTCATCTTTACCCACAGTGCAATCCTCTCGCCAAGTTTGGTCGAAACCGGATCAGATCTGTTTCAAGTGGCCTTGCCCTGACTTGGCTTTCAACCTGTTGTTCTCAAAATTCGAATCACTCCATTATTGCCTGACCAAGATTGGGCCATATCATTATTTTTTTTTTGTTACATCGTTCACACACACACACACACACACACACACACACACACACACACACACACACACACACACACACACACACACACACACACACACACACAAGGGGGACTGAAAGCAGCACACCCCCGTACAACGTGCATGTGTGTGTTAAAATACATCTATCATTCAATCTTTTTCCGTATCAGGGGCTCAAGGATCTGAAGCTAAGTCCAATATTTATGGAAAGGGTGACTACCTTGAACGATATGCGAGCTGTGAACCCCCATCACTCCTAGGATGTATTGTTAAAAATGTAATATTAAAAATAACAAGGTAATAATTATAGTAATAATAATAATAATTATTATTATTATTATTATTATTATTATTATTAATTGTTGTTGTTGTTAGATTATTTAAATACAGGGTGATTCACTTACTAAGAGGCCCCAGGATAATTTCAGAATGTCTGTTATTGATGAACGGACATAAATGATATTCTGTACTGATAAACTTCAATCACTGCCAGTCATATACAGTACTGCTTATGAGAAACACCCCAGCATTTGAACTACAAGAAATAGATGCTGGAAATGTAATGCTTCTCCCACCAGTGCGTCGCTGAAGAGACATCCGCTGGTCATTTGCATAGGTCTAGCGATCATGCCATACCCGATAGCTGATCACATATTCTAAAATTTCTGATTTAACTCGAGATTTTTTCATGGCTGTGAGGACATCTTAAGGGAAGGGGATTTCAAAAAATTCATTGCACATTTGAACTGCCAAAAGAAAACCTTACGACGGAGAATACAGCCATCCCAGAATCTAAAATAATCCGAAGATTCCCAAATTTTGAACACTGAGTTTGATTGTCTTTAAATGATGCATGAGACCTTCATCAAGATTTGGTGGAACTCTGAATACATCGTAATTAACTGAAGAAAATAAGAACCAATGTTCATTCAAATCAGTTCATTACTAATAAATATTTTTACCATTCAAGGACCTCATTTCAGTCTGTAAAAATAATAATAATAATAATAATAATAATAATAATAATAATAACAATAATAATAATGTGAGTAATTATTACTATTATTATTATTATTATCATTATTATTGTTGCTGTTATTATATTCTGTGGTAGGTGGGGGCGCTCACCATCCACTCACTCGATGTAGAGCCGCTTTCAGGAGTCTGCCCTTTCCTCTCTTCCATCCTTCTTTCCTTCCATCCTCTTTTGTCTTTCCTTCATTCTTTCCTTATCCATCTGCCTACGAGTGATTTTACACTCCCTCTTCTGTCTTTCTTTCCTTCATTCTTTCCTCCTCATTCTGCCTGTGGGTGACTCTACACTGAGTGACAAGCCAAATGGTTTCCTGTATACCAAGAAACCATTTTCTACGCTGGGTGGTAACCATATAACCAAATTTTGGCGCCTAGTGGATTAGTGGGTACTATTGCGCTCCAGTCGGATTGAGCCGGTGAAGGTTTATATACAAGGGGTGGTTGGGGTTGATTGCTCATGTAATGCCATTCAGGGATGAGTGAGGCTGGTCACTCTCATCTTAAATGTCGGGACCAACTGCCTAGCCCCGGGCTCCTACGCTCCTCATGGGGCAATGTAGGATTGGATGATGGATGGATGGAGTTGTTATTATACTGTTATCTTTTATTATTATTGTTAATATTATTGTTATCATTATTATTATTATTATTATTATTATTTTATTTCTATTATCATTATTATTATTTTATTTCTATTATTATTGTTATTATGATTTGTTGTTGTTGTTGTTATTATTATTATTAGTTTTTGTTGTTATTATTATTGTTATTATTATTATTATTGTTATTATCAGTCACTATTGTTATTAATCATCCGAAACAGTATGCTAACATTTTCAATAACGCCTTGTACAGATGCGCGAGATTCATCGTGCGTGTGTGTGTGTGTGTGTGTGTGTGTGTGTGCGCGCGTGCGTGTGTGCGTGTGTGTGCGCTTGTGTGTGTGTGAGTGTGTGTGTGAGTGTGTGTGTGTGTGTGTGTGTGAGTGTGTGTGTGTGTAATTCACCGGGTCGGTCAGGATCACTGGATGGTCGTGATCGTCAGCTTTTACCCTCCCGTAAGGGAGCTGAGAGCTCATATAGTCCGATTTAAGGGCAAGGCTGTGACCTTCACACACGCACACACCCGTCCCCTTGCTCAAGGGGGACAGTAACCGCCCACTTCGTCAGTGAAACTTTTCGCAACCTGAGCGAGGCTCGAACTCCCGTCTACCAGATGGCAAGCGAGAACGCTACCACTGAGCCAGCGAGCGGTGTGTGTGTGTGTGTGTGTGTGTGTGTGTGTGTGTGTGAACTCCGCCTAGGCTCTCTGATGAATTTCAATGAAGCTTCCTACGTGAGTTCGTCTGACTGCCCCGAAGGTCTTTCATTATATACAGTTTTCCAGCCACGATTCTTAGTGGAAGGCAGCGTCCCTCACCAAATCAAAAATTCTCAGAAATCGTGAAATGAGGACAGATATGACTTTGACATAATGCATATGATACATCGGTAATGCGATATTTCAAGAGCCAGACCTCCCCATAGATTCTAGGGTAGGGGGTTCAGCGCCCTCTCAGAAATAAACACGATCAGAAATACGGGAAAGTGAACACATGGATTAAAACGAAATCGGCATACATCTCGCAGGATTGGCAGTGCAGTTGTCATGTTTTTACTGAATGCATAGAACCTGAATACCTAGTTTAGTATTATTGCCAGTAGTAGTAGTAGTAGTAGTAGTAGTTGTTGTTGTTGTTGTTGTTGTTGTTGTAGTAGTAGTAGTAGTAGTAGTAGTAGTAGTAGTAGTAGTAGCAGTAGTAATAGTAATAGTCGTGGTGGTAGCAGTATGCAAATGTGCCTAATTTCATACACATTTTCTCAATATTATTAAGAGGATTTACATCACGCGAAGGCTGTGTAGAGTTTGTTATCAATTATTTATATTTATGCACGCAATATAAAGTACTTTTTCATTATCGTATTTACACTATATTCTCTCTCTCTCTCTCTCTCTCTCTCTCTCTCTCTCTCTCTCTCTCTCTCTCTATCTTTGAATCTATATGTAACACTCACACCTCTCGGAGTGTATATCTGTTCAATACCACCACGACAATAGTAGTACTCGTACTCTGGTGAGCTCTGACAACTGTCCTCTAGGTTGCCATGACTACCAGTGACGCCACAACATGAGTACCTTTTCATTGCCTCTGGGATGACTGGGGGAAGGATAAAGAGGATCTGTTGTTGGGAGTTTCTACAAAGAAGGAAGAGTCATGGGATTCAGATGTTTTTTTATCAGTGCTGGAGGAATATAATACGTATACAAATTTATGGACTTTTCTTTTTCCACTGTTAGGCATTTTTTGAACGCTAGAATTATGCCCATCGACTGCACGCGAGACAAAGGCATATAACCACAATGGGATAATATCTAAGGAGAGGAGGATCAGTGACTACCACCTCATTTTCTTTTTCTGTTTTTTTCCTAAGTAACACAAGGCTTTATAGCAGCTGCGTATTAGTTTTCACTGGAGTTTTGTTCGCTTTTTATTCTGAGTCTACTTCCCTCCTCCCCTCGTCTCTCTCTCTCTCTCTCTCTCTCTCTCTCTCTCTCTCTCTCTCAATAATAGAGCTAAAGTCATTATGATCCGCTATGGTGACAGTGGACTGGCTTGATATTTGATAGTCTCAGGTTCAGGCCCTGGAGGTAATGTGTATTTTCAGCTACTGTCCCTTGCTCTTGACTCTTCTACATCTTCCCACTCATTCCCACTCTTTCCCTCCCTTTTCCACACTCTCTCACTCCCTCCTGCTACCTCCTTCTCCCTCCCACTCCCACTCCTTACGAACCTTCTTTTCCTCTTCCACTCCCCCATTCATTTCCCCCACTCTTACAGTTCCCTCTCTTCCTCCAGCTCCCAATCTCTCTCCATCACTTTCCCATATCCTCCTCTTAAACTTCCTAGTGTGGGAAGTACGTGTCTTTCCCTTCCACTCTCTTTTACACTCCCTTTCACGTTCTCCATCTCACACTTGCACCCTCCCACTTAATCCCTCTCCCTACCACTCCCTGAAACACCCTCCCATTCCTTCCTACACCCATCATGTCTCACTCCTTCTCACTTCCTCCTTTTTACTAGTCATTTCTCCTTCCTCCTTCTTTCTCCCATTCTCCATCGCTTTCCCACACCCTACCACTAACTGTCCTACACCCTCTCCAACACCGCCACTCACCGTATAGTAATCAAACCAGTTGTCCTGTGGGAAGTACACCTGCCTCTCCACCTGTCCCTCCTTCAGTACAGGTGACACCATGAACCCGGACCCCCACAGGAACTGGTCGTCGATGCCAAGGGTGTGGCGGTCACGGGGGAACCTGCAGTGGGAACGGCAATGGTGGGAATAACTGAAATGGTGGAAGTAAGTGAGATGGTGGAGATGGGTGATGGGAACTGAACTGGGAGAAATGGGAGAGGATATGTTTTGTCGGTATGGAAGTGGTGATGTAATTTTGTTTCGTCCATTCACCCTATTGTCTCTCTCTCTCTCTCTCTCTCTCTCTCTCTCTCTTACACATTACATCTGCCTTCACCATCTGTAAATTTTCAGTACTTGCCTCACTTCTGTTCATTGCCATCACCTCAGTCAACCTTCTACCACAACTTCTGCTCCCTCCACCGTCTCCTCTTCGTTTCCACCCGTATTCATCCTTCCTCCTATATTCATTCTTCCTCCAAAACTGCGTCCTACAGTTTTCCTTTTTGCGTCCTTCTTCCCACAACAGTTCCTTCGTCATTTTCTCTCTCCTCCTTCTCCCACTATCCGTACCATTTTCACAGATCTCATTTTAGCCACCCCGCCGTATCTTTTCCAATGTACTCCCTTTATCCTACCCTAAAACACACACATACACACACACGCACACACGAGTTAATACAAATTCTCTCTCTCTCTCTCTCTCTCTCTCTCTCTCTCTCTCACCCACCCACCCACACACACACACACACACACACATACACACACGACCAAATAACACACCATTCACCTTCCATCATACAGGTCACCACCCTCGAAAAACTCGTTTGTCGTATACAGTAGAGTGAATAGAAGTGTGTGTGTGTGTGTGTGTGTGTGTGTGTGTGTGTGTGTGTGTGTTTACGGAGAATGAATAAAAGTGTATATGAATGGCTATATCAGGAAGTGTAGAGGTGCACGTTTTCAACACTGTGGTTCCCCCTAACACTGTCGAGTTTGTTGATCTGAAAAAAAAAAAAAATGTGGGTCAGGTATTTTATTGATGTGTGGTATGATGCAAGTATAGGTGCGGAAGTCTCTCTCTCTCTCTCTCTCTCTCTCTCTCTCTCTCTCTCGTGTAGGTACGGAGGCGGAAGTAGGCGGTATGTGTATTTATATTAAAATGGTCGGGTCTCACTTTTCTCTTCCTCATTCCCTATCCTTCACTTTCCCGTTATCCCTCTCTCCATTCCTTTTTCTCTTTTTTCTCATGTTATTTTGCATCTTTTCTCTTGCTTTCATCACAACAATGGCTTCTTAAGATTATGCACTTGCCACCTACAGACAATTATATTGAACTCAGGAGAAAATTGTCGAACTGGTGGAGTCTCAAAGAGCATTCATTAACCACTTCACTACAAGAGTTAATTCCTAAATAAAGTCGTCTGCGGGTAACAATTATAAAACGAAAAACATGTACGGGCTGATGACACAACCTAATTTTCCAGCTACG
>NC_137010.1:43943796-44006296 GCF_032717465.1 Coenobita brevimanus | reverse complement strand
GAATAAAGGACAGAATAGAGACGCTGCTAAAGATCGAGCAGCGTGCAGGGCCTCTATTAGGTGACCAAGGCTGAAGCATTCAAGCATGCTGGAGCGTTTATGAAATAAACGAAAACGAATTTGTCTGATACTTTTCTTGTGATAGCGTTTCTGTTATGTGAGAGTCACATCTTATTGTCTAACTGGTTAAAAAAAAAGTGAATACAAAGTATCAATACTCTGCTTACTGTGTGTGTGTATTGCTACTGTGTTCAACTACACGGCATCAGTTTGAATGGGGGAATACATACAGTACTTATCGAGTATGTAACTGGCTTTGTTTCCTTGTGTAGCCTACTTTTCTATGGTTGAGTGTTGACTGGTATAGCTCTTGTTCTTACAGCTTTACTGGTACGAGTATATAGTGTTGTCTTTTATAAACTGGTTTCTTTACCCTGTAAAGTTTCATCTTTTGTCTTAATTCCCATTATTTCTCTGGTTTCCCGCCTGAGGGTCGAAAGTAAATACCTTGTGACAATCTTAAATTTTTAAAAATTATATTCATCTTAGTGTTCACAGTAACTTCGGTAATACGGTGTTAAGGTAGCGTATCCTTACTGTATTAGATCTTCATTGTTCTAATTTAAATGATACTTCAGATGATGAGAGATCAGACCGTATTTTAAGGCAAAGTTGTCATTCTAAATAATCGATTAGTCACTTTGTTTACAGGATGATGCTCAGTTTGCCAATATCCGTAACAGCGTTCATCAACAGCCAGCCTGGTTTGCAGATGACGGCCTGCACGTGATTGTGACTGGTTTAGTGCACTTTGGCCGTCTCTTGAATAATACAGTGCTTTTTTTTTTTTTTCAGGAAAGAAAGAATAACGCTCAAGACAAACAGCAGAATCAATTCAAACTATAAAGGTAAGCCAGGTTTTCCACACTTCTCCTATCTGAAAACTGAATGCGCTAAATTTTGTACTTGTAAACGCAGACTCAAGCATTAACTGTTTCTATGGCGCGAATGGCATGACCAAATCACGGTTGAATACTGAATAAAGAGCCTTTTTAGGAGAATATGACTAACCAGTTTATGTTGTATTTAGCAGTGACAGAAACAGGAAGATATGTGGCGTTTTTTACTATTTAATCTAATGTGTCTTTGTGCAGTATTAACTAAAAAACCGTTAGTCGATGATATTGACACAATTTACATTCAACTTTGAAATTAATCACACCGTAAGATGATGCTTGGGCTTATTTATTGTCCTCCAGAACGGCAGTGTCAAACTGACATGAAGCTGTTTGAATGACCTGCTGATACTGAATGCGAACTGCTGTAATGTTGGGATGTTTAAAATTACCTATACTAAGATGGAGGAATCGTTATTCTCACACAACAGGTTAGAATTGTACACTAACATGCAAGAAAGTTCGCTACATCAGTTAGTACAATGGCTAACGTGTTGAGGAAATAACTTGGATTTTGTCTTAGCAACATCAGATAATTAGTCGATAAAATCTTTGCAGGTAATGAAAGTAGTACTCATGACCACTGTATGATCATATCTGATCCAAATTTCGGTAATAACTTCGTAAAGCCCAGTTACGAGAAGTTCCAAACTACTGTACAAGTATGCTTACCTTCAAAAATCAAAAGTAATTATAGGTGGCTGCAAATGGAATTTGATTACTCGAACAACAAAATGTCAATGACGCACCGAAAATGTTTTATCAAAGTCTTACTAAAGCTGCAAGGTATTTGCACCAATGTGTAACAGAGTTCTGCAAAGTTGTTAATTAAACCTCATTGCTGGAACAGCTATATTAAGAACAATAATGATGCAGAGAAACTTACCAAAACTACAGTAACAAAAAATCAAAAGGGTAAACCTAAACATCATAATCTTCATCAAAACGCTAAAAATGATTCAAACAAAAAATGAAAGCCTCGACTTGCTTACTAAAAGCATTAGTAAATTAATCCCTAAAGAACTCTTCCGCTGTATAAGAAGCAAAAAGACATTAACTCAAGCTTTAGGCCCGCTGGCTTTAACAAACGGAGAGCATATAGCGTGGAACCCAAGATGACCAAAGTTCTTAATGATCTGTTTTTATCCACATTTACTGTAGAAAATTAAAGCACTATTCCTTCGTCTTCCTCGCATGTGTAGATAATGGTGGCGAAATCAGTGACATTATGAGCAATGAAAGATGTACTATTTGCAACCAACAAACTTAAGCACAACAGCACACCTGGGCCAGTTAAGGTATCCCTATAATTGCAAAGAGATAAAGAATGACATACTGAAGCCGTTACCTCAGAATTTAAACATATTAGGAGGACGTGGCATTGTAGCTAATGAACAGAAATTAGCAAATGTAGCTTGAATATTCGAGAAGGTATTAAAATCCAACATGGAAATTATTGTCAAGTTAACATCAAGCATGTTCAGGTTGTTAAAATTTATAAGCAGACACAAACTGGATAAGCACTTTTAAAAAATCATCAGAGACTCACAACACGAAAAACAGAACAATTGTTATGTACCAAGAACACTGGCTTGCAGAATGTAAACAAAGCTGTGATTAACAGGAAGGAGTCAGACTCGATGACTGACACTTAAATGCTGCTGGGTCTAATTTTGATTTTAATTTATATCAGTGATATTAAGGAAGGCTGCACTGTAAAACAACCGAATTTGTTGACGAGACAAAAACCGATAACGGAGGATACAACCAAACAACCTCAGAAAATTCAGAGATCATGAAAACTGCTCAGCTGAGTTCAGATCTGGCGAATAGATTTTCTGGATAAAGCAGTTTTAAAAAATGGAAATAAAATAAAAAAGTTAATATTTACATAATACTGAACTCAAAAAGTGTAAGCCAAGAAAAATATTTAGGAATAATCGCAACAAATAGGTTAAAACCAAGTGTACAGTGAACAGAGAACACCGCCACATTCATCCACATTTCCATATCCAACACCCCTGCAAAACCAACCGCACTATCACAACCACCCACAACCATTCACTTCGACATAGGCACTAGCAACCCACCACACCCTCACAACCAACCATTCCACCACACCTCTAAGTGCATCCATCACATACTATATCACCGCAATCAACCACACCTCAACCAACCAACTACCTACATCCAGCCACCCAGACGCAATGTTCCCACCTGGTCAACGTTGCCGATGGCGTTGTGGTTGCGGCTGTAAGGGTAGAACGCCCCCAGCTGCATCCAGCGTTGACACAGCTCCTCCGTCGTGTTGCCAAAGAACCCACAGATGTCCGCACCCACGTAAGGCAGACCGAACAGGTTGAACTCCAGCATACCTGAGCACGGCACGATGAACCCTTAAATTAATGCCTGTCGACTTCAGGAGGGTCATTCAAGCAGCCAATTTCTATCTGTGTCATCTCAGTCTTTCTCTAGATTACAATCCACAACCATCAATGTTATATCCATATCCCCAGTTCACGGCACATAGTGCTATTTTCCATGACGCCTTCTTCACGAAGACTTTTTTTGTAGTTTATTCCTCCTATCTGCAATGAATTCCTACAGCTTAAGAAGGATCTTTCATTCTGAAAGGATTATTGAAGGTTATATCTCACCGCTTTATTTTGAAAAGTATCTTTAAAAAATGAACAACATCACCTAAAGACAGTGTATGAGGGGCAGATGATGGACAGGTGTGGAAGAGACAGATGTGTGAGGGGACAGGTTTGTAGGGGGACAGATGTGGGGGGAAAGATATTTAAAGTGACATCCATACGAGGGGGCAGGTTTGTGGGAGATGGAAGTGTGGGGGGAGAGGTGTGTGTGGGTCAGGTGTGTGGGGGACAGGTGTGTGTGGGTCAGGTGTGTGGGGGACAGGTGTGGGGGGGACAGGTGTTTGAGGGGGGACAGGGATGTGAGAGGACAGGTGTGTTACGGGCAGGTGTATTGGGAGATGGGTACAAAGGAAAGTAAACGACAACAAACATATTGGTTCTATCGTGACTGTTTGTCATATGGAAGGTTAAAAAAAGCCAAAACTCTTCTGTGAATTGAAGAAAAACATAGGAAAGCAGGAAGACTCTTCCCCCCCCTCCCACCAAATCCTCCAGCCGAAGCCAGCAAGAAATAGTGAGGAAAAACCTATACACCGAAGAAAATCTGCAATGGAAATTTCATAGGAGAGAGGAAAAGGTAATTGTATTCTACACTATCTACCTGAACAAGCAAGTAACAGTAAGTCAACAGTAGGAATCGATGTTGTTTTGCGGTTGTGTCCTCCAACCTTTGAACAGCACAGTTATCTCCTCCAGGATCTAAAAACAAAGTTATGTATACCACAAAAATGTATTGTTTGGAAGTAAAAATACTTTGCCGGGGGTAAGAAGATACATACATATTCAAGCAATTGTTAAAGATGAATACCGTATCACAGTTTTCTGCACTGGAGAGAAATTTATTCCATATATTTACAACTCTACTGAAGGAGAAAAGCTTATGTGTAGCTTCGTGTGACTGGAATAGTTTGCCAATAATTTTAAGACCATTATCTCTAGTATAATTCAACCGATCTACTGTGAAGTATTATCAGAAACCATATTACCATGTTTGAATAACTAGAACACCTGAACTGAATCGCCTCATAACCTGCTGTTAGTTAATGTAGAGATATTCAGAGCTTCAAGCACTCTTCGTATGGTTCATTTCTCAATCTAGGTATCTTCTTTTTCACCCTCCACTGTAATCTCTCACGTTTTTCTCAATCTTTTTTCGTATTTCGGTTGCTTGAACTGGACACAATACTCTAAGTGAGGGCGTACAATGATGTGTATCTGATGAGATTATTTATTTTTAAATGTTCAGTAACCTTCTCCCTAATAATAGGCATGTTTCCAACAACTTGCAAATCACTGGCGTAAAATTTATTGGACAATAATTTTCTGGTTACGATTTGTTGCCCCTTTTTAAATATCAGGGTTACATCTGCTAGCATCCGCTCATGAAACACTTTACTACTTCATGATTTACTGAAGGAAGGAATAAACACTAGCATCAAGCCGTAATATAGCTATATGGCACTAACGTAATAGGACGCGGGGTTAATAATTATATTAAATGTATGATATCAACTGCAGTAAGAAAATTGATAATATTGGAAATAGAAACAGTGGGAGAGTCACCCAGGAAATCAGTAAGTCCATGGGGGCCGACGTAGTGAGGAAAGGAAGGGGAACGCTGCAAGACGTTGTTGGAATGTAGACGGCAAATCAAGAAAAAGATGACGGATAGTCACAGGGCAGTTACAGTGAGAGCAGGTGGCCTGAGGGTCATGTCTCATCAAATGACCATGAGTTTAGTCGGGTATGACCCAAGTGAATAAAAGCAAGGATAGTCTCCCATCGACGATTAGGGTAGGTTAATGTGTGCCAGGGAAGAACAGAGGGTTTAACACTACGAAGTATTAAGTTTGTTATGAACCTGTTGCTTTCACGTGGATTGCCAATGATCATAGAAGAGACGGGGGTCAGAAGAGAGAAACACTCAAAGGCAGGAATAGGGTAGAGGAAGGACCTAGAGGAGCAAGTAGCACAGTGTGCCAGTGAGTCAGCTTGCTCATTACCTGTATTCCCAATGTGGCTAGGAACCCAGCAAAAGCAAACTGACTTTTTTCGTACAGAAAGGTGAAACAGCCATCCTGAATTTGGGTGAATGGAGGATGAGAAGATGGCGTGGTGTGTAAGAAAGTGAGCTCACAGAGAGAATTGGAAAAGTTAACAGAGATGGAGGAAGAGAACGTAAGAAGAGACTTCAGAGCAAAAAAGAATAACATACAGTTCTGTGGTGAGGATACTTGCAGTGGAGGGAAGTGTACTTTGGAAAGAGGAGTCAGGGAATACAATAGCAAGCCCAACAACAAGACAAATTTTAGAGCCGTCAATAAAGATATGCGTCGCAGAAGAGTGACTGGACATGTGTTCGAGAAAAAGGGATCAAAGGGTATCTGAGAGAAAAAAAGGACTTACAACAAGGAAGAAAAGAAGGGCAGTCCATCGCAGAAGGCAGAAACCAAGGTGGGAAGAAAACTGGACGTAGTGGAAGAATAGGAAGAAAGGCAGAATCAATAGACTGAAGAAGGATGGGGACCCGAAGGGGGAGTGGAAGAAGGAGATAGGAGACCGAGTGAAAAGAGAGTTGGAGAAGGCTAGGAGGACGGAGTAACTTGTTTGTAGGGAGCTGAAGGAGACGTGTATAGGACCTGATAGTGGGAAGAGTATGACGATAAGAGGGGGGAGGGGGGAATGCTTGATTCAGCACAAAGACTTGTAGCGGGAGTCGACCGAAAAGCACCAATAGCTAAACGAAGACCAGTATGATGAACAGAATCTAGCTTTGAAAGAGTGCGAGTGGAGGCAGAAGAATAAAACTGGACACCCATAATCGAGTATGGAAAGGCTAAAGACACAGTGAAGACGAAGTGTGATATGATCAGCACCCCATGAAAGGTGAGACGGCATTTGCACCAAACAAAGACGATGAAGGGTAGAAGACTTGCGAGAAGAAATATGGGCATTCCAATTTAACCGAGAGTTAAATGTGAGGCCAAGAAATGTGGTAGAGGATCGGTAGGGAAGATGAATGTTATATAAGTACAGAGAAGGCTGTGATATGGTTCGTGAACGAGTAAACGTTACCGCATAAGGCTTAAAGGTAGAAAACGAAAATCAAGAGTAGTAGCCCACGTGCAGGCAGCATCGATGGCGGACTGAAGAAGGGATTGGAGCCAAGGCATCTGAATCTGCAGCGTAAATCGCTAAATCATCAACATACAAAAAGGCCGAAAAGAAGAGGGTAGAGAGAGACAATGCCATCTATAGCTATAAGAAAAAGGGTAGTACTAAGGACGCAACCTTGTGGGGCACCTTCATGCTGGGGAATGGCACGGGAAAGGTGGTCTCTGAGACGGACGTGAAAGGTTCGGAGGGAAAGAAAATTTGAAGAAAAACACCTATGTTACCATGTAGATCAAGGGAACGAAGACAACGAAGCATACAATACCTCCATGTCGTATCACAGACCTTTTCTAAATGAATAACAAAAATGGTAATGACCGACTGGTGGAAAGAAAAAAGCATTCTGAATAAAATATTCGAGTCTGAGGAGAGGATCTAACGTGCTGCGTGCTTTACGATACGAGATACCCAAATGTAACGGGGAAAGAAGACTATGGAATTCAAGGTGCCACATGAGTCAAGTACTGACCATCTGTTCAAACAGTTTACATAAACAGCTTGTCAGGTCTATGGGACGGTAATCTTGAGGATGGTGTCCAGGTTTACCAGGTTTAAGAAACGGGAGGATGATCGCTATAAGCCATTTAGAAGGAAAGAAACCTTTAGTCCAAATTTATTATACAGGGCCAAGAGAAAGGACATGGCTTGTGGGGAGAGATGTTTTAACATAGTGTAATGAACACCATCAAGTCCTTCACTTGTATTTTTACAGGATTTAAGTGAAAACGAAAATTCACGAAGAGAGAAAGAAGCGTTAGGAACTCCCTCAGCTAACAACGTAAAAGATATTGGTATGGATTCAGAACCAGATTTAAGGCGTTGAGTTCTGGAGAGAGATGAGACCCACTACTAGTAAGACTAAAATAATTACCTAAGGCATCTGCAACTAAGGAAGCATCAGCCACAGACTGGCCATCAATATGAAGAACCAGGCCTTGGGGTGGGATATGTTCGCCTTATAATCTACGAAGTCGGGACCAAACTACTGCAACAGGTGTATTTACGGAAACAGAAGAAACAGTCTCCCCAACTAGAACGCTTAGTCTGATGGATGGTACGACGAAAAGCAGCGGAAGCTTGACGAAATATGAGGAGGCTATGAATCCGAGCAGGGGTGGCCTGTTTACGACGAAAACTTTTCCAGGCGGCACGTTTCACACAGAGAGACTGTGAACAAGTAGGAGTCCACCAGAAAACACGTTTGGCAGTAGACGGTCGCGTATCACGGGGAATGGCGGTGAGAGTAGCACTTAAAACCAGGAAGAGGAAGAAGGACAACATATATTGTGGAGACAAGAAAGACGAAGGAGGAAATGGGGGCAATATAAGGGAAGAAAGTATTTCTCAGTCAGCAGCATGGAACTGACAACGGGAAGGACGAGGGAGAGGACAGTAAGAGGCAAGAGAGAATTTAGTGGAAGTGATCACTTAAAAGATTGTCTTCTAATATCAACCAATGAAAATGGACAGAAGTTGATGGTGAGCAAAAGGACAGATCCAAACAAGAGAGGGAATGAGTACGGAGATCAAAGTGACTAGGGGTGCCAATGATAAGGATAAAATGATCTTAAGAACAAAGAAACTGTTCTAATAAGCATCCTCTAGTGGTGATCAGTCACCTCACAGGAAATGTCGGAACTGAAGTCACCAAGAAGTACTGGAGGAGGAAGGGAATGAAGGAATGACAAAGTTAGGAAAATCAAGAGGGACAGAAGGAGAGAAGCAGAGAGCCAACAGTAATCCACTGACAGAGAAAGACACGAGCAGAAGTATGAGGGATAGAAGAAGAAATAGGAAGAGGCTCAAAGGGGACATCATTGCGGATATGGAGGGAAGTGTCATATGAAGCAAGGGATCCAAGAAAAGTACAGCACGGAATAGGAACCGCGAGAGTATAAAGAAAAGTTTCTTGAAGAGAGATAAGAAAAGGACTGTAGGAGGAAATAAGAAAACGAAGGTCCGTACAGTGGGTATGGAAGCCTCTAATATTCCACTGAAGAAGCGCCATGACTATGGAGAATAAAGTGTGAGGGCAGCGCAAACTGTTTAGGGCGTTTAAAGACAAAGAATCCAGGGGACGTAAATAAATCAGTTAAGAGCAGAAGGGACCGGGAAGATTGGGAGGGCGTAGTGATCACAGAGGAGGAGGTTGTTGAACAGAGGAAGAGTGGGAAACAGAGGAGATGGGAAGAGGAGGTGCAGGAGAAATAGAAAGAATGGGAGGGGAGGGTTCAGGAGATGCAGGGGGAATGGAAGTAGGAGTGAGTGGGGCAGGGGGGGAATGTATTTCCGCATTGACAGGGAAGAGGTATACAGTGAGGATAACTGGTGATACTTTGCAGGGATTCTGCCTCCATAGGTGAGGACAAAGGTTGAGAGCGAGCTGGTGACATGGCATTATGGCATTGTTGTTTGGAGGAGGGAGAACACGGGATAGGCTGGGCAGTAGAGGAAGGGGGAGAGAGACCAGGAATATGAGATGGAGAGGATTCAACAGCACGTTACGTTTGTTAGATCAGGGAGAAGGTGAGGGAGGAGAAAAACGGGAGTATTCTGTATAAGAAGGAGGTGGGGTGGAGGAAGCTGAACAAACAAGAGAGGGAAAGGAGGAAGAGGAATCAGGAAGACAGACAAGGGTGACAAATGAATTTGAGAGGTACAGAAGTAGAGACACTGGATGAGCTTGAAACCTGTGATATACGAGTTGGTCAGGCCACGTGTGCATATGCGATGCCAGGGGAGTGCCCCATGAGATGCGCTCGTCGATGGGCTTCTCGGAAGGTAAGCCCTGGTTTCCACTGGATATGGGACACTTCGGCTTCAAAAGTATAAATAGAGCATTTATTGTAGAAGGCTGTATGGTGCCCCCCACAGTTCGGGCAGGACTGAAAGGTCAATAAACAAGTGGATACTGAGTGTCCAGCATGTGAACAGTTGGAGCAAATAGCCTGTGACCGGCAGTACTCTGCTGGATAGCCAAAACGCCATCAGGACGTGCATTGACGAGGGGGAGGAATGTATTCTTTAACAGAGGTCTGTGTCTCCAGTAATAACGGAAGAGGGATGATGTTGAGATTGAAATACTATTTTGGCGATGTTTGCTGGTTTTTGACGGCGTCCTCGGGGAGGGATTGTGTAGCACAGAACTGAAAGGACCTGGTGATTTTGTTAAGAGAGAATGAGTTTGATGTCTTCTGTGCAGTCAATGAAGTTTCTATTTCCAAAAGAAAAGAAAGAGGGAAGACGGACAGTGCCTGTTGCCAAATTCAACTGTGCATCTGGAGAGACTGAGATCGGATTGCCTGATGGGTCAGTTAATGATACGACTTTCTGCTTGATCTGGATTTTGTACTTTGAGGAAACGAGATCCATTGGGTCGTACAGGGTATGTAATATTGGAATCTACCTGTCGTACTAGTGAGAGGTGATGCAAGAGGTCATCTGTTTGGGAACTGATGTTAAAATACTGAGACCAGGTGTGGGATCCAAAAAGAGGTGGTCAAGACAAGGTTAGTGAGTCGGAAAGCAATATGAGGACGGGACGAGGAAGCCGTAGAAAAGGGACGATTAGGCGAAGGAGGAGGTGAAGGCAGGCAAGGTTCGAAAGTTACTATAGAAGATGAACAGGTAGATAGAGTTGTACAGAGAAGGGACTGTACGCGGGAGATGGTTTAGTTATGCAGGATGGAACAGGTACAGAAACAGTGGAAAGAGCCAGAGAAGTTCTAGGAAGAGAAGCCGGGTTCACCATCGGGGTCAAAACTTACGCAGAACTTGTGGAGAGAGAGAACCAGAAACAATTTTCTTAATTTCCTCTGGGAAGGAAAGGTTCACTATGACTGTTAAAAAGAAAGGGTTATCTGGATCCAGAGGCCCGGCCAACGACCCAAGTAGGGATCAAGCTCCAAGCATGCACTCCCTACCCCACCCAAGAAGGGATAGTAACCCCTTGTGGGAGAGAAAACTCTCCCACCACGATGATGGATCACCGGCTATTGGCTGACAGTCCTACCACTAAGCAACAGCATCCCCAGATCCGAAAGCTACAACTCAGCAGCAGTTTCGCCTCTGTAGAGGTCCACCTCCACAGAGAAAATGAAACCCCAAGTGTGTTCAGAGATGATGTAGAATTGAGTTGGATATTGTTAAAATTAGAGGATACACCTGCGGACGATTTTGACAAGTTGAAAAACGTAAGAACTGAGTTTTTGATGCATTAAAAATAAAATGATTAATTTTACCCCAATCAGCGATATGAGCCATGTCAGACATTAGGAGTACCACAGTCTCATCCCTTGTTAATTGAAACAATTGCTGAGATGGATGCTGTGAGAACGAATGGAATGGTAAGGGTGGAGTGATCTCCACATGAGTGCATAGGGTTAGATGTACAGTTCAGAAGGTCATTGATGAGTAGAAGGAAGAGGATTGGTGACAGGACAAAGCTCTGAAGAACACCACACTGATAGCTCTAGAACGGGGAGGGGAGGAACCTTTGTCCTATTAAGGGCCATTAGGATATATAGGACAAAGCTCTGAAGAACACCACACTGATAGCTCTAGAACGGGGGGGAGGAACCTTTGTCCTATTAAGGGCCATTAGGATATATAGGACAAAGCTCTGAAGAACACCACACTGATAGCTCTAGAACGGGGGGGAGGAACCTTTGTCCTATTAAGGGCCATTAGGATATTTTTAACATCATTCGCGGACCATACAAAATTATCAACTTGAAATCAACTGTAGCCCAGTACATTATATATATATATATATATATATATATATATATATATATATATATATATATATATATATATATATATATATATATATATATATATATATATTCGTTCATGAGTTTATGAAATTGCATTTATGAATTGCCTCACGGGCCTGATCAAATGGTCTTGAGGGCCTTATACGGCCCGGAGACCGGACGCTCCCCACCCCTGCTCTAGAAGAACGGTGGCCGTCTACAACAGCAGTTATAGAACGACCGGAAAGGAAGCTACAGACGAAGGCACAGGCAGAAGGACAGAAACATCATGAGGGCAGTTTGATGCCCCTCCTGACCTGACCTGTTGCCTTTTTGAAATGACCAATAATCCTGGCCCAGCCACCTGACATGACCAAACCTTTGTCCTGTAAGCCTTATGCCCCTCCTGACCTGATCTACGCCCCTCCTAATCTGACCTTCGCCATTCATGACCTTATCTATGCCCTCGCTGACCTGACTGGTGCCCCTCCTGGCTTGACCTGAGCCCTCCTGGCTTGACTATGTTCCTCCTCACTGCCGAGGGCGAAGCTGATGGTCTGAGAGGGCTTGAGCCGGGAGAACAGTTTTCGTCCGTCCATGCGCCTGACCGCACTTAGGCTACCGGTCACAGTCAGACTGATTCTAATGACTGAGGTGCGAATTTTTTTTTTTTTTTCTTATTCACAAGAATATAATAATGGTGGTAGGTGGTGGCGACCATCATCCACTCACTTGATGTAATGCTACCTACTTCTTCCTTCACCTTTATCATTCTTTTTCTGTGTCTGCCCTTCTCTCTTCCTATTTCTCACAATCATCCACTCACTTGATGTACAGCTGCCAGTTTCTTCCTTCACCTTTATCATTCTTTTTCTGTGTCTGCCCTCTTCTCTTCCTATTTCTTACCATCATTCACTCGCTTGATGTAGTGCTGCCTACTTCTCCCTTCACTTCTATCATCTTTTTTTCTGCGTCTGCCCTCCTCTCCTCCTATTTCTCACCATCATCCATTCACTTGATTTAGTGTTGCTTACTTCTTTCATCATGTTTATCATTCTTTTTCTGTGTCTGCCCTCCTCTCTCCCTATTTTTCCCATTTTTCCCGTCACTTTTTATTACTCTTCTTTTCTTTTCAGGCGGCTTACATTGAATGACAAGCCTAATGGTTTCCTGTAGGCAAGGAAACCATTTACAGCGCTGGGTGGTAACCATATAACCAACCCATACGTGTTCCCTAAGTGTCAACAACTGGGTTGGTGGAGGGTTAGTGCCCTCTCCGTAAAGCAACTAACTCAGACACAAACGGCCACCCCTTAAGGAATTATGGCGTCTGAGCATAAATAGATAGATAATCATGTCATTAATATAATTGGAAATGACATATAAAATGCAGTAAATGAGGATATAAAGGAGCGTTGTGGTGTTGATGTGGATGTGATAGGAAGCGTTATGACGAACACACTGAGGCGGTTTGGCCATGTGGAGAGGATGGAGGGTCAAAGACTGACGAAGAGAGTGTATGTGAGTGAGGTGGAGGGGGAAAGAGGGAGGGGGAGGCCGAGGATGAGATGGAGAGATGGGGTGGAGAGGTATATGAGAGAGGGTGGTGTGAGTTGGGAGCAGGGGAGTGAAATGGCGGGGGACAGGGCGACTTGGAGGCGATTTGTTTGTGGCCACCCCAAACGGGATTGAGGCGTCTGGCAATAGATAGATAGATAGAAATTATCCCAGCATCATAATTTTCATACAGTGCACTAGATTCTGGCAAATTGCAAAAAAACTTAAATGTCTGCCTGTGTCGTTTACTCATAAGGTCATGGAGACAAGCGCAGATGTAGGTATGAGGTAAGTACTTCTGTGGCAAAGGTAAGTAGGTAAACAGGGAGGTAGGTGGGGAGATAGGTAAGAAGCTGGGTTGGCAGGGAGGTTGCAAGGATGTTGGTAGAGTTGCAGGTGGGCAAGGGGACAAGCGGGAAGTCGAGTGAGTGAGTAGGTAGGTAGGTAGGTAGGTAGGCAGGTAGGTAGGTAAGTAGGTAGACAGGCAAGTAGGTAGATAGGTAGGTAGGTAGGTAGGCAGGTAGGTAGGTAGGTAGGTAGGTAGGTAGGTAGGCAGGTAAGTAGGTAGGTAGGTAGGTAGGTTGGCAGGCATGAACGAAGGAAGGTAAGCAAGGAGACTGGCAGAGGAGTATGTAGGGGAGTAGCCGGGGATGTAGGTAGGGAGGCAGAGAGATGGACAAGGAGGTAGTAGGTAGAGAGACAGGTAGATAGAGTAGATAAGCAGGTAGGTAGGTAAGTAGGCAGGCAAGGAAGGAAGTAGACAGGGATTTGGTAGGGAGGTACGCAAGGCTGGGAAGTCGGCAGGAAGGTAAGCAGGCAGTGTGGCATGCACAGATTCAGGTGGGTAGGTAGGTAGGTAAGTAGGGAGGCAGGTAGAAATGTAGGTAGACAGGATAGCTTGTAGGGAGGCGAGTGGGTGTGTTGCTAGGTAGGCACGGAGACAGGTAAGGATGTAGCCAGGAATGTAGGTAGGCAGGGAGGTATAAGGAGGTACGGTAGGTAGAGAGGGAAATAGTGACAAGCAAAAAGAAGTGAAAGTTAATCTTTTCTATTCTAAAGGAATAATTTTCAGCCTACCACCTCCCGCTTAAAGGATTACATTGTCTATCAGAGTGGGTTGCAAATCCTGTGGTCCCTGGGTAACGAAGAATCCGCTGTACACGGTAAGGATTCTACAAGCCTTCGTCTTCGGGACCCCAGCCTGGTAATGCGTAGTTAGTATCTGATCTGCGCCCCTTTTAACCTAGTGCCCCCCCCCCATGACCTGACGCAACTTGACCTAACTACCTGACGACCTGGCCGAAGTGCACAACATGACGTAACCTGACGTGACTTATGACCCTCCTAAATTAAGCTATGCCTTCCAGAAATAACTATGCCCCTATAGATTTGATATGTGCCCTCTTGACCTGATGTGACAACCAAACTTTATTCTAAAGAGACAAAATTTGTTTCACTTGATCGAATGACCTAACCTGACATGACCTTACTTATGCCTCTCCTGATCCCACGTATGCCCTCCTGAGTTAGGCCCCGCCTGACCTGACCTGACCTGACCTGTGATGGAGTGCGCCATGTCGGTCCAGTTGGACCTGTTGTCGCCAAGCCAATGCCCAGACCACTGGCCGCTGCCCGGGAAGGTAGACCGAGTCACCACCAGACCGCGCTGCCCAGTCACACTCTGCACCACTCTGTGGTAGACAGACAGATACTGTATATCAGAGGGTCCCAAACGGAGAAGAATATCCCCCTGAGGGAAAATTTGGACATTCCAGGGGGAAGGGAGGCATAAACATATAAGGCCAAAACTGACACAGTAACTTTTGTATTGTACTTTTGGTTATAGATTTTGTATATTTTGTGGCCAAATGCTTTTTTGGCTTTAAATCTGCTTTTTTTAAGAGTAAAGTTAGAATTTTTGTCGTCAAATAATTAGCATAAAAGTACAAAATCTCTTGAATATTCCCAAAACTCTGTAAAAATATGTATAATACTGCTAGATTCCTTCCGGTTACAAGTTAAAAAGCACCGCTAAATGGGGAGAACAACTCTAGAGTCTAGAATTATTTAAGATTAAATTTCCCAAAGGGGTGGAGGAATTCCCCATTTTGAGAGTAGGAGATCATCAAAAATATTCTCGCAAATATGGAGAGTGACCAGCAAAATTTAGGAACCTCTGCTGTAGACAGACAGACATACGTAGGTAGGTAAGTAGGCAGATAGGTAGATAGGTAGATAGGCGGGTAGGTAAACAGACAGGTAGACAGACAGACAGATAGGTAGGTAGACAGACAGAGATAGATCTAGACAGATAAAGATGAATAAATATACAAATGGATGGATGGATGGATGGATGAATGGATGAATGAATAAATGGATGGATAGACTTGTAGGTAAGTAGGTAAGTAGGAAAGCAGATAGGAAGGTAAGAGCAAGTAGGTTGCCAGGGAGGTAAGTACCGCCCAAAATGATAGTTTGTAAATTTTTCGGCCTGGTATTTTGGTAATCACGTGATGGCGACACTCACGCCTCGTTGAAATTCAAGGGGATCGGAGTGAGTCGGGCGGGTGTTGCCATCAAGTGATCACCATAATATTGTGGCAGAACCTGACCGAGAAATGTGCAATCTTTTGTTTGTGATTGTACAGCAAGTAAGCGGGGTATGAGAGAGAGAGAGAGAGAGAGAGAGAGAGAGAGAGAGAGAGAGAGAGAGAGAGACAGACAGACAGACAGACAGACAGACAGACAGAACAGACAGACAGACAGACAGAACAGACAGACAGACAGGCGGACACAAAGTCAGAGACAGAGAGACAGACAGACAGACACAGAGACAGACAGACAGAAAGAGACAAACAGGGACATACAAAAAGACAAACAGAAATACAGACAGAGAGACAGGCAGAGACAGAGAGACAGAGCCAGACAGATAGAGTGACAGACAGACAGACATACAGACAGACAGAGACAGAGAGATAGAGAAACAGACAGACAGAAGGAGGTGAGATCATGGGCACAGGCAATATAAGGAAAACTAAAACTTGCACTATGAGAGGTCTTCTTTAAGCTCAATAAAATCATCTGCTGGTGATATGAACAGAATAAATAAGATGGCCGTTTACTAAAGGGGAAGGTTTAAGGGAGAGATAGTGTCCAGACTTATCGAATATACTGTATCTTACACGAGATGCAAGACAGCCACGAGAGCTAGTTCGATTTCGTAGCTGCTGTTGTTCAAAAAAAAAAAATCATTTTATTAACTAAATAACTAAGAGAACTTCAGGATTTAAGAACAGGATGGAGAGATGGAATTTGCAGATTTGGTTGGACTGGGTGGAACAGACTAACAGCCAATACAGTAGGTCAGAGTGGAGAAAGATGAGACAAGACTTCGCCCTACAGTAGACTAACTTGTGCTGTTGCTCATGATGAGTTTGATGCAGAAAGATAAATACAAAGCAAACCTATCTTTGAGTCGTCTCTTTCTGTGCCCACCAGTCCAAAGGTACAGACTGATAAAAATATTCATAAACACTGAGGCAAACAGTCTGACATAAGTGGATAAGCATAGACCAGTTAAAATTCAGTTAAAATAAATTTATGTATATCGACTGAATTGTGGGTTTACGATCATGGGAGGGGATGTTCTGCGAAGTTCACTTCCCTTGTAAACACAGAGACAGCTTTCATACCTATATGTTGGCTCAGTCTGTGCCCATCCGTATAGGTTGTGGACGTCATAGTGGGTGAAGTTACCATCTTGGGCTGACAGGCACAAAGTCTTGTCGCTCATGCGGTGTGAAGGACCTGCAGCTGCCGCCTCTGTAAGGGTGTATGACGTAAGAATTTTTTTTTTTAAATAACCTGGAAAGATGCAAAAAGTTTCCTTTCCAGAGAAATATCGATTAACAGAGCCAACATCCAGATCCGTTTCGAAATACATGGACACATTGCCTTTAAGAGACTGTCGGGGTTTGGTTAAAAGGACAGGGAGCCAGTGGAATAAAGCTCCTGAGCTGACCATTACAGTTTACCGAAAAGGTAAAGGGGGATTTTATGCTTGGGTCGTTCTCAGCCTATGGGTGTTCTGCTGGTGAATATGGAAAATTGAGTATAAGTGCATTCTTATTTATAAGTCTTGTGAAATTTCTTGACAACA
This sequence comes from Coenobita brevimanus, assembly GCF_032717465.1. Classification (NCBI taxonomy): domain Eukaryota; kingdom Metazoa; phylum Arthropoda; class Malacostraca; order Decapoda; family Coenobitidae; genus Coenobita; species Coenobita brevimanus. The sequence continues at coordinate 43,989,036 of NC_137010.1, read as the reverse complement.
TATATGACACTGCTTAGAACATCAAAGTATTAGGAACTTCTTCATAATGCTCCAAGATTCTATCAAAATAAATAAATCTGCTTTTCAGTATACATTATTTCTTGTATTCAGTTTAATATAATAATAATTACTGTCTGCTTTGTCTTTGTACTGAGGTAAATGAAAATGACCTCTTCGAAGGAGCACTGCCTTGCCCTGACGAAGACGCTCGTGCATCCCAGTGATCAGCGAAGCTGGTGTATACTGGTTAGGTACAACTGTACTGGACAATTTCACTGTTAGGGATCAGTTGTAAAGTGTTCCACTCAGAGTAACCACCTGAACCGATTCGGTAAGATTTACTGGGTCAAACTTCCTTTCTAAGCCAATGTGACAGGTTCTTCCAAGTCATACCCAACAGTGACGGAGTAGCTGATCGTGGCGGGTACCAGACTTGTTCCAGAACATGGGATGGTAAGGATCTCTGGGGAAGAAAAGCTAATCTCCTTTGGAACTTAAATACTGGGACTTATAATGTCCAAAACCTTGATGCTAGATTTTTTATTCTACTTGAAGTACTGAGATAGGTCTTACTGAGGTTAGATCAGGTGGTCACGTACTGTACTACAATGATAAACATAAAAGTAAGTATCATGGTGCAGGATTTCTGACCAATAAATACATAAATGACAATACTGAAGAATTCTCTGGGAAAAACGAAAAAGCTGCATGCCTAATAATAAAGCTGGACAAGACATGCAAGATAAATGTAACCCAGGTCTACACTATGGTGAATGAACACAAACTCACCTAACAAAAGTATTCTGAACAAAAACTCACCGGGCAGAAATTCATCGACTAAATGCAGATGACAAAAAGCACACCATAAAAATATTCATTAGCATCTCTTATTAGGTATGGTATAGGAAGGTACAGTATGCAGTTTTTGATGGACAACGCCCTTCTCATCCACCATTCTGCACAGTTACTAATAACATTAGCAAGGATGACACCCTAGCCAACTAAATGGTGTTGCATGTAAGGAGAGAGCAACCTCCAAGTAAATGAGTAAAGGAAAAAATATGTGGCTTTTAGAAACGTTTGAAGAACCTACTCAAAGATTTGTTCACAGGCACAAACTCGACAGGAGTGTTCCTTAGAGCTGTTGGACACTGCTTCCATTTCTAAACACCTTAGTATCTGAAAAGATACGACTTTTTCATAAAGGGTTAATTTTATACTTCCAAGCCTCCCCACACAGTGCCTTTGGAGGGCACTGCGGGTGGGGGCTTGGAATGTTCTAAGCCATTCAAAGGATGATCGACTGCCTTTATTATCACGAAAGTTGGAGCGATTGAGAGGTCAGCATAGCTGAATTCTCTGAAAGGAGGCGACCTTGGGCTTGGTGAGATCAGTAGTGATGGTTACAGGTACTTCTGGTCCAGCTGTGATGATGGTGCCCATCTTAGGGGTGTCGCTGTGGCAGTGCTGTTCACTTTGTCTCTTGTGTCAACCGAGTTACTCCGGTTGATGAATGTATAATGTTGGTTAGACTGAAGCACTCTTTGGGCTTCACCTCTCTTACTGCAGTGTACACTCCAACTGAGATGAGCGATCTTGAAGAAAAAGAGCTATTCTACACCAAACTTGACTCTTTTGTGGAATAGTGCCTCTTGCAGAATACAAGCCTGGTCATCGGCGACTTTAATGCAGATACTGGCACTAACAGGGAGGGCTTTAGGAATTGGGTAGTCCTAATGGCTCTGGAACCAGGAATGCCAATAGCTCTTACCTTCTGAATTTCGCCAAAACACGTAAATAAATAATTGCTGGATCCTGGTTCCAGCAGCCAAATATTCACTAATGGACTTTGTATCCCAATGCCGTAGGTTGCTAAGGAGATTGATCACATTCTTGTTAGAACTCACTGGAGGATCCTTCAGAAATGAAGGGATTTCAGGGGTGCAGAGTTCTTTGCTACTGATCCCAGACTTGTTGTTGCTACTCTAAGGCTACAAATCAAAACTGAGTGATTCGCAAGATGCCATCAATCTTGAGGAACTCAGGGATGAGGAGTACAGTATGCAGTGGCAGTCTCAGATCAGTTTGAAGTGTTCAGTGCTGTTGAGGATACTGTTGAACAATGGGATACCTTTAAATGTGCTACCCTGCCAGCAGCTGATGAGTGTACTGAGGACTGCCCGAGATCAAGGATGGGATTCATCTCGCAGGGGACACTGACCACAACTGAGAAGGAAAGAGGAATAATCCCCTCAGCTAGACCTTATTAGATCATATAGCCTTGCTAGGGTGACGGGAGAGCACTATCCCTCCCAGCATGGCAGCCACCAGGGCTGGGCGCGAACTCTCGACCTCACAGTCTCAAGCCCGACACCCTACCAATGAGCTACTGCGCTCCCCCCAACAACTGCGGAGAGTTGTGCTGCCAGACTGGCTGAGGATCGGGAACAGCACAGACTTCTGTCTTGACAGGAACGAGTTTCATTGAGAAGGGACAAGGAGAGGTATGTCAGGGAAAACACTGAGGACATGGAGGGCAATTTTCATGCAAATGACCTTGATTCACCTACCAAGCCTCAGAAGAAGCTCCTCTCCAGATTCACCTCTCAGGTAAACTCTGTTCGGAAAGCAGATGGACGACTCGTGTTGGGGGCAAGTGAGTAAAGAGCTCATTCTGCTGAGCAGTACTTTGAGCAGCTGTATATAGCTGAACCTCATAGTGGAGAGCTTCTGTTAGCTGTGTGCAGCAACTGACTGCTGTCCCTCCAACTGAAGATAAAATCAAGAAGGCAGTGGCTATGTTGAAAAGTGGTAGAGCAGCTGGTGTTTGTGACATCCCTGCAGAACTGATCAAAGCTGGGGGTGAAGCGTATCTGAGACCATTTACTAAAGTTTCAGAGGCCTACATAAAATGGATTCACGCCCAAGAAGTCTACTGTTGACCGTATCCTAGCTCTTTGAGTTCTTGTGGAATGTCATCTTGAGTTTCGACAAGGTTTGCTAGCAGCCAATGTGGATCTCAAGAAGGCAATTGACTCAGTAAATCGGGAGTTACTATGGGAACTCCTGTGACTCTGTGAGATCTCCCCAGGGATAATCTGACTGATTGTTGGCTTGTCCTCAAATGCTGAGAGTGCTGTAAAGTGTGTGAGGGGGGGTGGGAACATCCAACTTCTTCCCAGTAAGTTTTGGTGTATGATAGGGAAGTGTCCTTGCTCCCACACTTTTCAGCACATGTACGGATTGGCTACTGAACCGGGCTGTGAGTCAAAGTCACTATGGGGTATCAACTGGCAATTTCAGGGTTACCGACCTTGACTTTGCTGATGATGCCGTTATCCTAGCAGAGTAACTGGAGACACTACTGAGTGCCCTCAAGGAATTTAATGAGAATGCGAAGCTATTGGGATTATAGGTCTCTTGGACCAAGACCAAGGTCCAGGCATTTGATGGCTGGTTGGATGAAGCAGTTCAGCCTGTCCAAGCATGTGATGAGGGTATAGAAGTCTTGGAAAGATTCACTTATCTTGGTAGTGCGGTCCAAAACAACAGTAGATCAGACAATGAGATCTCTTGCAATATTGGTCTGACCTATGGGGTTATGGATTCACTCAGTTCAGATATTTGGTGCTGTCATTTTTTGTGTAGAATGACGAAAGTTCGCAACTTCAAGGCGCTGGTACTCCGTGTTTTACTTTATGGCTGTGAGACGTAGACACTAAACAGTGACTTGAAGCTGCAAATTGACTCCTCTGATACTAAGTGTCATTGCAGGATCAAGGGATATCGCTGGTACAACCAGGTGCATACAGGGCGACTACTCCGTGAGACTGAATCGAGGCCTATTACCCACATAACATGTCAACGCCAACTCCAGCTTATATGGGCATGTGGCCTATTTTCCTGAGGCTGGTTCTGCTCTGAACGAGTTAATCCAGGGTGGAGGAGGCCAAGGGGAAGCCCACGTAACTCATGGCTGGATCAGGTCGATCACTCCTGTCGGGAGATACTTAGAGGAGGAAGAGCCGCTGCCTGGAGGGTTGCAAAGAGGGACCCGCGTGGGTGGAGTTAGAAGGTGAATGAAGCTATGTGCCCCGCAGTGTTTGTCCTTTCTTGACTGATTGTATTTTACGAACTACAGCATTCACTGCTACCATGTTACAAATGTTACGAATGATGCTCTTCTCTGCATCTTTTACAAACAGTTTAGTAATGAACTGGTTAGGTCTGAGCTAAAATTTATTGTCTAACTACACATTTGTTTTATCAGAACTGTAAATGAACCTGGATTCAAAGGGCTTTTGTCCTCATGCGTTTTTAATCAGTGAGTTTTTGTCCAGTGGGTTAATGTCCAGTGAATTTTGTTCTACTACCCTATGTTCTGGCATCAGCTAATTTCGACAAAGAAACTTTTTTTTTTTTCTAGATTTAGAGAAAACTATGAAAAAGCACAAAACTCCGTATACATTTATGAAGATTTGGTCAAGGGGAGAGAACAGAGACTGACCATAAATCTTTCACCTTCACTTGGCGAAGACTTTCGTTCTTTTGCAGCCTAATTCCCATAGCTCAGTGGCATAATAAAGCATTACTATACCCCTGCATTCTTACCATAGTACTTTGTGAGTAGCACCATAATCTAGTGTTAATCTCTTGCTTTAGCCCGGCATTCAAGATGAAGTGCTGGTAATTTTCCGCCTAGACAAAGTTTTTTAACAGCTTTTATTGACTGATCGTAAAGATACCATTGTATCAAAGACCCGTCCGATGGCAACTGTACATTTTGGAAAAGTTGTGGGTAATGAAAAAGAAGACCTCGACAAATGGGCAATGGGCTGAGAGTCTGTGTGTTGCAGCGTGTCGGTGGCCTAAGGGAAGAATACTGAAACTATATTATCGGTTCTTCCCGTATACTGACATTGCGTCTATTTCATACAAGAATGTATTAACACAGTTCCCCCCAGTTCTGCTTTTAAAGGCAGCTTCCGTTTTCGAGCAATACCCGGTACTTTTCAATCCAGAGATATTACTCCTTAATTTCGTGGTACCGTAGATTCAATGGTGTGTCTCCTCTATCCATCCAGTCCAGTGCAAACAAACAGCACTGCCTCACTGTTCTAAACTTGAACCGCGTTAGTAAACGCGAAACTGGAGGACCTGTAAAAGAAGTATACGGATAAGGAAGAAGTGCCAGGAAGTCTCCTTACCCGACGAAATGACTTATCAATGACAACTAGATCATTTTACTATGATCACTTGGCATTCTGATTCCTTCCCTACGTTCCTTCCCCCTATTTTTCTCCTCCACATTATTTCCTTTCCTCTCTTCTCCTCCTCTTTGGTTCTTCCCTCTTTCCCTAGTTTTCTTCCTTTCTGCTCTACAATTTCTTCCTCTTTGTCCTCTATTCTCCTCTCATTCCTCTGTTTCTAACCTCTTTCCGCCATCTCCCCGCTTCTTCCCTCCCTCCCATCCACTTTTCCCCTCTTTCTTCCTTCTGTTCATTTCTTCCCTCCTTCCTTCGCCTCTTCCTCTTTCCTCATTCCCTATGCTTCATTCCTCGTTCTTCGTTTCCTCCTCTTCTCACCCACTCTCATTACTTAAATTTTTCACTCTCTCCCCATCTCTCTCCCTCTCCGTCCCGTCCTAACCCCTCTCCTTCTCTCTCCTCCCTCACTGTCTCTTTCCTCTCTTTCCCTTCATATCTTCACTCTTCTCTTCCAATCTGTCTTCCTTTTCTTGCTTCCTTTCTTCTCTGCTGCCTTCTTTTTTGCTCCTTTCTTTCTCTTCTTTATTTTCCTACCTTTCTCCCCTCCTTCCTTCCTTCTTCCATATTTCCTTCTTCCTTTACATGCTTTCTCTTCTTTTCCTTCCATCTGTCCCTCTCGTTAATCCCTCCCTCTCTCCTTCCTTTCTCTTCTTCCTCCATCCTTTCTTCTTTCCTACCCCCCATTCATTCATCTTTCCTGCTTTCTCTCCATCATTCCCTCCTTTTTCATTTTTCCATTTTTCACTTTCCCCTTCCTTTCCTCCAAATTCCCAGTTCTACATTCCTTCCTTCCTCCCTTTTTCTTTTTCATCCTCTCCCTTCTCATTTGCTACTTCCCTCCTTTTTTTTCCTTCCCATTCCCCTCTCCCTTTCCTTTCCTTTTTTCTCCTTCCCTTCTTTCCTTCCATCTATCCTTTCTTTCCCCCCATCGTTCCTTCCATCTCTTGTATTTTCTTTCTCCTCTCCTTCATTCCTTCGTTCCCTTCATCTCTCATTTCTTTTCCTTCTCTCCCTCTCTGACAATTCTTTCTCTACACCTCTCCACTCTTTGCTCCCCCCCTCCCCTTTCCCTCCCCTCTCCCTCCCCTCGTGACATACAGAAGGCCATCCAGAGTGACAGGTCGATTTTTACCTCCCGTTTTTTCCTCCTTTCTTTTCCTTTTTCCCTCCTTAGCTCCCTCTCTCTTCCGTTTTTTCCTCCATCTCTTCTACCTTCCCTTCTTTTCCCTCTCTCCTTCTCTAGCTCCTTCCTGTTCCTCCCTCCCTCCCTCCCTCCCTCGTTTCCTCTCTTTCCTCCTTTTCCCTGCCTGTCTACTTCCGTCTCTCCTTAGTTTCCTCCTCTCTCCCATTTTCTTTGTCTTCCTTGCGTCTTTTTCCTTTCTCTCTCTCTCTCTCTCTCTCTCTCTCTCTCTCTCTCTCTCTCTCTCTCTCTCTCTCTCCCACTACTCCTTATTCCCCCTCCTCCACCTCTTTCCTTTTTTTCTTTCCCTTTTCCCTGCCCTCCTTCCTCTCCTCCCTCTTTCCTTCCCTCTCTAATTCCATCCTCCTCTTCCGTTTTTCCTCCCTCCCTTCCCCTTTCCCCTCTTCTCTCCTTTCACCAGTCTTTTAATTTCTCTCTCCAGTCATTTCACTCTCCTCTTTCCCCTTCTCCCTCTCTCTTTTTCCTTTCCTTTCCCGTTTCATTTCCTCTCTCCCTCTTTTTTCTCTCTTTCCTCCCTTCTTATCCATTTTCCTCCCTCCTTCCTTTCTTCTTTCCTTTCACAACTCTTTATATTTTCTTCATTTCACTCTTCCTTATCCCTCCCTTGTTTCTCTTTTCCGTTTTCCCCTCCTTCCATTCATCTTTTCCTTTCCCCTCCCTTATTCTGTCCTCGGCGTTTCAAAGCAGACTATCGAAGTGTAAAGACCAAGCGAATATTAGAAGTGTCGATTGGGCATAAAGGAACCCTTTTTACTATGTCTTCCTCTTAATTCCATCGTCTACATAAATAAATATACAAGTATGTAAGGAAGTCAAAATGATTAATTAATTAATTAATTCATTTATTAATTAAATGAACAAATAAACTGCTCAAAGTTAGGTGTGTACATGAGGTGGTGGTGGTCAGGTATTTGGGGATTACATCTACCATTCGAAAGGACGAGGCTCGACCTCGGGTTGAGGCAGAGAACAGTTTGATCGGAATTTCGTTGTAGCAAAATTGATTGCTTTTCCACAAGAATCACCGATATGCAAAGATTTCATTCACCTTGAGCATGGAAGCAATAGATGGCTAGCCTATACCTAACCTCTCCAGTTCGAACAGTCTGTCCTCAACTAAACTGCTGAATGCAGTCGTTAAAAGGAAGCAAGAATGTAATATAAAACGCATGCCCACACTAAAGGGGATAACATGAATAGCTGACATAACAGGATAAAATATAGACCTGCTTCATATGGCTTCGAACCATGCAATAAAGTATTTCATTATTCCTCAATATGGAGAGAGAGAGAGAGAGAGAGAGAGAGAGAGAGAGAGAGAGAGAGAGAGGACCATGTGTAAATAATTTGCATGTGAAATAGATCAGACAAATTCGAAGGCTTTAATAATGAGTCAGATTTTGTGTGCTTCCTACTTCACTGGGCACTGTGTTGACACTCTCCTATTTTAGTGCTCTCATATCCCTGTTTCTGGATCCTGCTCATCCCGTTCATCAGCTGATAGAAAATAGGCACAAATGATGGTGGTGGTGGTAGAGGTGGTGGTGGTGACAATGGACGATAAATGATGGATAAAAATTCATGGGTGGCGATGGTGATATGATTATGACGTTGGTGATGGAGTACAATCATGACGACGATAATGACGATGATTAGGATGACGAAGGTGATAATGATGATGATGATGATGATGATGATGACTACGATGCTGACAATGGACAGGATGGCAATTATTACAGTGATAAAATAAAAGCTACTGATTCGCGTTCCAAAGTTTCGCGTCGTTTGTGTCAGAAAATTTAGCGAGAAAATAAGTGATGCCCTTACTCCTTCAGCGTTTATCCCACCATGAGGGAGTGAGCCGAGACTAATTTGTTACCTTGCTGTTAGCCGTCAAACTTCTAACTTTTCCAATACTGCCTAATTTCCCAGTGGCACCCAAGCCATGTGGAGCGAATGGAGAATGAAAGACTGTGAAAGTATGAGGCGGTTGGGAGGAGGAGAGGGAGACCAAGAACGAAGTGGATAGTTTAAGTGAGAGATTATGTGAGAGATCTTATAGAAGAGAATATGAAGGTGAGCTGGCTGGCAGGAGGAGAAGGAAAAGGAGACCTAGAACAAGGTGGAAAGATAGACAGACTGATTGGTTGATTGTGTGACAGTGTGAGGTGGTTGGAAGGAGGCGAAAGAGAGGGAAGTAGAGATCGAGGTGGAGAGATAAGGTGTCGAAATATGATAGGGAGACTAACTAGGAGAGTGTATGAGAATGAAACAGTCGAGATATGAAGGAGAGGGGAAATCGAAAAGAAGTTATGGACAGCTGAGGAGCGATAATACGCAAGGGAGGGCGGTGGATGATGGGAAGAGGAATCGTTCTTGAGTGGGTACAGACACGCCTAGAAAACCTTTTGTATAGACCACCACTCACAGGATGTAATGTCATGCAATAGATGGACGGGAGTCATATACAGATCTTCTCCCTCGCTGGTCAATAAACAATGATCTCTATAGCAACAGGGTCTTCGCAGCAGCCCTTCCTTGGCGATTTATTTTCCATAGCACACATCTGCATTTTTTCGTGTGTGATTTATGTCTTCTTAACTCCTTCAGTACAGTGACGTCATTAGTATTATTTCTTGATGCCGCCAGATGATTTCATTCATCTGAAAGAAAGATCTCTTGTACTGAAGGCGTAATAGGAGTCCGGTTCTCGTCCCCTTCACTACGAGGTGTTTGGTAATTTGAATGAGATCATCCGTCGGTGGCAAAAACGAAGTACAAAAAACGTCACAGTAATAAAAGGATTAGTATCACCATAGTCTGAACCAGTAACATGTATCACCATAGTCTGAATCAGTAACACACCAGAGAGTACTGACATTCTGAGGATACAACACAATGCTCGAGTTGTTCTGACCATGAGAAGGTTAATGGTGACCTTACTACTGTGCTCAGGCTCCTGTAACTTACTCCCACTTAAACAGGATCGTCTGGCGTTTGCTGCAATAAAATGTTACGAGTTGATCCAATCAAGAGAGGGTAAAACAGTAATGTGTAAAATAAGTCGATGGGGCAGTTGTGTTACGAAAGATCCCAAGTCATCAAGAATTTGACCTTATAACACTACAAATGAGTTTTTTTTTTCTCCTTTTTTTTCTACCAACAAGTATTTCCTTAGCTCTTTCCTCCCCTCCCTCTCCTCCCCTCTTTCATTACCTCCCCCTCCCCCCTCCTTTCCCTTCCTCTTTTCTTCTTCGTCTTCTTCCCTTCCTCCCTTTGTTTTTTTTCTGCCTCTGTATGTAGTCCCTCCTCTCACCCCTCCATCTCTCATTTTCTCCTTTCCCTCTTTCTTTCCTCCTGCCCTACTCACCCTCCTATTCTTCCTACTCCTCTCATTGTTTCTCTCCCTCAATACATCTTGCCTCTTCACGACTTTTATGTCTCTTTCCCTCTTCTTCTCTCTCATCTCTCAATCCCTCCCTCCTCTTCCTCCCTGTCCATTTTATTCTTTTCCTCCATAATATTCCCTCCTCTTACCTTCCATCTCTCTATCTTTTCCTTCCTCTTTCCATCCATTTTTGACGTATGGGGAACAATGAGGCAATTTTTACTTTATTCAACGCCCTCTGTTTCCATCATAACTTAACTGGCATTCCCTTGTGCCTTCCTTCTCTCCACTTCCACTCTTGTCTTCTCCTCTTCCTTCCGCCCATCTCCTTTCCCTCTTTCTCCCTCTTTCCCCTTTTCTCTTCTTCTCCTTCACTCCCCTCTCCTTCCCTTATTCTTTCCCTTTTCCTTCCCTCCTCTTCCCCCTTCTTCCCCCCTTCTCTTTTCCCTCCCCCCCTTTCCTTCCCTCCATCTCTTCCTTTTTCCTCCTGCTAATTCTCTTACTCCTCTCCACTCCTCCTCCCCATATTTCCCTCCTTCCCTCCTTCCCTCCACCGACATCTGACATTCTGAGAGGATTCCAGGGTAAGATAGGGAAGATGCCCAATTATCAACCCATTCCCTCGTGTATTCCTATTTAGGTAGTCGAGAATGGTTCCATGAACTCCTGTTGAGATGTGATGACCCTGTGTTTTGTAAGATGTGCAGGGATGTGTGTCCATTAACAGAGATGACATGTTCCAAAGGAAATTATGTGACTTGAAGGGACTTTCAGAAGCCATCTTGGATTTTGGCTTCGTGAACGTCTATAATTGGAAAAAAAAAAAAGAAAAACGTAAATCATATCATTTTTCCTGTTCAATGGGGGAGGATAAATTGCAAACAAACATTACTGTTTTGAGCAATTCCAAATTAAAATAAAACGTCTCCAGCAACATTTAGTTATTCTGTAAGTATCGTCATCTGACACACTAAGTAACTATCTATCTCTTGCCAGATGCCAGACACTAGGTAACGCTATGTCAGTATCTCAGTACTGTTGATTATTGCTGATCAGGAATGGTCATTATTAATTTCCTGCAGGGTAAAGTGAAATGAAGATGAATAAGCATAAATGTCTAAGTTTATCGCCGTTTTCACACTTTTCTTTTATATCAGTATCACTCGAATTTTAATCATCATATCATCATCATCATCATTATCTTCATCATCATTATCATCATCATCACCTACATCATCATCATCATCATCATCATCATTATCGTCATCTGTCACACTGTGTCAAGAATATTACCAAATCATTGTCATTCACACTATCCTCATCCTCTTCATCGCTTTAAGCCTGACAGTTCACACCACTTGTAGACAAGCCCTGCATATCTGAGAAGAGGCTCATATCAAATGGGTTCGCTTCCATTTGGCCACACTTACAAGGTCACTCAGTGTCTATGGGCATAATAAAGACTTTACAAGGAGAGAAGTGTGTGAAGTTTACATTTGAGTTACCTTTCAATGTCGCATCCTCTCCCACCATCTTTTGAACATAAAAGTCGAACATGTTCAATACTCGTAAAGTGCGTGCATGATGCAGGTAAATGCCTCCAACTCAGTAAGTTCACATCTGCGTCTTAATTTGATTCCATTTCTGCAAAGACCCTCTGGAGTCTGAGGTACTTTTTAAGTTTTTTTAAAGGCTTCCATTAATTTTGTTCTTCAAAGTACTACTGCGGTCTTCTCCAGTGAAGCAATACAGATCAGTGAGCGGACTAGTGAGTAAACTGGTATGCTGACATTGGTGACCTGAGCAAAACACGACTCTACAAGGGTAAACCATAGCATTGTCAAATTGTGAAGGATATGAGGAATATTCTTATTTTTTACTCTTTACATGCTAAAATTATCCTTCTTAAAGAGTTACCAATTTGAAATGAGCATGAAGAATGATTGCTTTATATCATATGATATCTCAGAAGCTCAGTGTTATCAATATTTTTAATTTTACTCGTACATGTCCATCGATCCAGAATCTAAGACGCTGCGGAAGAGCTTCCGACACTTTTTTCTTGAGAGCACATTACACCAGTTAACAGACCTCTTGGCAGTTTATCGCCTTCTTTTCGATGACGTTCTTTTCGTTTTGTTCATATCTCCTGTGATTATATCTAATTTAGGAGAGATATAACTCAAAGGTTTAGATGTAGCCTTAACCAACTCCTTCATCACGAGAGATTTTTTCTGAAGTGAATAAAATCATCCGGAAGTAAAAAAGATTATGGTGGAATGTGCGTCATCATAGTGAAAGGACTTAAACCCTCGTCACTAAATTGGTATCTCCAGCCCCACTAGTGCTTCTCCTTCTCTACCTTTCCCTCCTCCTCTCTCGTTTTCCCTCACAGTCCATTCCTTTCCTTTCTTCCCTACTCCTTGTCTCCCTCCCTTCCTCTTCCCTTCCTCTCTATCTTCCCTTTTCATTTTATTCTTCCCTCCCTCATTCCCTTCATTTTGTCTTCCATAAGTCCCTCCCTACTTCCCTCATGCCTCTTCTCCCTTCTTTACTCCCACCAATCCTCCAATTTTCCCTCATTTCATCCTCCCCTCCCTCACCCTACTCTTCCCTCCTTCTCTCCCTCCCTCCACCCCTTACTTATTTAGTAAGTGTTTGGTGACTTTAATCTTTAGTAGTCATCATCATCATCATCATCGTCATCGTCATTACTTATTGACATTCTTCCAATCTTCTGTCCTTTTCTCCCTCCCTTTTCTCGTGTCTCTCTCCCCCCTTCCTCAAACCACTTATGAGGCAGGACAGGAATGTCATCCTTATTTACCTTTATCTTTCCCTCTTCATCCTCCATATCTTATTCATCACTTCTCTTTCTTCCCTTCTCATCTCTCTCTCATCAACTTTTACCCTCTTTTTCTTCCCTTTTTTTCCCTCTTCTCTCTTTTTCCCTCATCTTGCCACCCTTTTCCCTCCTTTTCTCCTCCCTCTTCGCCATCCTTAATCTCTCGCTCCCTCCCTCCCTCCCTCCCCCAGTTCTCTTCCCCTCCCTACACCCACTGGCGTGGGGCGTGACCGTTCCAGTGTGAGACAGGGCAGGAGTTAATTATGAACTTTTTCTCTTATTCTTTCCCTCTTCCTTCCCCTTTCCCTCCATCTCTGTGTTTTCTACCTTCCCTCCCTCACACCTGCCCTGCGCCTAATCTACGAGTACTAGTAACGTTAGGCGGGTCCTCTCACCTTGTCAATTTCTCTCTCGCTCTCCTCCCTCCCGTCCTTCCTTCCTTCTTTCCCTCCCTCCCAGCACCTGCTACTGAGATAAGGCGAGGCAGACCAGTTTAAGTAATTCCCCTCGCTCTCCTTTTCACTGCGTCTTTCCTTCCTTTTTTTCTCTTATTTATTCCTAACTTCTTCTTTCTTATCCTCCTTATGTCCACCTACCAGTTACATATTCGTAAAGACGTTCCAGTGAGACAGGATGCAAGTAGTGGAATTTTACATTTATCGTTTCTAGGTCTATCATTCCATTCTCTCTCTTCTCCCTCCTCCTTTCTCCTTCCCAGCTTCTCTCCCTCATTCCTTCCCTCTCTATCCCACTGCACTTACTCGTGACATAAGGGGGGTCGTCCCACTGTGAGGCAGGGCAGGACAGAGCCCAGTCGTCCACACCCTCGGGCCAGTTGAACGGCTTAGCCTCGTTCGTCCCAAAGTTGGCGGGTTCGTTCATGTCCTGTGGGGAACAGCAGAAGTTACAGTCCGTTCATCTTAAACTGACGAAGATTTTAGACATTTTGTAACATATTTCCCAAAGTTAGAAATCATAAAAAAACGATAATAGGGCTCTACACCCCTTCCATTTCATTTTTAGTTACAAGTCCTATATTCTTGCTATTTAACAGCTCAGCGGCAGAAGAAGACAATATTACTGCCCTACATTACTTTTTTTTTCTTTTTTAAATAACAGAACGGAGAAAGGAAAAGCAAATGAATAAAAAAAAATATCCATACACCAGATTACTGGCGTCCTCCATTCATAAAATATCTGTAACAGTTGGACTTGAACAGCTGTAGGTTGAAGTTTGGGGGGAAACAACTCCGGGGAAGCGAGTTCCAGAGAGATGCAGTACGGGGAATAAAAGAATTCTGATAGGTAGGAGTTCCGCAATATGGCTGTGTGACATTCCAATCATGAGCGCTACCAGATGCCCGTGTAGCACGAGGGAAGGCATGAAGAGGTGGCACAATGGACGTTACTTCGTCTGAGGATTTGTCATAAAAATATGAGTAAAATAATGCAAGGGATGCAACATTCCTTCTTGCTTGTAGGGGAGGTAAATTATTTATTTATAATAGCAGGGTTATTAATAATTCCAACAGCTTTGTTCTGACTTTTGTCTAGCTGTTGTAGTGCAACCTCTCCACATCCATTCCACAAGGGTGAGCAATATTCAAGCTGAGAGCGCACATGACTCATATAAATTATAACTGACTGCTCAGGGTGAAGAAGTTACGGACTCTGCACAATAATCCAAGCTTCTCTGAGGCGGTTTTAGCAAGTGATCTGACATGAGAGGTCCAGCTGAAGACATTACTAAGTGAGACACCGAGAATTTCAATTCTTTTGGATATGGGAATGTTAGTAGCACTGATATCTATCTATTAGTAAATTGTATATATTTGGTTTCACTAGCATTAAATGAGGCAAGGTTATTTTGTCCCCATTCATTGATCGTAGGTAAGTTTTGTTTTAAGGAGATGGCTGTACTGAGTTGAGAGTTAGAGATATTAGACTCTGTAAATGGGTGTTTGAGTGTGAATGAACTGTTAAGTGTTGAGTCATCTGCATATGAGTGGGTGGGATTGTGGGTGACATATGAGATCATTAATATGAACCAGGAACAGGGTTGGCGCCAGAACTGATCCCTGTGGCACGCCGGAGTTAATTGAGTGGAAATTGGAATATGCATCATCTACTTTAACTCATTTTTCTGTTACTGAGATATGAGGAAAGCAGGGGAACAAAAGACGTCAGTCCATAGCGAGGGAGTTTGGAGAGCAGGGAATGGTGCCACACTCTGTCGAAAGCTTAAGAAATATCAAGGGCTAATGCATGCGTTCTCCATGTTGACCAATTGAATGATGGATGGTATGAGTCAGGAGACTAAGTCAATGGTGGATCTTTCGTGACGAAAACCAAACTGTCTATCACTAATTACAGTAAGTTGTTGGATTCTAGATGTTTAACTATGTGCTTGTTAATTAAAATTTCAAATACTTTACCAAGAGAAGATGTGACAGCTATTGCTGTGTAATCAAAAGGGTCAAAGGAACCTCCTTCCTTTGGAATTGGGTGGATATTGGCTTCTTTCCATGAATTAGGGAATGAAAAAGTACGTATGCATAGTCTGAATAATTTAGCTAGAACAGAGGCAAGTTCTGGGGAACACTTTTTGAAAACAACTGGAGGAATTCCATCTGGGCCTGAAGTTTTGTTGGTTGGCAAATTGTCTAGGATGGATTTTACGTTTCTTCTCTGTATTTTAAATGGAACAATTTCAGGAGAGTCAAGTTCTAGTATTGGGACGTTCTGGCTGACTTCCTCTATGGTAGAATTTCTGGCAAATGTACTGACAAAAATATTCCCTTTCCCACGGGGGTCATTTGTAATGTTGCCATCTGAAGATTTTACTGGAGGAAAGGGTGATGACTTGTTAAAGTTGTTACCGAAAGAACTGAGAGTTGATCAGAACATTCTTCCCATAGAACTTTTTTTGACTAGCACTATCTGTATCTGTATCATTCCATGTCGATCCACAGCAGGACTGGACCATCTCCTCAGAAGGCGAGTGATATCTCGAAATAACCCTTCTCATTGCTAGCGAAATACAAACGAGGAAGGAGTGTCGTAGGAAGACCATTGGATGTGAAAGCTGGTGTTGTAATGACTATGTTTGCCTGTATCTGAGTCTGCAGTTTGCTAAAACATGAATGCACGGGAGGGCCGAAGGAGAGATTGGTGGGGTAAGGGGGTAGGGGAGAAATGGGAGAGGTGAGATAGGGATACAGTAGGTGAGGGAGGGACAACAGGGGTAGAGTAGGAATGGTGAGAAAGGGATGCAGCAGGTGAGGGCAGGACAACAGGAGGGGGACAAAGATGAGAGAAGTGGGGAAAAGATGGTATGGCTGAGAGATGAGAGGGATGACGAAGGGATGGGAGGGGTGGGGAAGGGATGGGAGGGGTGGAGAAGAGATGGGAAGGCTGGGGAAAAGATGTGAGGGGTGAGGGGAAAATGAGAGGGGTGAGGGAGAATGGGAGGGGTGAGAGAGGAATGGAAGGGGTGAGAGAGGGATAGAAGGGGCATGGGAGGGATGGGAGAGTTAAAGGAGAGATACGAGAAGCAATGGGGTGACAGGAAGGGTAATGAAAGGGCGGAAAGAAAGGAGGAATACGAGATGAGAGAGGGAAAATAAAGGAATGAGGGAAGGCTATGAAACTAGACCTGCCAAACTGTTTATTGTCAGACCCTTTGGTATTCTTGGCCAATAAAATAAACAGAAAGAGCCAAAAGAGGTCATTTTATGAATCTGATTTCGTACTCATAAAGAATCTTATTGCATTTATAAACCCGTCACGTCCCGAGGTTTTCTGCACCTCCGACATCCCCCAATCCCGAAGTATTTTCGAAAATAAATTTTTTGGCTAAAACCTCCGCTTTTGGTGAGAAACATCGAAAATTCATAGAGAAATCGCTCACCTGAGGTTTAAAATACTCGATCCAGGTAGGAGTACCTCCTTACCTGACCGGGTTTTCTAACAGGCTGGCACCAAAGAAAACGAGTTCTATGGGAGGGTAACTATTTCACATAACTCATAAATGGTATTTATTTATTGGTACGAATTTATATGTAGTATGAGAGTATATTGGTTTTCAAGCAGTAATATAGGCATTATAAGCATTGTTTCACTCACTAACTCATCACCATACCTGACCTTCTTTTGCCACATTACCTGATCATTATATCTGACTGTTTCTTCTTCTAATGCTATGTAAACTTTGTCCTCCACATTGTCATCGATTGGGGAATCATTCTGGCCCTGAATATCTTTACTGGCCAGGTCACTGGTAACAGGTGAATTGCCGAGACAATGGCGTGAGGGGGGGAGGGGGGAGGTTATGCGGTGTAAGGCATTGTCCCTGCTTGACATCTTGTAGAGGAATAGAGGAAGGTGTCCCGTGTATACGTACGAAAAATCATGCGCAAAAATTGAAAATTGTGCAAATTAGGGACCTTGCAATTGCACGATGTACCAGGACAGCGCTGGGACTGGCAAATGCAAAATATTGCAACATACCCATACATCGACGGGACGGGGCGGGTTAAATTGTCAACCAAAGAATCTTTGCGAATGACTTAAATCCTCTGAAAATATCTCTTATCATCCAGTTAGATACAAGGACGACTGCTGGAGCAGCCCTTGGGGGTCCAGTTTGGCCTGGATCTGTCCTGGTTACAACAAGTGACTCAACGACTAATGCGTTTGTAGACCGACCCCAGCCGCTAGCAGGGTTCAACAAATACGGAAGCAGATGATACTGATAATAAATGTAACTGAAAGTTATGAGGCAGAATAAAATATGAGGGTAGAATGAATGATGAATGACTATGATTAAAATCCTTCCATCTTTCGAAACATTCAAATGATCCCACAAGGAAAACCTTCCACTTCACCTGATTCATTCCTAACAACATGTATTTTCTACTTACAATCCACAGGCCATCGAACTGAACATCCTGGTAGAACCTCTCAATCTCGTCCATCCACCACTCCTGCCCGGCCACACTCAAGAACGAGGGGAAGGCTGTCCTGTTCTCTGGCCACACCTGAAACAGAATAATGTAAATTTTTATGATCCTCTCATATCAATATCAGCTTAACATATTCCATGCTTAGTATGATCTCGTATTACCTTTGTTTCGTTCTTCCAACCCCAGACTACAGTATTTAAATTGGATGGGACCTCTAGAAGTGAAAGAGACTATGAAATTTACAACCAAGTACCAACCCCAACAGTTCCAAAATTAAGTGTGTGTGTGTGTGTGTGTGTGTGTGTGTGTGTGTGTGTGTGTGTGTGTGTGTGTGTGTGTGTGATTCACCGGGTCGGTCAGGATCACTTGATGGTCGTGATCGTCAGCTTTTACCCTTCCAGAAGGGAGCTGAGAGCTCATATAGTCCGATCTATGGGCAAGGCTGTTACCTTCACACAAGCACACACCCGTCCCCTTGCTCAGGGGGACAGTAACCACCCACTTCGTCAGTGAAACTTTTCGCAACCTGAGCGAGGCGCGAACTCCCGTCTACCAGATGGCAAGCGAGAATGTTACCACTGCACCAGCGAGTGTGTGTGTGTGTGTGTGTGTGTGTGTGTGTGTGTGTGTGTGTGTGTGTGTGTGTGTTTTGAGGCAATATCTAGTGTGAGACCCGTTCAAGTAACAATGTACTAACATAACCCAGCATGATGTTACTGTGGTTGCCTCCCGCGTGGTTGTGTTCAATGGTGGTGGCGTTGGTGTCGTCTGGCCATGTGATGTAGGCGCCCATCTCCACGGCTCGCTGGTGTGGCTCGTACTCATGCGCTGGTAGCTGTAAAGGGCAAAAGAAAATTAACCGTGGCGGCTGTCTGCTGAAGTGTGTGTTATACTGGTTGTTTGTTGTTGTTACATGATCCCATCTGTCTGGCCAAGTAAACCGGTCAACCACAAGTAAGCAAATGCTTCTATGGGATCGTCCGGTATAGTATAGAACATACACCGTGTAAGGAATCGACGTCCCCCTGCAGTACACAGCGCCTCACCAGTATCGAACCAGGGTCCATTCACATTGCGAGGTACAGAGAAATATGGAGAGGTTTGTCTCCCAGGTGAACGCAGGATGCACAGCTCCACCACACGTTAAGTTGCTCGTCAGCGACACAGACTGTTCGAATAAGGAATAAGTTAATAGGCTGTATGTAACGTTCGCCTAATGAAAAAGAGGTTAGACGGGGTGTTAGTAAAACGTCATGTCTGTAGCTCTTCCTCTTATCACGTGAGTGTTGTCATGATGGCTGTGATGGTCGGTACGGGAGAGGGGTGGAAAATGAAGGGTGGAATCATCGGAGTGTAAATGGACAAGGATATGAATATATGTTTACATCAGAATATGCCTGATTTGTTATAGAAAGAACCTCTGAGTGGCCAAATCTCGAGGAACACAGATGTTAATAACTACAGAACTACTCTGGGCGTCTACAAGTCTTGAACGACAGGAAAGGAGATATTTGGTGCAGTGTCTTTGGACTTATATGTGACAATGTTTACTTTTCTTCAGTGCAGATAACATCATAGGACATGTAGACTTACAGTACACAAACTACAGAAGGTTCTACATACATTTACCAGCAGTGGTAAGAGTATGATTATCGGTTTGTTGCTGTTCCAGCCACTAACAATTCTCATTCTGAACGTTTTTTATTTCACGAGTAGGTAGAAACTTTTTAATTTGGTCTTACGGATATTTCTTGTTACTCTCTGAGAAAAGATAATTAAATTGGTTAAGACCTTTTACAGACACCCTGCATAGTTAACAGAACGGGTTGCTAGGTAAAATGAGGAAAGGATTTAGGGAGGCAAGAGCAAAAGAAAAGGGAGGAATCATCATCATCATCATCATCATCATCATCATCAATTTATCCCATGAATGTCTGGGGTGGGAGGGATCCAGAAACAAGAAAACGGAAGCGAGACATTAGGATAACTACTGTGTGTTCAGTGACGGAAGGAATGAGGTAAAAATCGTAACAGAATACATTAGAATGCATAGTGGTCAGTAGACATTGTAAGTAGGCCGTAAGTATTATGGCAACTTTATCTTTAACGTAGGATATGCCAGGCATGGTGGTGTGATATGTAGTAGTGTGTGTGGTGTAGTGTGTTGTGTAGCAGTGTGTAGCGTGGGAGTGTGTGATGTGGCGTTGTGAGGTGTGTGGTATATCAGTGTGTGGTATGCTTGTGTCGTGCGGCAGTTTAGTGTCACAGTAGAAGGTGTGGTGGTGTACGGTGTGGTATTGTGAGTTGTGATTGTGATAATGTGGTGACACACTGTGATTTGTGGCGGTGTGTGATGTTTTATGCATGACAGTGTGCAAAGCATCGTAAGGTGTGGCAACTGTGTGAGGCACAACCGTGTGAGATGCAACAGTGTGTTACAACACTGTATGGTGTAAAAGTGCGAGGTTCAACATTATAAAGTACAGCAGTGCCAGGTATAACAGTGTGAGGTGCAGCAATGTGTGGTGTAACAGCGTGAGGTGCAACGTATGAGGTACAACAGTAAGAGGTACAATATTAACAAGTACAGTAGTG
This sequence comes from Coenobita brevimanus, assembly GCF_032717465.1. NCBI lineage: Eukaryota > Metazoa > Arthropoda > Malacostraca > Decapoda > Coenobitidae > Coenobita > Coenobita brevimanus. The sequence continues at coordinate 43,968,776 of NC_137010.1, read as the reverse complement.
TATGGGGCAAGTGTGAGGTGCAATATTAAGAGGTACAGCAGTGTGAGGTATAACAGTATGAGGTACAGCAAAGTTGAGGTGTAACAGTGTGAGGTGCACAGTTTGAAGTGCAGTAGTATAGGGTGCAACAGTGAGAGGTCTACAGTGTGAAATGCAAAAGTGTGAGGTTCAACAGTGTCAGGTCCAACGGTGTCAGGTCCAACGGTGAAAGGCAATACTACGAGCTACAACAGTGTAGGGTGGAACAGTGTGAGATGCAACAGTAAACTGCAAAAGTGTGAGGTGCAACAGTGGGAAGTACAACAGTGTGCGGTTCAACAGTGTGAGGTGCAACAATGTGAGGTTCTACGGTGTGAAGTACAACAGATTGAGGTGTAAAAGTGTGAGGTGCATCAGTGTGAAGTACAACAGTGTGAGATACAACAGTGTGAGGTGCAACATTGTGAGGTGCTACAGTGTGAGGTGCAACAGTATGAGGTGCAACAGTGTGAGGTACAACAGTGTGAGGTACAATAGTGAGTGCAATAGTATGTGGTACAATAGTGTGAGGTAGAACTGTGTGAGGTGCAACAGTGTGAGGTGTAATAGTTTGAGGCACAGCAGTGTGAGATACAACAATATGATGCACAACAGTGTGAAGTGCAACAGTGTGAGGTACAATAATGTGAGGTTCACAGTGTGAGATGCAATAGTATGAGTACAACAGTATGAGGTGCAACAGTGTGAGGTGCACAGTAAGATGCAACAGTGTGACGTACAGCAGTGGGAGGCACAACAGCGTGAATGCAACAGTGTGAGGTGCAACGGTGTGAAGTACGATGGCGTGAGGCACAACAATGTGAATGCAACAGTGTGAGGTGCAACAGCGTGAAGAACAACAGAATATGGTGCAACAGTGTCATGTTTGCCAGTGTGTTGTTTGATAGTGTGTTGTTTGAATGTGTAAGGTTGGCAGGATGTGGTGTGCTAATGTATACAGTGGCATTCTAAGGTGTGTGTGTGTGTGTGTGTGTGTGTGTGTGTGTGTGTGTGTGTGTGTGTGTGTGTGTGTGTGTGTGTGTGTGTGTGTGTGTGTGTGTGTGTGTGTGTGTGTGTGTGTGTGTGTGCCAAGATTACACAGAGACAATCATCTTTTCCTCCTACTCGTCGTCAGTGAACCAATCTACTTTAATCTCCTCCATCCCAATCCTCAAAGGCCTGAGGGTTTGTTCATCTCCCTGAAGTACTTAAAGGGATCGACTGCTGAGGAACCTTATGCCTCCTGGTTCTGGGATGAGATTAGGGATGAGAGAGGGGAAGTGGGAGAGAAAGGACATGGGAGTAGGGGTAGGGAGCCCGCGAAGAGAAGAAGCGGGAGTAGAGGGAGGGAGGGATAGGACAAAACAGGGAGTGAGAGATGAGAAAGGGAGTGGGACAAGGGAGGGAACAGGAGTAGGAGAGCTGGACTGAGACAGAGAAAGAGCTGGACTGGGACTAAGGGGAGTAGGAATGGACCCTGAGAGAGAGAGAGAGAGAGAGGCTGTCATAACCCTTTCAGTACATCCCATTCTAATACTCACTTCAACCCGAAACGTCCTTTTCGTTTCAATAAGGTTACCAATAGATTATCTTATTCAAGTTAAGAAAGGCTTATAGTAGAGTAGATAATGAAGCCTATATCCTGCCTGTCTGATTCGAAATGTCTCTCATAAACAGAATAAACTCGTCTAGAGGCACTGTATCACTTGTAAACTTTAAAAATACGCCATTTATTGAACGTGTTTACCTCCTCAACACGGTGGCGTCTATATATATATGTTTATGCTACTTCTAGGAGTCTATATCTGGCTATGGGAAGAAATGCTGGAAGGAAAAGGGTTAGTTTCACTCCTCACTTCAACGTCTCTTAACTGAATATAATACTCTGTGGCAGCAATAATAACAATGAAAAGAAGCCATCGTATTAAGCGAGTTCAGCAATTTTTATTTTTATTTAGTCCCCCTCGTTCAAACATTCTTTGATCATTCTTTTTCTTTCTTTCTTTTGTTTCTTTACCTTCGCCAAAGAAGTAGGAGGAGGTTATGTATTCACCAATGTTTGTTGCTTGCCGGAATCGAAAGATTCGGCAAACATGCTGGTCAGCTCCGTATGTCTGTCTGTCTATTTGTTTGTCTGTACTCTACAGGTCACAATTTTGCGCCAATCGTTCTAAAAAAAAAAAAAAAATCGGAAGGTAGATATCCATAAACCCAGTAAGCCTATTGTTTTTTCGTCAAAATCGGTCAAAGGCCCTGGGCTGGGTGGGGTGTTGAAACCCCTCAATGGCCGTGGGTCTGGAAATCGTCGGGACCCAGTTGCCGGCCCAGGCACCATTTTTCCAAATTTCGAAAATCGATTTTTTCTTTTTTCTTGCTTACCAAATTGAAGAGAAACGTCTGGCGCACCTGGCAAAGCAATTTATAGCTTCCTAAACCCATCAGGTTCTTCGCTCGTTCGTTCGTTTACAGATTTCCTGCACCTACAGTGCAGGCCGGGCCATACAGTAGCTCGGTCAGTGGGCTATGGGCTGATTTAAAAAATAGTAAAGGGGGAGGACAGGGTCTGGAGATTGCCTAGCACACACGCCATGTCTCCTGACTGTCTTTGTGGTGTATATATATATATATATATATATATATATATATATATATATATATATATATATATATATGACTCCAAATTACTGCCTACACGCAGGTGAAAACTAAGCAGACACATGACTGCCTACGTGCTGGTGAAAAGTGAGCAGACACAATCGGATCCATCCAGCAAGTGCTCTGGCTATGGCAGTTTCATCTGTTACTTTGTCCACACTATACCTCCAGAAATTCTCAATTACATTTTGTGGAAGGGTGGGCCACGGGCCAAGAAAGAACTGATTAAAGTCTGGGGGCAAATCCAGATACGAAGTATCCCGCACAATACTCTCCAAAAGTTCTCAGTGAATTTCAACGAAACTCTGAGGAAGGGTAGGCCACGGGCCGAGAGAGAATTGATTAAATTTGAGGGCGGATCCGGATTCGGATCCTATGTATTCAGCACAGTATCTCCAAAAATTCTCTATGAATTTCAATAAAATTTTGTGGAAGAGTGGGCCATGGATCAAAGAACAATGAATTAAACTTTGTGGCGGATCTGGATCCTATGGATTCCACACAGTATCTCCACATATTTGGATCCGGATCCTTTTTTAATGGCACTGGCGTAGGTATGCGCTCTCTGAGTCCTTTGTAGTTGTAACAGTGACTGGTTAATTTTACACTCAGCTTCACTCATTCAGCCAGGTCCCTCCTTTTTTTTATGTTTACTTCTTTAATTTTACATACAGTTACAGAAACAATATCGCTCCATCTTTTGGTCGAACATTTATGAGACCCTTAAATAGGACTTGCGGGGCTCCAATGATGGTATCGCTGCGGTTTCGAAATTCATTGCTCACTCATTATTTAATCAAATGAAGAGAATCAGTTATTACCTCCGCCAAGGAGATTATGTTTTTGCCGGCGTTGGTTTGTTACTCCCGCCTTGGTTATGTTTTAGCCCACGTTGGTTGGTTGGTTGGTTGGTCTGTCTGTAACCAGGATTATTTAAAATGTTACGAACGGATTTTGGTGAAATTTTGTAGAAGGCTGGGCCGTGGGCCATGGGAGAAATGTTTAAATTAGAGGGTGGATCCGGATCCGGATCCAGGGTATCCCGGATAATATCTCCAAAAGTTCTTACTGAATTTCAATGAAATTTTGTGGAAAGGTGGGCCAGTGACCATGAAAGATTTGATTAAATTTGGGGGCGGATCCGGATTATATATCCACGGGTCCGGATCCGGATCCTTTTTAACTGCAATGGCATTGGCGGAGGTATGCGCTCTATGAGTGCTTTCTAGTTATGACTGCAGCTGCACCTTCCCACAGCTTCAAAATTCTACCCCACTCTCTCTCACTCAGTTTAGTATTAGCTTGTTTACCAGTGAATCCCACCCGCTCGAAGAAATTTCCCACGTCCTTATATTCATTTACTCATTGCAATCAGTTTAGCTCCCATCCCACACCCTCCCACTTGTACACCTGTCTCACTCCTACTCGGCTTGACAATGGCTTGTTTATTGTAAACTCAGTCCCACTCGCCCTACAATATCAACCAACCACTCAAATAGTCAATCAAACAATCACTCAGTTATATATATATATATATATATATATATATATATATCTCCCTCTCTCTCTCTCTCTCTCTCTCTCTCTCTCTGTTATCATCCCATCCTACACCCTCCCACTTGTACCTCGTTCACACACACTGTTTAACAACCACTCATTTCCACTCACTTCTCGAGTCTCTCACTTTTACTGTATGTTAGCTTAGTCTTACTCCCATCTCATTCTATTTACATCCCATCCCACAGCCTCCAACTCGTATCCCTTCCACTCCCACACAGCCAAGCATTGTTCTTTTAAAACTCAGTTCCTCCTTCATTTTAATGTTTATTTTCATACCACTCATAATCTAAGCCTCTGACACTCATCCCACTCATTCTCACTCATTTCTCATTCTTCCTGCTTCATCTCACTTGTGCCGCGCTCACACTATACCCTCTCACTCTCTCCAGTGTCATCCACTTACTGTATCTTCCTTAGCCAAGCTTCTACTAACCATTCTTAACCAATGTCTTCCTACTGACGCCTACTCGCATCGCTACCCATTTCCACCCAATCTTTTTCATGCCCAACCTACTAATTTCTGTTCATGTAAATAGGCTCCCACTTACTCATATTCACCCCAAATTCTATCCCCCTCTCCCATCACTATTTTACTTCTGTTACACTATTCTTCTCCCACACCCTTCGCGCTCACCTACAACATGCTCCCATTCCCCTACCACACCTTCTGACACCCGCTCAGTTATTCCTGCTTACTCCAATCCTCCCCCCCCTAATCTCCTCCCACACATCCCCAATCACTCCAGATCCCTCTCACACCCTCCCACTCTCTCTCTCACACAGCCTCCCATATCCCCACACTTCCCATCTGTTCCCTGCCATACCCTCTCACACCCTCCTATACCATTCCGTCCCACACCCCGTCACGCCATGTCACTCAGCATAACTTCCATCTCGGCATAACTTCTTCCCACTCAGCTAAACTCCTGTCCTTTAATCCCATACTCACACTCCCTCTTACCCCTTCCCCCCTCCCACTCCCAAACCTTCCAATACTGTCTCACTCCCTCTCACACTCTCCCACTCCCTCCCACCCCTTCCCTTCCATTCCCAAACCTTACCATGCTGTTCCATTCCCTCTTATACTCTTCCACTCCCCCCCACCCCTTCCCTCCCACTCCCACACCTTCCCATACTCCCACTCCCTCTCATACTCTTCCACTTCCTCTCACCCCTCCCCTCCCACTCCCAAACCTTCCCATATCGTCCCACGCCCTCTCACACTCTCCCACTCCCTCCCACCCCTTCCCTCCCACTCCCACACCTTCCCATACCGTCTCACTCCCTCTCACACTCTTCCACTTCCTCCCACTCCGTCCCACTCACCTCCGCGTTGATGGCAGGGTCGAGAATAACAACAAATCTCAGCCCGCCCTCCTTCACCTCCCTGATGTAGTCCTGCAGGCCGCCATAGTTCTTGGGGTCCACTGTGAAATCCATGCGCCGGTCCATGTAGTCGATGTCGCCGTACTGCACGTCCTGAGAGGGGCCAGTGGGGTGAATGGGGTGAGATGGGGGTTGCTAAGGTGAGAGAGAGAGAGAGAGAGAGAGAGAGACACACACACACACACACACACACACACACACACACACACACACACACACACACACACACACACAGAGACAGACAGACAGACAGACAGACAGGAGGACTGGGGTATAGAAGTTGGAGTGGGGTGGGAGGGAGGAATGAGATGAGAGGTAAATCGGGTGGGAAGGGAGTGTGGGATGGGTGGGGAGAATCGGAAGAGCTGGTGAGACAGGGGAATGGGGAAAGAGGGAAAAGAAGGAGTGGGATGAGAGGTAAAAACGAAAAGAATGTGAGGATTAGGAAAAGAAGAATAAGCAGAGAGATGATCGAGATAAGAGAGAGGAGTGGGGTAAGAGGAAGGAGTAAAGAGAGAGGGCGGGATGAGGCAGAGTAGGGAGAGAAGGAGTGTGCTGAAGGATGACTGGGATGGGAGATAAGCAACATGGAAGGGGAGAGAGGTGAATGGGAGGAAACTGGAGAGATGGGTGGGGAGAAAGGAAGGAGTAAGTGGGGTTATGAAGGAAGAGTGAGTGAGTGGGATGCAAGAGAGGAGTGGGGTAACCAGCACTTTTATCTGTGTCCTGGTACTGTATGACGCTAGAGGAGTACGTCTATCTATCTATCTATATAACTAGGCTGCTTCCCCCAAGGAAAGGGAGGTAGCCGAGACAGGACGACACACTCCCCATTTACTCATCCATTCAAATACATTCATTCGCATCTTAGCCCCAAAGGGGAGAACGGACAGATCCTCACCGCACCACACCGCACAAGGGTCAACTGCGCAATGCAATCAGTGACATCCGCAGCAGAGCTCGACAGCAGAACTGGTTTACCCCTGTCACATCATAACCGACCCATCCCCTTACCCGCACCTGACCTGACTAGCTGATCAGACCAAATGCGGGAGAATATCCCCTCAGGGCTGCGTCATCACTTATTCACAATTTCTCTCCATTTATTTCTGTCACGCACAGCCACTCTTCCTTGCTCAACAGACATCCCTCTCGCATCCAGCGCTCTCTTCACACTGTCCATCCATCCTATTCGTGGTCTTCCTCTCAGCCTTACACCTCTCACATCAGATCTAGTTATCTTTTTCACCAAGCGCTCATTATCCATTCTCTCCATATTCCCAAACCATCGCAACACCCTCTGCTCAACTCTACCAGCCATCTCCCGAACAACTCCAGTTCTCCTTCGCACTTCATCATTTCGCACCCGATCCATATGCGTCACTCCACACATACTCCTCAGACACCTCATCTCCATTACATTCAAACTTTTCCTCTCTGCTACACCCATATTCCATGTTTCAGCCCCATATAACGCAGTCGGTACCACAACACCCTCATATACGTACACAGTTATATTTACAAAATATAAGTTATACTGTATAGAAAACAGTACCTTATTTAGCACACTGTAAGCCGTATTGCTATAACAAAAACAGCGATGATGTGGAAAAGCCCTCAGTTTTTTACCATAATTTCTGAATCATTTAACGATGACAGAAACTGTCTGACCTTTTCTGTGTCGCTCGTGACCGTACTTTCCAATATGAAACGAAGGTTGACGACATCTAACAATCACAGGTGTCCCGCAGGTTGCAGTAAAAAATTGGTTAATTGTTTGCATTTTATCACACTCACTCATTTTTAATAATATGGCCACACATCACAAAAGAAGGGGTCACCTAATTCATATATTTCATTTCAAAGCTATCTATCTATCTATATACCTAGGCTGCTTCCCCCAAGGAAAGGGAGGTAGCCGAGACAGGACGACTCACTCTCCATTTACTCATCCATTCAAACACATTCATTCGCATCTTAGCCCCAAAGGGGAGAACGGACAGATCCTCACCGCACCACACCGCACAAGGGTCAACTGGGCAATGCAATCAGTGACATCCGCAGCAGGGCCCGACAGCAGAACTGGTTTACCCCTGCCACATCATAACAGACCCATCCCCTTACCCGCACCTGACCTGACTAGCTGATCAGACCAAATGCGGGAGAATATCCCCTCAGGGCTGCGTCATCACTTATTCATTCACAATTTCTCTCCATTTATTTCTGTCACGCACAGCCACTCTTCCTTGCTCAACAGACATCCCTCTCGCATCCAGCGCTCTCTTCACACTGTCCATCCATCCTATTCGTGGTCTTCCTCTCAGCCTTACACCTCTCACATCAGATCTAGTTATCTTTTTCACCAATCGCTCATTATCCATTCTCTCCATATGCCCAAACCATTGCAACACCCTCTGCTCAACTCTACCAGCCATCTCCCGAACAACTCCAGTTCTCCTTCGCACTTCATCATTTCGCACCCGATCCATACGCGTCACTCCACACATACTCCTCAGACATCTCATCTCCATTACATTCAAACTTTTCCTCTCTGCTACACCCATATTCCATGTTTCAGACCCATATAATGCAGTCGGTACCACAACACCCTCATACAGCCTTCTCTTTACATCCATTCTAAGCGAACGACATTTAAACACTTTTTTCATTCCTCCCAGCACCTTTCCTACTTCATTTATTCTAAACTTCACTTCTGCATCTATTCTTCCATCCACAGCAACATGTGACCCTAGATATTTAAAACAATCTACCTCCTCAAGCAACTCACCATTCAAAACTATATTCATCCCCCTACCATCTATCAACCTCGTACACTTCATCACTTTACTCTTATTCTCATTTACTTTCAATTTCAAAGCGAACATAAAAAAAAAAAAAAAAGGATATCCATAAAAGGCTGAGCACATATCATGGAGTGACAAAAGTGCATAAGTATATAAATTCAAAAATAATAATAATAATAATAATAAAATGGAGGGAATCGAAGTAATAGCATGTCCATCAACTCCTTTAGTATCTGTAAGTGTCCATGAAGTGATATTGTGCACTGGCTTACGCGTCAACTATAATGATCATGGGAAGCGTCTTGGCCACAGCTTCAGAACCCGTGCGCGTAGTGGCAATAAACGAGCATGTGTAATAAGGCTCTTTTACCATGCCCATACAAATTACTGAGAAGAGAGAGAGAGAGAGAGAGAGAGGGGGGGGGGTGCCAGAGTACGTAAGGGAGGATAGTGTGTCGTGGGAAGAAGAGGCGTCACTGAGTGGGGAAAGAAATGTCTGGAGGTTCTAGTGTCCAGGCCACTCCTCTCAGAATGCAGCGTCAGGTGTACATATGTTCTGAGTGCCTTCAGTATGATTTTCTTTTTATGTCGCCACAGCCAGTCGATTTTATTCCCCTCAAGCCGGTGGGCCTCTCGTGGCGAAGGGGTTAAGAAAGAACACCAGTATCCTCATGAATATGAGAGTCCTTTCTTAATCGAAATAAAATCATCTTGTAGTGCCCATGATGAAGCAGAATCGCACATCATAGTGAAGGGCACAAGATGTGGGAATATCCTTAAATTATGCTGAAAATCCTGCACTTCGATTACTTTTTTTTTTTTTACTTTGCTCTTGCTCTCTCTGGATAATAATGATCAGTACAGCAGGAAGCTCCTCAAGTGGTGGATTACACATAATTAAGTTACTAGCGTCCATATTTGATAATGTGGAATATAATCGAGCAAGCAAGTTTGCTAATGTATGAAGCGTGTCATCCCATTTGTCTCATATCAGTACACACTGTGCACAACAATAGTGTGGAGACCTGTTGTTCAATTTCTTCTTCTTCTTCTTCATGATCTTCTTCATCTTCATCTTCTTCTTCATCGTCGTCGTCGTCTTCTTTTTTCTTCTTTTTCCTTCTTCTTTCTTCTTTTTCCTTCTTCTTTCTTCTTCTTCCTTATTTTTCCTCCTTCTTCCTTCTTCTTCCTTTTTCTTCCTTCTTCTTTCTACTTCTTTCTTCGTTCTTTCGTTTTCTTTCTATCTTTCTTTTTTTATCTTTCTTTTTCCCAACAGTGTTGTGATTTTTCCTTTCTTTCCTCATCGATTCTTTTCAGACTTACTGCTCTTCCTTTGGCACCTCCTTTTTTTACGATTTAGGCTTTTAAAGGGTTATATGGGATCAAAAGTCAAACCATACAAACACAGATTTTTGGATCATATGTTTTTCTATATTAATTAATCACGGCAATACGCACAGGAGTATATCGGAGTGCTGGAGTGTTTAGAGATCCTCCCGTATTTCCGTGAACATGTTAAAAAACTTTAATTTTCCATAACCTTTCAAACAATGTGCACAGGTTTGCTGGAATTTTAACAGTGTTCGTGGTGAGTCAGTTTTAGCACTCAGTCTGGTGCTTCCTGGCCTTTCCAGGAATATGATGACGAACTTTCAGAAAAGGCACTCAAGTGCACACAACAACTGTTAGTTTTTTCATAACCTTTTCAACAACTTGGGCAGTTCCCCTGTTGCTTTAATAGTTTTCAAGATAACACAGGTTCTGTGTTCAACTTGACACTTTTTGGCTTTTATCAGCAACATGATGGTCAATATTGTGAAAAGTCACTCAAGAATCACCTATTATTTTTTTTTCCACAACACTTTCAACGGTGTATGTAGCTCCGCTGCTAAGGCCCTCTCCCACTTCGGCGAAAGTGTGGAAGATATAGTCACGATGTGTCAAAAATCCCTAATCGTGGGTATTCGTCATCAAAATCTTGTCCATTCGTGGCAAGGCGCCGATACGTCGCACGAGGTGGAAATTTGTCGTGGGGGACCACGACGTTTTCATGCTGCATGAAAACGTCGTGGCCCTCCACGATTTTGTAAAATTTCGCAGATTAGTCGTAAACAACAAGGCGACGCCTCGGCAACGTCGGCGATTACCCTGCATATAAACCGCGTATGATCGCCGACATCGGCGAGGCGTTGGCGGTGAAAAAAAACGTTGAGATGTCATACGGTCATACGGCGACGCGTCGGCAATGTGTCGGCGATGCATCGGTGAGGTTAATACGACATAGCCTACGTAAACCGTACGATATGTACCGGGTTGTGCGACAGTAATATTTCATCTTATGAATGTCGGTGATATATCGCCGACATTTCGCGGATGAACCGTCGATTAATCGCCTTAAATACGCCGATGACGGCGAGGCACCTGCGATGGCCTCGGCGTTTTGTCTGCGAGGTGCGTGCGATGCATTCGCCGACACATCGACGATACATCGTCGACAGCACGCCGCCGTTGTACCTTTATCGCCATTGAGTCGCCATAAAAAAAAACGTTAAAATTTGAATTTAGAATAATGCTTGTGCATTACGCCGACATATCAGCGATATGTCGGCTACTAGTCGCCAGTTATATCGTATACTCCGCCGAGGTTTCGGCGTTTTGTCGTACTGGTGTCGCCGGTATTATGCCGACACCACGATTCTTGGTCAGAATCGTCGACACATCACCGACTTCAGCCACGATTTTCATCGTGGCTTCATCGTGCCTATTTACGCCGAAGTGGGAGAGGGCATCTACTTTAACAGTTTCGGAAATGAATTGATTCGCCACTGTTGTTGAACTCATTATGAGGCACTGCGTGTTCGTTCACAATTTCACTCTCTTTGCTCCCTCTCTCGAGCAGTTATAGCCTTCATCAACTGTTTCGATGAAGTCTCTCCCACATCAAATTAGACCGTCTTCGGGTGGTAAGAATATAATACACAAAGCTGCCCTCGTACTGAAAGGATTCACATGGCTACGATGACGCTTTTCTTTAGTTTACTGTTGCTACATCCAGTCAGTTTCAACTAAGAAAGGACTTCTTGTACCGAAACAGTTGGTGAATGTTGCATGTACTGAAGCTTATTCACTATAAGGATTCTACCGGAAATTGAAAATGAAAAATAATATGGGTGTGACATGGATGAAATAATGATATAACTCTTCAATGAACTGAGGACATTAACTCCTTCACTATGGTGGAGTTATATTTCGTTACAGTCTTGCTGCAGCGGATGAATGTTACGCAGCTTAATAATCTCCAGGCCCGACTGCCACCCCAGCCGCAAAAAGGCATTGATTATTTTAACTTTCACCAACGTAAAATTTTCTCTAACCGATTTGAAGAGCTTGAATTTACACACCTGAAACCGCCAATCTCAAGTCCCATAGGCTTAATGGTTACCGCACAATCGACCGTCAACTATTATAATAGTTACTCATAGCGTCTGAACGAAAATAGAAAACTTTTGGCATATACCTATTTTTCGCCACATAACCTTACAAAAAACACCCAAATCAATATGAAACATGGGCTAAGCCGTGAAACAAGCTGTACAAGTGCATAAAAGGGGGGGAGGGGAATTACCTTTGCATGCAAGATAAAAAATATCGATTCACTGCATATCATTCAATAAGGCAAATATTTATACATATATTGAAATGTATAAATGACGAAAAAATATGATAATATAAATAAATGAAATAACTGAACAAAAAATAAATTGCTTGTTGTTAAAATATTAAGCTCTGCATGTAAATAATACAATAAAATTCATGTGTGTGTTATATAAAACGCTAAGAAACCTGCAGCCTACTGAGTGTGTAAATGGTAGAACGGCAGAAATACTTAAAAGAAATAACTTGCAAGAACCGTACAATCACAAAAGTTTCCCATCGAAAATGATAGAAAATGGGTAAATTGTACGAGGAAACTAATGTTCCTTGGCTAATAACCTTACATACATGACTAACAGATATAATATACATTCCATTGCATCAAACAGGTCACTGATGCAATGGCATAGTGTTTGGCTTGCTTGATATGGGTGGGAGGTGACAATCAGACGAGGAACCAATGGGGCAGAGGGAGGTGGAGTGGGTGTGGAGGGTGCCCTGGGAGGTGGAGGGGAGGTGTGGGTCTTCAGTAAGGAGGGAATTTGCCTACTACACACTCTCACAATGGCATAGATGGGGAATGGGGGAGATCTGGGTGGGAGGAGACAATGAGTGGATAATCCAATGAGGCAGAGGGAGATGGAGAGATGGCCAAGGGGGGAGGGGTCTCCCACCTTATCTAGGGGGACCAATCATGCCAAACACCACCAGATATTGTTGTTCCCATTTGCTAGCTTCCATTTACGTCATTAAAGACGCCTGGCAACCTTTACTCACTTTTTTGTGGCTTCTGCTGTATCGATGTGGACCGGACTGACCGTACCTTGTCTAACACACATCGATCGATGATGAACGGACTTTAGGGGTTAAGGAAACCTCTCGTAGCAGAGAGATAAACGTAAGCAATATCAAACCTAAGTGTACAAAGGAGTATAAAGGAGTACAAAGGAAAGCAAACAGCAACAGACCTTATGGTCCTTTCGAGGCTGTTTGTTACAGAGTAGACTATGACTACGAGATCTAACTCAACATGCTAAAGGTTAAGGATAGTAAAGCAAGAAGGCTCCCCTCGCCTCCAAACCCTCCAGTTAAAACTGGCAAGAAAAAGTGAGAAAAACCACCATTCAGCATGGAAAAACTGACATGGAAATTTCATATGAAAGACTGAAAAGGAAAGCTACATTCTGTAATACATTATCTATAAGCTACCACTATGAACAACCTAAAAGACAAGGTAATAAAGTAAAATGAATAATCGAATAAATAAACAACTAATGCATGACACTATGTACGGGTATGTTGAGTTAATGGAGCATCTGCGGACACAGCTTGGAAATTGCACAGTGCACAGTGTGGATGTTCAGGGGTGGTGTGGCAGCCTTGCCTGGCGCTATTAAGGTAGGGAGCAGTCAATCAAGCCCCAGCTCTGCTCATTCCACTGAGACTAGGAACTTTCCTATGCGGGACAAGCATACAAGTCACCTCCTGAAGCAGTGACCCCTGGTACATTAAAAAAATCTTGATGGTGGTCACTTAAACTAACAGGGACCCTCAGTGATCCACACAGCCCATCACATGTCGAAAGTATGAGTAGTGACCGTTAACCCAGGGCTATCTGTGCATACCCTAGTCTGTGCATATACTATATTTGCATTTAATAAATTGATCCAGGCTCTAAAAAACTAAAATAAAATAAAACAGAAAATTATACATACACAAGTGTTTTATTCAACAGTAAACATATTAAGCTGGGGGTTAGACGACATATACTTATCCAGGCGACTTTCAAAGGTTTGTACTGCATTACAATTCACTACGTTCGAGGGCAATTTATTTCATATATTTACAACTCTATTGAAGAAGAAATGCTTATGTTCATGCGACTGGAATCGTTTGCCAATTATTTTATGCTCATTGCCTCTAGTATAATTCGAGTGATCAACTGTGAAGTATTTATCGACAGCCATGTTATCATGCCCTTTGAATATTCTGAATACTTGAATTAAATCTCCTCGTACCCTCCGTTTAGTTAGGGTAAAGGGATTCAGGGCTTCTAAACTTTTCTCGTACGGTTTATTTCTCAATCTAGGGATCATCTTTGTCATCCTTCGCTGCACTCTTTCAAGCTTTTCCATATCCTTTTTATAATACAGTGACCAAAACTGAACGCAATAATCCAAGTGTGGGAGTACTAAGGAATTATACAAAGTGAGGACAATAGTATCGGATTTATATTCAAATGCTCTGCCTATGAATCCAAACAATTTAGTGGCTTTTTTCACAGCTTCTGTACATTGTTTGCTTGGTTTCAAATCGTTTGTAATTATAACTCCTAAGTCTTTTTCATGGTTTACCCTATCAAGTTGAACATTATTCATGCTATAACTAGCTCTTACATTTTTACTGCCCCTGTTTAGCACTTTGCATTTAATAATATTGAAATCCACCTGCCAGACTTGGGCCCAGTCAAACAATTGATCAAGATCTCTCTGAACTGCCTGCTTTTGCAGTGCTGTATCTGCTTTGTTACCTATTTTAGTACCATCAGCAAATTTTGAAATCTTACAACACAATCCTTCGTCAATATCATTCACATATATTAAGAAAAGAATAGGACTTAACACTGAACCCTGCGGCACTCCACTTGTAATGTTTATCCAGTCTGATTCTTTTCCATTTATCACAACTCTTTGCTTTCGTCCGGTGACCCAATCTTCTACCCACCCGAGAACACTGCCGCTGAAACCATGTGCCTTTAGCTTCTGAAGGAGTCTTTTGTGTGGAACTTTGTCAAAAGCCTTTTGAAAATCAAGGTAGACCACATCAATAGATTTAGTCTCGTCGTACATGTTCAGTATAGCATTGAAAAAGTCAAGCAGATTCGTGAGGCAAGAGCGCTTATTACGAAAACCATGTTGCGAATCTTTTATGAGGTTGTTTGTTTCTAAGTGTTTCACAAACTTGTCTCTGATAATAGTTTCAAGCAATCTGCAAGCCACCGACGTTAAACTAGTTGGGCGGTAGTTTTCTGGTTGGGCTTTATTGCCCTTTTTGAATATAGTGGTTACGTTAGCAAGCTTCGATTCATGAGGCACCTTACTGCTCTTAGGTGATAAGTTAAATAGTTCAGATAAAGGCTTTGATATTTCATTCTGTAGTTCCTTCGATACACTTGGAGATATTTTGTCCGGTCCTGGTGTTTTATTCTCTTTTAATTTGTCTATTGCAAGCAGTACGTCACGATCGCTAACTGTAATGTCAGTGATTATGTTACTCTCTTCTATGGGAATGGGGGAAACAGGAATCGTAAGTATATTTTCTGTTGTAAATACTGACGCGAAAAAAGTATTAAGAATTTTCGTCATTGTAGTTTCATCATCAGTGTGCTCTCCGTTATCTGTGATTAAGGGACCGATTGATGGAGTTATTATCTTTTTGCTTCTTATGTAACTGAAAAATTCTTTGGGATTTGATTTACTGATACTTGGAATATGTGCCTCAAGGTTTTTCTTACTGCAGGTGGCACGTGGTGGCGACCGTCATCCACTCTCATGATGTAGTGCTGCTTACTTCTTTAACCTTTATCATTCTTTTTCTGTGCCTGTCCTCCTCTCATCCCATTTCTCCCATCTTTCCTCTCACTTTTTATTGCTCTTACTTCCTTGTCGGGTGGCTTTACATTGAGTGACAAGCCTAATGGTTTCCTGTAAGCCACGAAACCATTTACAATGCTGGATGGTAACCATATAACCAACCCATATGCACTTCCTACATGTCAACATGTGAGTTGGCGAAGGGTTAGTGCCCCTCCCTGTAAAATATCTAACTCAAAGTCAAACGGCCACCCCTTATGGGATAATGACGTCTGGCTACGGATAGATAGATAGCAAATAAAACCTATGCATCTCGACAATTATTTCCCAAAGAAAAACTGTTTCGTGGTAGGAAGCATAAAGAATTAAAGGTGTAAAGCAGTTGAAGAGGTTTATCCCTTCAATGCAAGGACGTCTTCACATTTTCTCTTGGACCCGAAAGACGACTGTATTAGCCTTAGCAGAGACTTTTCGAATGGGGGTATACATGTAGCTTTCGTTAAGCCCTTTCCTTCTAGAGATCTTTCCCACATTAAATAAAACCGCCTGTCAGTAGCAAGAACGATATATATATATATATATATATATATATATATATATATATATATATATATATATATATATATATATATATATATATATATATATATATATATATATAAACTTACTGAAAGAATTAATATTTCAGACAGAGAAAATGAGTCAGAGATGGAAAGAGGCTGGAGGAGATGAGTTAAATGAAAGGTCACGTCTCGGGAGAGGCGGCAGAATCCTGGGTGAGATATTACGACTTAATTTTCCTAGTACATGACCTCTTTTTACATTTTTGTTACCACAAAGAAGATATGATGTGACGGTGCTGTGTGAGGCACACATAAGAGGCAGTCAGGTGGTATGAATGAAAGATGGGACACATTCACACAGTTGGGGTTCACCTGATCCTTCTCCTTTGCTTCTAATTTTCCTTTTCTGGATAATATCATTAGGGTGAGAGAAACCTTATATGTTTCGCTCCCCATAAATGACTCTCTTTCATATGTATCTGGAAAGAGGGTGACAGACACGCTCTAATGTGCGCTAAGGGCAAAAAAAGAAAGTAGCTTTGCTCTTGCTCACGACTGAACAATATATATATATATATATATATATATATATATATATATATATATATATATATATATATATATATATATATATATATATATATATATATATATATATATATATATATATATATATATATATATATATATATATATATACTAACTAAAAAAGTACTCCTGAGGGCGGACATTTCGGCTAGCTCCTGCAGAGGGCTGCTTGGGCCTTCGGCCAATATATCTAAAATAGTTATATAAAATACAATTAATCCTAATAAATTATATACCAAAACACTCCTGCGATCATGCTCATTCAGACTATGTATCATATGTGGGGGCAAACCCTAAGGGAGCCGAGTTTATAGGTAACAAACATACAAACACGCCTTTATTATTATATATACTGTAGAGAGACAGACAGACAGACAGATGGAAAGATTGATAGATAGACAGATATATAGAGAGATATAGACAGATAGATATATATATATATATATATATATATATATATATATATATATATATATATATTGTTACATAGCCTATGATTTCATCATCCTTTGTCTAATTTTAACGCACAGTTGCTGCATGTTTGATCACGAGCGTGTTCTGCCTCAGTCCCCCCCTTCTACCGTTATAGTAAAGTCGTTCTCTCTGTTGTCCAGAGCGGGATTGTGAACTCTATTGTCCCCATGGCTTCATTTGCGCGTCCTGCTTACAAGTTGTATCAGGCTCTGCCGGCCCCTATACAATGAGCTCAGTCTCTGCATCATTGCCAGAGTTGGTCCAGCCACCGTGCCAGCAAGACTACAGGCGAGCTCGTGAACCTTGGCGCGCCGATACCGTAGACTTCACCATGGCTCGCACATCTGCTAATGCTTTCGACCCGTTGAGGGGAGCATCCAACAGCAGATCGGAGCTACCGGGAGCCCAGAAGATCAGGGGAACTGTTCGTTGGTTCAACGTGAAGGCTGGGTACGGTTTCATCACGTGCCAGGACACTGGTGCTGATGTTTTCGTCCCTGGCCGTTCGATCGTTGTACCAAACGAACAGCACCGCCAACGCTCTCTTGGCGAAGGTGAGACGGTGGAGTTCAGTCTTTCACAGTCTCCTAAGGGTCCTGTGGCCAGGGATGTCTCTGGGCCAGGGGGTGTAGCTGTGCAGGGCTCTGTCCATGCATGGCGACGCCCCACGGCTCAGAGACGCCGGCCTCAGGATCCTGGGAGATCTGGAAAGATGGACACCATTGTTGCGATGTGCATCGCGACGGCGAAGGCTTTCTGCGGTGATGACAGGGCGGCCCTGCGCATTCTCCTCCCTCGGATTTTCGAGGAGAATGGGTTGCCACGCATTGTCATCCCCGAGAGTTTCGCCCACGATGTCCGTTCCGCCTCTCGTCAGAAGCGTCAGCCCCGTCCTCAGCAGCCTGTCCAACCTCGCTCAACACCGCGAAAACGGCTGCAGTTGGATGCTCCTCTTAACAGAGGGACTGCCACCACTCCCGACGACCCGGCACCGAACTTGGACCTCGAACCGACTACTGATCACCACGCCTCGCCACCGGCAGTTGAGGAGGACACGGAGACCGTCCCCGACCCTCCAGACACCCTAGATCCTGCTGCCATTGACGATGGTGACGAAGACACCACCATGGACACAGGCACTGCTTCCCCTCTGCCACCAACTGAAACCATGAAGAAAAAGAAAAAGGGGAAGAACAAGAAGAGGAAGGCAGAACAACTAGCCCCCTCCATCAACTCGACACTCGACCTGCCTGCACCCACCACCGCCACGAACGTCAGCCCTCAGGATCAAGCCAGACAACGCATCCGAGACATCTTGCCACCCCTCCATCCCACCATCAAGCAGCGTCTCGACTCACTATCATATGACGAACTCTTCGATCAGCGAGACAGCTACTGGGACAACAACTTCTCCGATGCCCTCGACGCCCTACTAAGACTCGCGACTCCAGTGCCATTCCAAGAACAACACGAACAATGCCTGGAACAATTAATAGACACTCACCCCGACGATACAGCGATTATGGACTACATCGTTAACAAGATCGAACACGAACGACAACAGCATCTTCACTGACCGGGCTAATGTATGGCCCGGCCTGCACTATAGGTGCAGGAAATCTACGAACGAACGAAATGCATCATTGCCACTTAGATCTGCTCCTCATTTTGTTCACATCTCTGTCCTCCCCTGTACAGATATTATTATTGTGAGTGCTCAAGAAGTCTCCAGCCATCTAGCAGCTGTGTGTAATTTGAGTATAACTGTTGTTGCATTTTTTCTTGTACTGTATAGCATAAGTTTAATTTGTAGGCCTAGTGAAGTTTTTTGTAATTCGTGTAGGGATCTTTATGTCCATCAGTTTTAATATTATTTTGTATCTGTAATAATTTATCTGGCATTCACTGAGTATTATCTGGTATCTCATTTTATCAGGGCTGACTTAGATAAATTTACTCTTGCTAATTTCGTGTTAATAGAGGCTATTGCAGTTAACCATATATTTAACCTGTTTATTTGCCATTACATTATCCTTATGAGTTCTGAATGTTTTGTTGTTAGTTTGAGCATTAAACTTTAACTTGTAATTTTACCAAACTCTTGTTTTGAACCTGGAACTTTACGGGACAGTAGTGACTCTTAGTATTCTCACTTAAAGTGTACGTTATCTTTCTCTGTTCCGTAACATAAATTTGGCGACCTCATATCAGGATATTCAGGATATTATCATAAGGATATTGTTTGATATTTTGTGACTGTGATATATTCATGATGGCTACTATTTCTACACTTGATGAAGCCAAAGATTTTTTGTCAAATGTGCAAACAGTGTGTGATATAGAAAACAGAACAAAGAATGAACTTAAACTTGTTGCTCAACAATTGGGAATTGCAGTTCACTCTCATCATTCTAAAGATCAAATTGTTGGCATGATTAATAAAAGCTTGTTTAATGTAACTCCTCCAAATGAGCAAACGCAGATTGAATTAGCTAAGTTACAGCTAGCCCTGCAGGAGGCTCGTGTGAAGGAAGCTGAATTTCAAGCACGTGCTAAGGAGGCTGATGTTAAGGAGGCAAATGCTCGTATTCAAGAGGCAGAGGTACGGGCTCAGGCACAAATTGAGCTTGCCAGGATTCAAGCAGACCATGAGTATCGCATGAAACAAGGTGGAACTGGATCATCTTGCTCTGATGATTTTGATGTGGCTAAAAATGTTAAACTTGTCCCTCCTTTTAATGAATCTGATTTAACAAAGTATTTTCAGTTGTTTGAGAGGGTAGCTACAGGTTTTAATTGGCCTAAGGAGTATTGGCCAGTACTCCTTCAAACTGTTCTCACCGGTAAAGCTCAAGTAACTTATGCATCTTTGCCTCAGGATCAGTCTGATAATTATGATGTAGTTAAGAGCTTGATTCTTAAGGCCTATGAGCTTGTTCCTGAAGCCTATAGAGTAAAATTTAGGACAACTTACAAGCAAGATAAGCAATCCCATGTTGAGTATGCAAAAATCAAAGAAGATCTGTTAGAGCAGTGGTTAAATTCTAAGAATGTGGATTCTGATTTTGACAAATTTAAGCAGATGATTTTGCTGGAGGATTTCAAAAGGTGTATTAATAAAGATGTAAGCCTATATCTTGATGAGAAAAGAATAGATAATTTGTCTGATGCTGCAGTTTTAGCTGATGAGTATGTTCTCACTCACAAGAGATATTCTAGAGAAAAAGGGAAAGCTGAGAGTAAGTACGTTGCCTCTACTCAGAGTACAGGTAACAGGAAAGAGAATAAGGATTATGTTTCTCAGGAAGTAAATACCAGCTTCACCTCTAGATTTCAGAAAAGTAAATGTACTTATTGTAGTAAGCTTGGTCATACTACGGAGAGATGTTTCAGGAGACAGCGTGATGTGAACAAAAAGGAGTCTTTAAATATTCAGTCAATTGGTCTAGTGTCCACTCTTGAGAGTTCCCAGAATTCTTTAACTGAGTTAACTGAACCTGCTTTGAGGGGTAACTTAAATTCTCATGATGGAGCTCCTCTTTTGAGCAGTAACGTGGGTGACACTCTCAAGAGTTCATGTGCTAATTTCCTGTCTGATGGTTTTGTCAGTCCTCTGGACAGTAATGACAGGAAATCAGTTAAAATATATCGTGATACAGGTGCTTGCCAATCCCTTATGCTGACCAGTGTTCTAGGCTCTAATGTTAATTCCTCTGATGAAACTGTAATCTTACAAGGTGTAGGGAATAATTACTTCTCTGTTCCTCTGTGCAGAGTGAATTTAGAGTCTGGTTTTGTTAATGGTTCTGTTATGGTTGGGTTGGTTGAGACACTCCCAATGTCAGGTGTAACTTTCTTACTTGGAAATGATATTGGTGGAAGTCAAGTGTGTCCAGCTCCTCAGTTGTCTAGTGAGCCAGTGGCTGCGTCCCAGGATTGTGATGTCCCTGATGTGTTCCTGCATGTGCTGTCACTAGGGCTAAGTCTAAAGTTACTGGTGATTTAGAGGATAATGATGATGATGATGTTATCCTAGCTGACACTTTTCTTGCTAATTTGGACCACTCACCAGATGAGGCAGTACCCCGTAGTGTTGATAATTTGTCTCGTCAAGAGTTGGTTGAGTTGCAGGTTGCTGACCCTGAGTTGAAAGGTCTAGCTAACTCTGCTTACAGTGAAGAAGAGTCAGCCGGTGCTTCTACTTGTTATTATGTAAAGTCAGGAGTACTTATGAGGAAGTGGAGACCCCCAACAGCATCAGCCGACTGTGAATGGGAGGTTGTACATCAAATTGTCATCCCTCGTGTTTGTAGGCAGGATATCATTCGAGTGGCTCATGATTCCAGTTTGGCAGGACACCTTGGAGTGAGGAAGACTGTGGCACGCATTTTGAAACACTTCTACTGGCCAGGTATCTTCAGGGATGTTTCCTGGTATTGTAAGTCTTGTCACACCTGTCAAGTTGTGGGGAAGTGTAATCAGACCGAAAAGGTTGCACCTCTAGTTCCCATTCCTCCTTTTGAGGCGCCTTTCACCCGTGTGTTGGTGGATATTGTGGGCCCTCTTCCTAAGACTTCTTCAGGATTTTCTTATGTGTTGACCATGATTGATATGGCTACTCGTTATCCTGAAGCCATTCCACTTAGAAACATCTCAGCAAAGAACGTGGTTAAGGAAATGCTAGGTTCTTCACAAAGTTTGGTCTGCCTAAGGAGGTACAGTCAGACCGGGGAAGTAATTTCATGTCAAACGTTTTCAAGCAGTCTCTGAAAGAGTTGGGCATCACCCAGATCACGTCTTCAGCTTACCATCCCCAGACCCAAGGAGCGTTGGAGAGATATTATCAAACACTCAAATCGATGCTCAAGAAATACTGTTTGGAACATCAGAAAGACTGGGATAAAGGTCTTCCATTCGTTGTGTTTGCTGCAAGAGAATCTCCAAATGAATCACTGGGCTTCTCACCTTTTGAACTACTGTTTGGCCATGAAGTAAGAGGACCCCTTAAGTTACTCAAGGAATGCTGGCTGTCGGAGGAAGATGACGTCAACCTGCTGGAGTATGTGATGAAGTTCAAAGAACGGCTGTCCACTGCTTTACAGCTGGCGAGAGAGAATTTAGGAGCTGCTCAGGAGAAGATGAAGACTTGGTATGATAAGAAGTCCAGGTTACGCCACTTTCAGCCAGGAGATCAGGTTTTGATTCTGCTACCAGTTCATGGGCAACCTCTTCAAGCCAAGTTTAGTGGCCCTTATTTCGTGGAGAAGAAACTCAGTGATGTCAGCTATGTCATCGCCACACCAGATCGTAGAAAGAGCAAGCAACTATGTCACATCAACATGCTAAAGTTATATCACAGGCGGGACGAAAATAATCCAGTCTGCACTGTAGCTGTTCCACCCGAGTCTACAAGTGAAGTTCTCCCATGCAGCATGAGCCTGAGTGATAGTTTGGGGAAGAATCCTGATATCATGAATGATCTCCAGACTAAGCTTTCTCATCTACCTCCCAAGGAAAGGCAAGAGTTTTCGGCATTACTGCAGGAGTACCCGCAAGTGTTCCGTGCTACTCCAGGAAGAACCACTGTGTTGATGCATGATGTCGATGTTGGAGACGCAAAGCCAATTAAATTGCCTCCTTACCGTGTGAACCCAGTGAAAGTTCCTCTCATCCAGAAGGAGCTTGGCTACCTGTTGGACCACAAGATGATTGAGCCCTGTCAGAGCGAGTGGAGTTCTCCTGTTACTCTGGTCCCTAAGCCAGGTGGGTCACAGCGGCTTTGCATCGACTACAGACGTGTTAATCAGATAACTAAAACAGACACTTACCCTCTCCCTCGTGTGGAAGATTGCATAGACAAGATCGGAAAGGCTAGGTACATAAGTAAGTTTGATTTGTTAAAGGGATACTGGCAAGTACCTATGACTGAACGTGCTAGGGAGATTTCATGTTTTGTAACACTAGGAAAGGTTTTTGCATGTTCTGTAATGCCGTATGGTATGAAGAATGCACCAGCCACATTTCAGAAGCTCATGAATGTTGTAACAGAGGGTTTGGCAGGGTGTGTTGTTTATATTGATGATGTATTAATCTTCAGTGACAACTGGAAAGATCACCTATGCCATGTCAGTAAATTTCTTGACCGTTTAGTTCAGGCTAATCTTGTAGCTAATTTATCAAAGTGTGAGTTTGGTCAAGCTAAAGTTCAGTACCTTGGGTATGTAATTGGTGATGGACATGTTGCACCACCAGGAGCTAAGGTTCAGGTTATAAGTGATCTTCCCAGACCTAAAAGTAGGAAAGAGCTACAAAGATTTTTGGGAATGGTAGGTTATTACAGGAGATTTGTTCTTTAACTTTTCTATTCTTGTATCACTTACAGACCTACTGAAAAAGGGAGTTAAATTTGTCTGGACTGATAACTGTGAATCCTCTTTCAACAAACTTAAAGCTATTCTATTAAGTCAGCCAGTGCTCGTTACTCCAAATTTTGCTAAGCCTTTTAAGATGGCTGTTGATGCAAGTGATACAGGAGCTGGGGCTGTTTTGCTGCAAGAGGATGATCAGGGTATTGAACATCCTGTATCTTATTACAGTAAGAAGATCACTCCACCTCAAAAGAACTACTCAACTATTGAGAAAGAGCTTTTGGCCTTGATTTTGGGTTTACAGCATTTTTCATTTTATTTGTGTTCTGGTTTTTGACCCCATAGTCATTTATACCGATCATAACCCACTGAAATTCCTTAGTAAGTTTAAAGATAAAAATCAGAGATTGACAAGATGGAGTCTACTTCTTCAGGAGTATTCATTAGACATACAACATGTCAAGGGGAAAGAAAATGTTATTGCAGATTGCTTGTCTAGACTTTAGACAGATTGTTTTAGAGTAATAAGAAATTTCCTTTGTAAATTTCTTTTTCTTTGTGGGGAGGTGTTACATAGCCTATGATTTCATCATCCTTTGTCTAATTTTAACGCACAGTTGCTGCATGTTTGATCACGAGCGTGTTCTGCCTCAGTCCCCCCCTTCTACCGTTATAGTAGAGTAAGTCGTTCTCTCTGTTGTCCAGAGCGGGATTGTGAACTCTATGTCCCCATGGCTTCATTTGCGCTTCCTGCTTACAAGTTGTATCAGGCTCTGCCGGCCCCTATATAATGAGCTCAGTCTCTGCATCATTGCCACTTAGATCTGCTCCTCATTTTGTTCACATCTCTGTCCTCCCCTGTATTATTATTGTGAGTGCTCAAGAAGTCTCCAGCCATCTAGCAGCTGTGTGTAATTTGAGTATAACTGTTGTTGCATTTTTTCTTGTACTGTATAGCATAAGTTTAATTTGTAGGCCTAGTGAAGTTTTTTGTAATTCGTGTAGGGATCTTTATGTCCATCAGTTTTAATATTATTTTGTATCTGTAATAATTTATCTGGCATTCACTGAGTATTATCTGGTATCTCATTTTATCAGGGCTGACTTAGATAAATTTACTCTTGCTAATTTCGTGTTAATAGAGGCTATTGCAGTTAACCATATATTTAACCTGTTTATTTGCCATTACATTATCCTTATGAGTTCTGAATGTTTTGTTGTTAGTTTGAGCATTAAACTTTAACTTGTAATTTTACCAAACTCTTGTTTTGAACCTGGAACTTTACGGGACAGTAGTGACTCTTAGTATTCTCACTT
>NC_137010.1:43928796-43941296 GCF_032717465.1 Coenobita brevimanus | reverse complement strand
AAAAACCACCCACCATTACCTTACAAAAAGTACCTTCATGCAGGCTTCTAATAATATTTAAAAACTTTTCTGGTATACCATAGAATCTCATAATTTTCAACATAGTTCCACGTGAAACACTATCAAACGATTTTTCAAAATCCACAAAACACATACTAAGTGGCATTTTCATCTCATTAGTTTGTTGCATTAGATGCCTTACAATAAAAATCTGATCATTACAACCTCGACCCTTTCTAAATCCCGCTTGTTCTTCTCTTAAAATTTTATCAGTTACTGGCTCTATTCTGTTCAACAAGATTTTGGAAAAGACTTTTGCAACTACAGGTGTCAAAGTTATCCCCCTCCAATTGCCACACACACTTAAATCTCCCTTTTTTGGTATGTTCATAATCACTCCATTTTTCCAATCTTCTGGAATTCCACCATTATCCCAAGCCACATTAAAAAGTTTCAAAAACGCATTCATCAACTCGTCATTTTCCACCTTAAGCATTTCAGGGAATATTCCATCCTCTCCTGGGGCCTTAAAATTCTTTAACTCCTGTATAGATTTTGCTACCTCTTCCAAAGTTTTATCCCCTGTTTCTATCTACAAATCTCTCTCGGCGGCAAAATGTCCTCTTCAGCTGGGATTGGTCTATTTAGAACAGATTCAAAATGCTCTTTCCACCTTCCTTTTATATCCAAATCTTTAGTCATCAAATTACCATTTCTATCTCGTACAGGTATTTCCTTCCTTCTCTTTTCAGTCCCAGTTAACTCCATTATGGCCTGATACGCTGTTCTTGTGCTCTGACCGTCATTTTTACTTAATTTAATTTCTGTCTCTGTTGCCTTTTCATCATATAGTCTCCTCTTATCACGTCTAACGAGTCTTTTTACTTCAGAATGTAAACTCCAGTACTTTGCTCTAAATACTTCAACTACCTGGCCACCAACATGTTGTTCTTCACTTCTTAACTTAACCTCTTTCCTTTTCCGAATTGCATTCCATGTTTCGTCTGACATCCACTTTTTCCTTCTCGCTTTTCTCTTTTTCTTAATAGCAACCTTAGCACTCTCATGCAAAACCTGTTTTACCTCTCGCCACATTTGATTAATATCATTGTCTTCAGATTCAATCAAGTCTGCAGGACTAGAAACCTGTTCCTACATTCCCACCGAATCTTTTCCCTCGTGCTCTCAACACTTCTCAGCTCATCACAATCATAATTATTACCTCCTGTACATTTCCCATTAATGTTTCTCTTAAGTTTTATTTTAATCTTTGACACAACAAGTTGATGATCACTACCTATATCTGTCCCCCTCCTTACGCAAACATCTTGCAAATAGCTCGTATGTCTTCTGCTAATTGCAATGTGGTCAGTCTGGTTACAATATTTACCACATGGTGAAATCCAAGTAGTCTTATGTATTTTTCTATGCTCAAAGATAGTTCCACCAATTATAAGGTCATTTGCCAAACAAAAGCTTCCAAAGCGCACCCCATTTTCGTTTCTTATATACTGTGTGTATGTATATATATATATATATATATATATATATATATATATGTGTGTGTGTGTGTGTGTGTGTGTGTGTGTGTGTGTGTGTGTGTGTAGGTGATCGATGTAATCACCTTTGCTACTCGTTTTTTTTCACTTAAGGCAAATGTATTTGATTACATAGCAAATATTTTATCTTTATCCTGCATTAATCAAAATAGCATGAAAACTTTATAATATGAGCTTTTTGGAAGGTAGTATCACATTTTATCCCACTGTTACAGAACGCAAAGACAAAATAGTAAGGCTGCTTCATATAGGCAATGTACAGGATCTGTTATTAGCACTCTTGAAAGGAGTAAAGACAGGGTTATTATACTGGTGATTGATGGATGCCAGATAAGCAGTATGAGTGCAAACAGAAAAACTAAAGAGTATTATTGTCAGACTTAAGTTGTACATGGTGAAAGTAGCTCTGAATACTGTATATTGTATGATAAAAGAGAAAAGGTTTGGATTCAACTAGAAGAGTAACATTGCATCTGAAAAGGTTATTGTGAGCGTAATGGGTGATGGCACAGCTTCTGTGAATAATGTGATGGGTTATTTCTGAGCACCAGAGGAAAATGATATTTTGTATCAGTAATTCATGCTTAAACCACAAAGTAATACATTATCACAATAGGCACAAAAAGTTTGCGGTGAACACTGACAGAATCCTAACTGTTCATGTGCTTACCGAGAAGGTTGCTTGGGTGTCTTACTGACGTGACAGTTGTGAAGGGACGTGGAGGGTTACCTAATTAGAGGATTTCATTGTGCAAAATGAAGCAGAGAAGGAATATGGAAAAATGGTGAATGAGTTATTCCGAATGAAGAAATAGTAGCAGAAAAAAATTAAAACAAAACATTGGCAGATGAATACAACATTTTACAGTCCGTAAAACGGAAACCGATGGTCTTCAACTTTTTGGTGAGCATAAAGAATGGTTAATAACCACTAATTATGAGTGGAACTACAACGATGTCAGTTGGGAAGAAACAAACACTATGGACGGAGATGGAAGCAGAGAGAGCAGTAAAAAACTGGTGGATGGGGTATATGCAAGAAAATAACTCTGATGAATGATAATAAACTAAGTGCAGTAAGTATGTATAAAATGTAATCATAAAGAAGGGAAAGGTCAAAGGAAGATGTGGAAAGAAAACCAATACAAATTTATCTGTAAACGGGACACTCTGGAAAATGGAGAGAATGTAATGAATGAGTATGGAATAAATTGTGTTCATATATGAATAAAAATGGTAGACTTTAAACTATGTATGCAAAGTTGTGCACTAATGAAAAAGCAATCTGAAAAGCTGATAAATGGGGATGAGGAGAGCAAAGAGGTGATGAAAATGACCGTGTTGGATGGTGTACATGGAGGGTGTGATAATGGGTAAATCTAAACTATATATACATGGGTAAATCTAAACTAAATCCAGCTTTTCGGACGAGGATTCTGGATACGTAATCTCACACTCAGACAGATCTGCTTTGCGTATCCGAGTGTTCGTCGTCATAGTGCTGCACAAAGACGCGCTGTTCACAAAAGAGGAAGGGACTGGATTCACTCGTATTCACACAAATCCCCATGAACTGTTCAGAATGACGAGAGAAAAGGAATACACACACACACACATACACACACACAGACAGACAGACAGACAATCTTAACTTACGTGTGGGATTTCTGCTTCTCTGGTTCTGTTCACTGCCGCCTGTAATGCCTGAAGGGACCCGTACCCGTATCTGTGATTAGGAAAGGCAATGGAAATATGATTATGTTCTGTATATACGTACACACATACAGTATATGCTCAGCTGTCTATCAATCTATATGTCCATATGTCAGTATATCTATCTATCAGGTTTTACATATATACAGTATATATATATTTACTAGTAGGAAATCCAGCGCTGACCGTTTAAAAATTTATGACCATGTATACGACACTGAGTGGAACCCTTGGGAGTCACCCCCCTTTGGAAGACGACCCTTGGAGTCCCATACTACCCACTGAACTTGTGTTCTTCCTTGGACCCCTTTTCGTGAGGGAAATATTCCCTATGGACTTATTCCTACCATGGATCTATTTTCAACATATACCTATTCCCCACTGACCTACTTTCGCTTTACCAACTCACCCGCCCTGCCTTCTGGCCCATCTTCCCATCCACCTACCTTTCCCACCCTTCCTACCTACCATGCTCATACCCACAATGCCCATGAATCCACACTCACCCATTCACCCTGCCGTTCACTCACCCATGCACCAATTCCTCATGGACCAATTTTCCCATTACTCACCACACTGCCCTACCAACTCACTCATCCTTCCCACCCAACCATCCACTCCCACCCACTCACAGTCATCCATCCACCCTACCCATTCTCTCACTCACGTATTCCCCATGGACCTATTTTCCCACTCGCCCTCCCTATCCACCCACCCACACACACTCCTGTCCACCCACTCATCCACTCCGCCCGCCCACCCATCCACATTCATGGCCATCCACTCACCCACCCACGCTGCCCCACCACATTCACATCCCACATTCAGTCACCCACATCACCAAACCACCAAACTTCCCTACCTGTTATAATAATATTGATATGCTTGTAGTGCAACATTCAAACTCTGCTGTAAAAGCTCTACCCAGTTGAAATGCACGATTAGTGACTTTATTTGTTCTAATCTTGGCCATCAGGGGCGCCACTTTAGCCACTTTAAACTACGATAATACTCTCATTTAGAGCCCTCTTGCTGCAACTAATGTACGTTTAAATTCCACAGTAGAAACACACACACACACACACACACACACACACACACACACACACACACACACACACGCAACCAGACAGTTTTGATCAAACTCTGAAGGCCTTTCGCAGTGAAGAGGTTTGTAACTATTTCCGTTAAACCTCCAGCATCGGGGCGTTTATTTATTTGTTCTTATTACCGTCAGACGATTTTATTCAGCGAAGACGAGATTTTTTTTTAACCTGATGTGATGTATACAGCACTCATCGACGCCTTTAATCAATTCACTCCAATGACATACTTGTTTATTCTGGCTACTTTTTGATGCTATATTAAACTTCGGAGGTACTTTTCCAACAGGACGGGGTAGACACAGCCTCCAGTAATCCCTTCAGTACCAGAGACACTTGCTAACTTGAATAAAATGTCCTGTTATTAGCAAGAACGAACTTGGAGAAAGAAACATCGATGTGGGACTTAGTGTGTATTGACGTTTCGCCTCGTGGACTTCACCTTCCTTACCCTACCTGTCCCCCCTACCATCCCTAGCCAATACCTCACCCCCCCCCACACCCACCGCCTAGTTCTGCTATATATACAGGAAATGTGGTGTATATTCAGCAACTGTATTCTGAGGAAGCCATGAGGCGAAACGTCAATACACACTAAGTCCCACATCGGTGTTTCTTTCTCCAATTTGTCAACGAACAGTGTATCAAGAACGAACTTTAATAATGTTACCGGACTGAAGTGGTTAATAGGGGAGTTGAAGTCTTATCAGAATCGTCTGGAACTTACACGAATGAAGTGAAGAATGACGTCAACGTAATGGAAGGGATGATAATATTCTTGCTAACGTCAGAGGATTTTTTGTTAGCTTGGGGGGAAACCTGTCATACTAGGGGTCACACTCCACCTTTAAGACCTTTAGTACGGGGCCGAATTTTTTCTTATTTTATTCTTGCTATCGACAGACTATTTCATTCAGCTTCCGATGGATTTTTTTTTTTTAGTTGTTTTCTACAGACAAGATTATAATAGATACTATGCCATCAAACAGAAGAGGTTAACCTCTTCAGTATTTTGATGTCTTTTCAACAGGTTACTTTTGATGTAGCAATGAAAGGGCTAGCATTGGCTACATATAAGCCCTTCGCCTAGAAAACTCTCTCCTAGGCTAAATGAAATCGCACGGGGATAGCAAATATCCGTCAGATGTCACCGTGCTGAAGCGGCTGAAAGTGTGGTTGACAAAGGTGACATTTTTGTTGTACTCGTATTTTTGCAAGCATCAGACGATTTAATTCGGCTTTGAAGAAACTGTTCTATATGCCGGATTACTATTAACTCCATTAGTATGAGAGGCTTTTCTTCGGTTGAATATACGGGTTTATCCTCTGAAAGCAGCAAAATTACACATTTTCAAAAATGTGGCCAAATTCAAGGACTGAAGTGCCTTAATTTGGTGGCAACAGTATCATGTACAAATATGCTTGCCCTTTGATTTCGATGACTTGTTACTTTCCCTTTCTGTCCTTATTAGCACCAAACAAGTTATTCAGTTTAGGGCAGACCTCTCGTAGTGACTGAGTAAATGTAGGCTCTGTTTTATTTCTCGTGCCTCCAGGCCTCCCTTAGGTTGAACACAGTTACTTGATGACAGTGAGAACATTGCAAACAGTATATCTTCGGAGTAAAAGGGTAATGGGATGATTAGGAGTGACGGAAACCTACAATCCTGCAAATCAATAGACTGGACAGTTACCATAGGCCTGTCTTGTTTTTAAAAATAACACAAGAAAAGGTGGACCGGATCAGAGACACAGACACATCTTTAATAAATTAGCTGTTACACCTGTGCAGTGTTTTCACAAGAATTACAACTGGAGGGCATGATATTCCCATAACTTTAGTTCTTCCTACAAAAGCAGATCTTGGGGACGAAGGAGAATCTACCATAAATAATGTCCAGAATCCCATCTCCAGTTACTGAGATATGGCGTCCACCAGCTGTAATGCAAACAACGCCGACATGCACTACCGTTATGTCCTTGCGATAACCCTGCACACCTTTAACATACAGCATTTATATTTTATCCTTGCTGTCTCAGGATGGTTTTACTTAGCTTATGAGAGAACTTTAAAGCATGAGGTCCTTCCAAAGTTAAAAACAGGCCTTATGGAGACAGCAGGAATATACGATATTTAAAAAAAAAAATGTTACAGGAGTGAAGGAGTTAAGCAGCAACACAAATGCCAGATCAACTTCTGTCAAGTTTCACGGGTAGAAAACAAAGGCTTTTTACGACAGCCTCTTCTTACTTAGAACTGAAATAGGGACCTGTATTGCAAGTTATACGGCTGGATGTTAATATCGGGGAATGCTTTACTGTTTGCCTTGTCAGTCAGGTTGAGAGCTTAGCTCTCCTTGGAACCAAGAGGTGATCAATATCCAGTCTTCTGTACTGCTCTCGTCACAGAGTATAGTCAGCATTACTATTAACTATTCGTCGGTTATAAAGCTTACATATTTGATCTCACAGCGGTGGAAAAATCTGACAAAACGTTTCATTGAGACTATCCGAAAACAATAAACCTTTTCGCTATAGTGGTGCCTCCTTTTCTTGTATATATATATACACTGTATATACACTGTATATGGCTAGTGAGGGAGTGATCGCCCTCTACCTACACAGATCAAAAGCCCTCAGGAGCAGGGGGGTGGTTGCTTTCTCAGGCAGAGGAACTCCTTGAGAGTGAAATGGCTGGGAAGCATGCCGGCACGTGACTGGCTACAGCATAGCTGGGTCTTTCGGGTGTGGGCAATCAGGCAAGTTAGCTGCCTACTGCGACTGCAACACAATGGCGAGGTGTTCAGGAAGTTAGCCAAAGAAACCTTGATGGACTCTGAAAGAACAATAATGGCCCCCAGTCCCGTGCAGCCCTTAAATGGGCAGGGGGTGCTAAGAATCTCACGGTTGCCTCAATTACAATCTAATTCCTTTGTCAATGCAAAAAATACAATTAAAATTGGTAACTGGAATGTGAGAACGCTAAATCATGACGGTAAAATCGATGAGTTAGTGAAGGTTTTTCAAAATTACGGACTTGATATTTGTGCTCTGACAGAAACTAGATTAACTGGAGTCGATAAGTTGGATTTGGAGGATGGTATACGTTTATTGATATCTGGTCGACAGGACGGAATGCATTATCAGGGAGTAGGATTGTTGCTGGGTTGTAAAGCAAATAAGGCTTTATGTGAGTGGGATCCTATAGATGAGCGATTGCTATACGCACGGTTTAAATCAAATCATGGCAACATCAGTCTGTTTGTATGTTATGCACCTACTAATGATGCACTCGATGAAAGGAAAGACACATTTTATGAAAAGTTGCAAGAAGGAGTAGGAAGGGTACCTAGACATGATGTTTTGATCTGCGTTGGAGACTTTAATGCAGTAATGGGCTGTTCAAATGAGGGATTTGAGGCATGTATGGGTAAGATGGGAGTTGGTAGTAGGATGAGTGAAAACGGAGTGAGGTTTGGAAGCTTCTGTCTAGCAAATGACTTAGTCATCGGGGGCACACTCTTTCAGCATTGCAATATACACAAGACAACTTGGGTGTCGCCGTGTGGAAAATATAAGAATCAGATTGATCACATCGCTATCAGTAGGAGGCATAGAAGTTCTCTGCTAGATGTTCATGTTAAACGGGGAGCGGATATTGGTAGTGACCATCAACTCAGCATTGCAAAAATAAGGTTTAAACTTAAAAATCAGAAGAAAGAAAAATCTGGTGTTGGTAGATACGATATTGTTAAGCTTAGAAGGGAAGGAGAAGAAAAGGAGGAATTCAGATTAGAATGCAGAAATAGGTTTTTGGTGTTGGAAACGTTGGAAGAGGGGGAGAGAAGTGTAGATGAAATGTGGGAGGATGTGAACAAAGTTTTGCATGAGACTGCTGAATGTACGATTGGAAGGAGACATAGATTCAGGAGAAAGAAATGGATATCAGAGGAAACGTGGGATATGATAAAAAAGAGAGGTGAGGCTAAATTGAGGAGTGAGATGCAATGCGCTGATGAACGAGAGATTGAATTAGCAAGAGCTGCGTACTGGAGTTTGAATTCAGAAGTAAGAAGGTTAGCTAGGAGAGATAAAAGAAGATGTGTGGATGAAAAGGTTGCAGAGACTGAAATCCTAATAAACAAAAATGATGGACAGAGTCAAAGAATAGCATATGAATCGATTAGAGAACTGAGTGGTAATGCAGGTAAACGCAAGGAAATACCAATTAGAGACAGGGAAGGAAATTTATTGACCAAAGATGGAGATATTAAAAATAGATGGAAAGAGCATTTTGAGACAGTTCTTAATAGACCAATACCACCAGAAGAGGATATACCGTCTGCTCAGGAAGATTTAAATATAGAAACAGGAGAGTTGAGGCTTGCAGAAGTGGAGAAAGCAGTAAAACAGTTAAAGAATAATAAGGCACCAGGGGAGGATGGTTTATTTCCGGAAATGTTTAAAGTGGAGGGGTAAATAGATTAATAATGATCTTGACCAAGCTATTCAATAAGATATGGGTGACGGGGTTACTACCATCAGTTTGGAAGAATGGTGTAATTGTTTAAGTTTCGAAGATGTGAGACCTGTGTGAATGTGGTAATTTGATTGGTATCTCTTTGTCACCGATAGCTTTGAAAGTTTTCAGTAGAGTGTTGTTAAATAGGTTGGAGCCGGTGGCTGAGGGTATTCTGAGGGATGAACAGGCTGGTTTTAGAAAGGGACGTGGTTGCAATGATCAGATCTTTATAGTTAGGCATTTGATGCAGCAAGTTAATGAAATGAGAGTACCGTTAAGTCTTTGTTTTGTTGATTTTGAAAAGGCTTTTGATAGTGTTTCGAGAGAGTCTATGGGGAAGATCATGAGACATTATGGAATACCAGAGGAGTTTGTGAGGGTCATTATGAACATGCATGAGGACACATTTTGTAAAGTGATGGTTGATGGTTGTCTGAGTGATTCGTTTGAAGTCAAGTCCGGAGTAATTCAAGGTGGTGTTCTATCGCCTTTACTATTTATATTGGTCATTGATTACATTATGAAACGTGTTGGAACAGAAACCGGTGCAGGTATACTTTGGGGAGAGAACAGGAAACTTTTGGATTTAGATTATGCAGATGATATAGTTTTGATTTGTGATGGGCCAGAAGAGATGCAGAGAGTGTTGGACTGTTTGGTGAGTGAAGGTCGCAAGGTGGGTTTGGTTATTAATTGTGGAAAAACTGAAATAATCAATATGAATAGGGAAAATGCGCAGGAATGTGTAATTGGAGGTATGTTTGTAAAGCAAGTTGATAGGTTTAAATATTTAGGTACTTATTTAGCCAAGGATGGTTCTTTGAACTTTGAATTCGAGGAAAGGTTAAAGAAGGCTAATCAGGCAATGGGAATGCTTAAAAATATTTGGAATACTAACAATTTCTCTGTGCATACAAAAATCAAACTTTATAAGGTAATGGTTAGGAGTATCTTAATTTATGGACACGAGTCTTGGTACAGCACAGTGACTATGGAAAATAAATTCTTGGTGTTTGAAAATAAAGCACTTAGAAGAATATTAGGAGTTAAGTGGTGGGAAAGGATACCAAATAGTAGAATTAGAGAAATAACGGGAGTGCAGCCGATCGATGAATATGTTAGATTCTCACGATGGAAGTGGCTAGGACATGTGTATAGGAGACAGGGAATAGTACGAGGTACACCGGGGTGGGTGGCACCTGGTAGGAGAGGTAGAGGAAGGCCAAAAGAGACGTGGGTGAGGACAATGAGACGGGAAGCTGGAGATGAGTGTTGGGGAGATCTTGAGGAGTTAGCACAAGATAGGATGTGGTGGTGTGAGTTCATCGAGGCCCTATGCATCCCCGAGGGTGCCACAGGAAATGATTGATTGATTGATTGATATATATATATATATATATATATATATATATATATATATATATATAGTTACATAGCCTATAATTTCATCACCCTTTGTGTAATTTTAACGCACAGTGTGCTGCATGTTTGATCACGAGCGTGTTCTGCCTCAGTTCCCCCCTTCTACCGTTAGAGTAAGTTGTCCTTTCTGTTGTTCAGAGCGGGATTTTCAGCTCTTTGTCCCCATGGCTTCATTTGCGCGTCCTTCTTACAAGTTGTATCAAGCTCTGCTGGCCCCAATATAATGAGCTCAGTCTCTGCATCATTGCCACTTAGATCTGTTCCTCATTTTGTTCACATCTCTGTCCTCCCCTGTACAGTTATTATTATTGTGAGTGCTCAAGAAATCTCCAAACATCTAGCAGCTGTGTGTAATTTGAGTATAACTGTTGTTGCATTTTTTCTTGTACTGTGTAGGATAAGGTTGATTCCTAGGCCTAGTGAGGTTTTTGTAGTTTATGTAAAGGTTCTTTATGTCAGTCATCATTAATATTAGTTTGTATCTGTAATAATTTATCTTGCATTAACTGAGCATTACCCAGTGTGTTTTCATTTTATCAGGGTTGACTTAAGTAAATTTTCTCTTGCTAATTTCGTGTTAATAGAGGCTATTGCAGTTAACCATATATTTAACCTGTTTTTTGCCATTGCATTATCCTTATGAGTCCTGAATGTTTTGTTGTTAGTTTGAGCATTAAACTTTAACTTGTAATTTTACCTAACTCTTTTGTTTTGAACCTGGAACTTTACGGGACAGTAGTCCCGTTATCTTTCTCTGTTCCGTAACAATATATATATACAGTATATACCCATCACTAGATTCCACCAGCTACAGGTTTGTGGCTAAAGTGTGGAATGTAGTAATGGGTATAGGTCTCCAAATCTCCTCCCATCCTGAATGCTCTCTTGTTTCTGTGCTTTTTTCATCTCTTATCTGTGCACTTTTGCCATTCCTACTTCTTAACAATCATTTTAGAAGAAAATTTTTGTTTTCTAGTATATATATATATATATATATATATATATATATATATATATATATATATATATCCATCCATCATCCAATCCTACAATACCCCATGAGGAGCGTAGGAGCCCGGGGTTAGGCAAGTTGGTCATGACATAGATGACAGTGACCAGCCTCACTCATCCCTGAGTTCCATGACAGGAGCAATAAACCCCAACCATCCCTTGGATATAAACTTTCACCGGCTCAATCCGACTGGAGCACCGAAATTACCCACTAAACCACCAGGCACCATAATTTGGTTATGTAGTTACCACCCAGCATAGTAAATGGTTTCCTGGTGAACAGGAAACCATTTGGCTTGTCACTCAGTGTAGAGTCATCCATAGGAAAGAATGAAGGAAAGAAAGGTAGAAAGGAGTGTAAAGTCACCCGTAGGCAGAAGGATGGGGAAAGAAAGAAGTAAAGAAAGACAAGAGGAAGAAAGTAAATGAGGAAGGAGGAGAGTAAAGGGTAGACACCCGAGAGCAGTGCTATATCGAGTGTGTGGATGGTGAGTGCCCTCACTTACCACCAGTATATATATTTATACCCTAAATTTTGTTTTTATTCAACTTAGGAGGATTTCTCGAGAAGACAACTAAGCTGAAAAATTGTATAATCTGGAGATCTGAAGAACAGTACAAGACACAAGTCTCTCTCTCTCTCTCTCTCTCTCTCTCTCTCTCTCTCTCTCTCTCTCTCTAAAGCTGAAAATGAGCCGTCATTATATTGATTTGTGATGACTGTAAATGTGCCTCCTGGTTAAATCACTTCTGCTGCCTGCTAACAGGTTCCAGAAATGCAAAACACTGGTTACTTTTTTTTTTTTTCGGTTTTTCTCATTTTGTTTCCCTTCTTCCCGTCACCGCTCTTTTCCTTGCCTGTCCTTTCCTTTTACTGTCTTCTTTTTTTTGTCTATCATCTCCCTTTCCCGATTCAACTTTCCTTTTTGGTCGTTTGGTGGCAGTTATGGCGTTCTAGCACAACTTTCACCACGCCGCCTTCAGAAAGCAAGGTGACATCATTTTTATATTATTCTTGCTACTACCAAATCCACCAAACACACACACACACACACACACACACACACACACACACACACACACACACACACACACATACACACACACACACACACACACACACACACACACACACACACACACACACACACACACACACACACACACACA
>NC_137010.1:43918796-43923796 GCF_032717465.1 Coenobita brevimanus | reverse complement strand
TTAACCCAGTAAAAGATGCCACCGAATGGAAGGAATTAAGAAAGAAAAAGTATAAATCTCATACAAATAGGCATGCCAAATTTTACATTTTGAGGATATGAAAAATCCCAAATCCTATTAAGTAATCAAACTATCCAAATGGAGTATAAACAAACCGATGGCGTTGGAGTTGAGGAGCAGGATGCCGTGTGAGTTGCCGTCGTTCTCCATCACCTGGTAGTAGGGCTGGGACCCGTACAGGTTCACACGCTGCCCAGCCTGTTGGTTAGGTTAGGTTAGGTTAGGTTAGGTTAGGTAAGGAGGGTGGCAGAACGTGGGTGGTGTCAGCTTAAGGGGAATCAGACTGAGTGGTAGATAGCCTAATGACCTTATAAGCTGACACGGCAGAAAATCCCCAGTAATTAGATGGTAGCAAATAAGTTAGGTTATGAGGTCAGGATGAGTGGTAGCAGGGAGAACAGATTATGAGTTTAGGCTGGGTGGTAGACTGCAGGTCAGGTTTCGTGAATTTGGGAAAGCTTTTTTTTATGCAAGGAAGAAGGAACCAAAGGCCAGGAGCCAGCAAACTGTTCCATCAAAAAAAAATAAAAATAAAAACAATTAGAAAGCGAGCCAAATTCAAGATCCATTCATTTCGAGATGCCTGGACACATTGCATTTGAAAGACCGGAGATCATAGGAAGTAGGAAATACAGACAAAGGGAGGCAGTTCCAGAGTTGACCTGTTGCATAAAGGAAGAACTGGGAGTAACAGTTAACTCTTGCATTACAGAGTTGGACAGAAAAGGGATGAGAGTTTGTTGCAAGACAGGTGCTACGCGCCCGCCGTAGAAGTGGAGGGATGCAAGCAGACAGTTCAGAGGAGCAGTGACCATGGAAGTAACGATAGAAAAGAGATAAAGAGGAAACAGTGCGGCGAAGAGGCAGAGGTTGAAGGAAGCCAGTAAGAGGAGAAGAGCTGATGAGGCGAAAAGCCTTTGACTCCACCCTATTGAGAATATGTGTATGTGGGGAGCCTCCCCACACATCAGAGTCGTACTCTACACAGGGGCAAATAAAACCAGTGTGTAAAATCAAATACTGTGCAGGGGTAAAGAAGGCACGGAGTCCGCTTGACACACTTAATCTCTCGGAAGCAGATTTTACAAGATGTAATATGATCTTTCCAAGATAAGTCCCAAGAGAATGAAACCCCATGTAACCCTGGAGTACTAACCATTTTTTTTCTTAACAAAATCACTAAATATGGGTATATTATACCCCACATTGGAAAATAGAAAAAAAAATAGTAAATATGCTATTTATTCAAATAAACAATTACACACTAAAGTTAATGCACCTTACTATTACTAAGCCTAATATTAACTCTTAACTCATACAGATAAGGTACGTACTGAATTTAGAAAAAAAAATGAAAAAGCATACAAATCAAACACATCTGAGAAGTTTTGGGGAAAATTCACAAAAAAAAAAAAAAAAAAAAAAAAAAAAAAAAAAAAGGCACCATCAATTTCAACCAAACTTCCCCAAACCTTTCCCAGGTATGCTGCCTCTGCTCACAGGGGGTCACCAGTCCATGTGCAAACTGTGGAGAAGAGAGGTGGCCACAACACTGAACTTGGGTATATCACATGATTATAGAAAATTCTAGGGTGCGGAGCGGAGTGACATGATCTACATCTGTCAGGGCTCGGGACAGACAGAAGCTACTGAGGATACCAGCTGCCTGCCTTCACAGTAACACCACGTAATGCGCATGACGTCATGCCGCTCAGGTATATTATACCCATGTTCAGTGTTCTAGAGATGATGCAGGATTAAGCTGGATATAATTAAACATTAGTGAGTACTCCTGTGGAAGATTTTGTCGGACTGATAGGTGTACTCCTGTGGAAGATTTTGTCAGGTTGATAGCAGTACTCCTGTGGAGGATTCTGTCGGGTTGATATGTTTAAGAATTGAGTTTTTGATGCATATAAAACAAGATTATTTTTTTTCCCCAGTCAGAGATACGAGCCAAGTCAGACATTAGATGTGCCATAGCCTCATTACTTGTTTGTTGAAGTAACTGCTGAGATGGACGTTGCAAGAACCGAATGCAAAGGTGAAGGGTGGAATCATCAGTGTATGAGTGGATAGGGTTAGATGTACAGCTTAGAAGGTCATTGATGAATAAAAGGAAGAGAGCAGGTGATAGAACAAAGCCCTGAGGAACACCAACTATTGATAGATCCAGGAGAAGAACGATGGCCATCTACAACAGCAGCTATAGAACGACCAGAAAGGAAGCTATAGATGAAGGCACAGTCAGAAGGATAGAAACCGTAAGAGGGCAGTTTGGAAATTAAAGATTTATGCCAGACTCGATCGGAAGCCTTTGAGTTGTCAAGTGGAATGGCAAAGCGCTCGCCAAAGTCCCGAAAGGAGGATGACCAGGAGTCTGAAAGGTAGGTGAGAAGATCGCCAGTGGAGTGTCCCTGACGGAACCCATACTGACGATCAGAAAGAAGGTTATGATAGTAAAGATGCTTTAAAATTTCTCTGTTAAGAACTTTTGAGACACAGGATGTTAAAACAGTTGGGCGATAGAGGGTTGGGAATGGTCACCCTTCTTTGGGACTAGCTGAATGAGAGCATACTTCCAGCAAGAAGGAAAGGTACAAGTTGATAGACAAAGGCAAAAGAGTTTACCAAAGGAGGGTGTAAGCACAAAAGCACAGTTCTTGAGGACAACGCGAGGGACCCCATCAGGCCCGTTTGCCTTGTTAGTACAGAGGCCAATGATGGCAGAAAATACATCAGCTGAAGAAATTTTAATGTCAACTATGAGGAAGTCAGAGGGGGGAAGTGACGGAGGAACAGCACCAGAATCGTCTAGGGTGGAATTGGAGGAGAAAGTCTGAGCGAAGAAATCTGCTTTATCAGAGGAAGAAATAGCTACAGAACCATCAGAGTAGAAAAGAGGGAAGGATGATGAGGTAAAGTTGTTAGAAAGGTTTTTGGCAAGGTGCCAGAAGGAGCAGGAAAAATTCGAGTTGCAGAGTTGAGAGCATTTAGTACGGATGAAATTATTTTTAGCAGAGCGAAGAACAGACTTAACACGATTCCGGGCAGAAACATAAAATAGATGTAATTCA
The DNA here is from genome assembly GCF_032717465.1 of Coenobita brevimanus. Lineage (NCBI taxonomy): Eukaryota > Metazoa > Arthropoda > Malacostraca > Decapoda > Coenobitidae > Coenobita > Coenobita brevimanus. The sequence continues at coordinate 43,920,659 of NC_137010.1, read as the reverse complement.
GGAATGGGTTGGCTCTGGTACCTTTTATAGGCCCTCTCCTTTTTGTGGACAGCATTTGAACAAGCATGATTAAACCAAGGCTTTCTTGCACTAGTCATAGGATATGAGAAAGGAATGTATGCTTCCATGCCCGAGCGAATAATCTCCGTAATGCGCAAGGCACACTCAGATGGCTCCCGTTATGGAAACAATAATCATTCCAGTAAAAATCAAAGAAGTACTGCCTGAGGGCCTCCCAATCAGCAGCTCCAAAGTGCCACAATCGTCATTTGTTTGAAGGGTCCACAGGCCGTGCCGAAGTGATAGGACAGGTTAAGGTAATAAGGTTGTGATTGGAGGAGCCCAACAGAGAGAAAAGATTAACAGTGTAAGCAGAAGGATTAGCCGTAAGGAAGAGGTGAAGTATGTTGGAGCTCTCCCCAAGGCGGTCAGGGATACCGGTAGGGCGCCGTACAAGCTTAACTAGGTCATTAAGGTTAGGAAAGATGTAGGCTTGTTCACCAGGTGGATCAGTGAAAGGAGAGGAGAGCCAAAGGTGCTGGTGAACACTGAAATCTCCTAGAATGGAGAGTTCAGAGAAAGGAGAAATGGATAAGATGTGTTCTGTCGTATAAGTAAGATAGTTGAAGAATTTTTCAGTCAGTAAAATTAAATGATATATATCAATAATTTCTTTACACATCTAAGGCATAAAATTCCTGTGTCAGTTTTTCAGTGTTGAATAAATACGTTAGGAGAGATACGAAGTACCCTCATGTTTTGAAAGAGAATGAAGATAATGTAAACAAAGACACTACTGACCAAAGCTGAAAATGGTAAGATTAGGCAGGTGAGAAATAGCAGACTAGAATGCAATTTTATATTACGTGAAGCAAGGTTAAGTAAACCTAGATTAGGTTTTTCATTAACTAGATTACGTTGGGGCTAAACTGGGTTAGGATCAGTTAAATCAGGGAGACTGAGTGTAGGTGGAGCTGCTGAGGGTATGTGATGGGTAAGGCAGCATAAAGATTTGTACTTCCTTTGTACTTTTTAAAAATGTCAGAACCTATTGAGATATCGCCAAACCAACCAGTAACCTTCTAGCTATGAATAGCCCATTTTCCATGCTATTTCTGCTAATGATAAAGCTATGCCCATGATAAAGCTAACGTATCAATGATTTTAAATACTTTCACAGTGACTTCTTTTTTCAGAGAATAATGAAAATAGTTTGTTGATCCAGCCTACGATGCACGTTATCTGTTTCACAAAAGCTTTCTCCAACAAAAAGGCTAATAATCAAGAGCGTTTAATGGCCGCACTGTCAAAACTGAAAGTGCTATGGGATTAGCGAACCCCAAATTTCTAGCAGTCATTTGTTAAACCATTATGAGAGTTAGGTGTATTTGCCATCTCGTCCTCACTACTGAATGCGTTCTGTAAAGTGGCATCAAACTAATCCCATCTAATTATCGCAGTTGTTCGATAAATAACCATAAGAAACTGAATGTTTGCATACAACTTCACCTTATTAGTTTTAGTAATTTTTCCAGCTTGCGAGCGAAGCCAGCAAGTGAGAATACTATACTATACTATACTATTACTATACTATACTATACTATACTATACTATACTATACTATGCTATACTATACATATATGTAGAACGGTAGTATGCACACCTCGAAAGCTGTGCCAACTCGGGAACTAATAACCCTACAACGGATCCACACACATCGTTGGACAGCTTACAATAAAATGTTACCTAAATGAATTTTCCATAATTTTCCCATTGAATAGCTGATTAAAGCCGAAAAGCGCCAAAATGAGCACCAAAGCTGCATTATCTCAGAAACTATTTAAACTACAGCGGATCTACGCC
>NC_137010.1:43688796-43913796 GCF_032717465.1 Coenobita brevimanus | reverse complement strand
AATGAGGGATATTAGAAAAGAATAAGATGTGAGGAAAGGTAGGACAAACAATGAAGAGAAAGACAGAGGGAAACGATATGGGACAACAGTTGAGTGTAACAAGAGAAAATGGTACAGAATAATCGTGTAACTGTTGAATGTATATATCTGAAAAGATGCCATCGCACTAAGCAGGTTAAGAAGAAAGTAAAAATGAAAGTGAGGAAAATTACGGGGCTCAAAGGACTACCTACCCTTACCTTTGTTCTGTCTGTGCAAATATATGATACAAAGGAGAAAAATGAAGTAACTAATGGAGAGAGAGAGAGAGAGAGAGAGAGAGAGAGAGAGAGAGAGAGAGAGAGAGAGAGAGAGAGAGAGAGAGAGATCACATGGAAAAGATTATGGAAAGAATATATTAAAAAAAAAAACGAAAAAAAAAGGCAAAAATAAGGCCCAGAAGACTAACAGTACTTAGAGCCTTATATAAGCCAGTCCTAAAGTTATCTACGCCAATGGGTACAAATGAATTCAAGCCGCACAAAGGTAACCCTACAGTGTTCTAACGAGGCTGTACGTAGAATGGGGGTGTCAGAATACAAATTGAGTCATTACACTCGAGTGCCTTTGTAATCGTACATGTGTAGGCCCCATGTATGTATATATGTACTGTATGTAACTTGGCTGCCGAATTCACACGCCTCAGTTCTTTCACTCCGATGTCGTAAGCTTGCATTGTGTTATGGCTTCTACCACACAAACAATATTTTTCGGCTTTGAATATTTTTCTCTTTCTTTTGGGGTTAGATATATAGTAGGCTTCCTTAATAACTTCACTACCAATGGACTGTTAATTTGAATACAATCATCTTTTGACAGCAGGAATAATATATAACAAATGATGCCAGGCACCATAAACCTCGCCCGACAGCAGTTATTTTATTGCTGTTAGATACTGAAACGTGACTGCCATTTAGTGTCAGTGCGGTACGCAATTAAAGTCTAACGTAATGTCGCAAATGTTTTCAAGTTGCGCAATCTGAAAAACCGTGATCTTGCGTTTGGCTTTCAAGGTCAGTCAAGGCCAAAGGTCATGGTGCCAGTGCCCACGTAGCTTGAAAGTTTCATGTAATTTCATGCAGCCGTTTTTCTGTAATGTTGCTAACAAACAAACAAACAAACTCGGCCAAAAACAATACCCCGTCGGACTCGATCTGGGAAAAGGTAAAAATACTGCACCGTTTTACAGAGGTCAATCCTTCACCCCTTCAACACGATGACGCCCTTGAGATGATTCAGGGGCTACCAGGAAATTTTGACTTCCATTTCCACTTTGTATTTTGTACTTTATTCTTGCTCCCTCCAGACGGTTGCTATCAACTAAGAAAAAGGTCTTTTCTACTGCGGGGATTAATGAATACTATACATTGCCTCTCCTCTTCGTAAAAATATTTGATAAAAAAAAAAAATAGTCTGGAGGCAGCGAATGGGATATGAAATGTCATCGGAATGGAGGAAACGACTGAAAGGGCCTCACCACACCAGCAGCTTTGATAGGATATGGCTATGTTCGGGGTTTAATCCAAACATCTACTGTAAGGATTTGGATTTTTTTTTTTCCTGCTGAAGGCAGTTAAGAGGAAGCAGTTAATAGACTAAAATACGGTAAAAACAAGTCATACGAGTATTACCCTTGAAGGAAAGTGAAAGTTGTACAATCCTCCCTCTTCATATCTGCCTGCACAGACCGTCGTGCAGTCGATGGGCAAAATATCTCTATTTCAGTTCACAAAATTATACTGTTAATTTTCAGAGATCCTGTAACTTGGATGTCCACACGAGTTGTTCTTTGTTCTGTTAGTAATGTAACGAAAATGTTTATGTGTTGATAAACTAAAATCATTAGAATAAAAAGCTAAAATGGCTACCTGTGCAGTAATGGAAATCAATGGATTTACTTAGTTCCCTATTTCCGTCAGTATAGTAATGCTCATGTAGTAAGCTTTTTCCGAAAAAAAAAAAAAAAAAAGTTTAAACTACTATTTTGGAATGTGGGATCCAGCATTTAAGTGTCCCCTATCCCCACCTACACCTTTACCAGATGCCAGGTATATGAGAGCGATGTCCACACCAGCCAAGATACAGTGCCCATCTTCTAAGAGTGTCTTACTCTCACAATGACCCACCAACCATCAACACTACAGCCCGTCCCACCCATTCCTTTCCACCCACCAACAACCTAATTCTTCCTTAGTCACATTATACTTTTGTACTTCACATATTCCCACTGCCAACACTGCCCTTCATGCAACACCCACTTACAAAGAGTGTACTCATCCCGCCGTGCCCCTTCACTCTCCACCATCTTAACTCATCATCCACACACTCCACATCGCTCGCCGTCTACCATTCCCAGTATTTTGCTCCGCCACCTTCGACTTCCATCTTACCGGCTTATCTACCCATTTTCATAGGATATACTTCCCCCTGCATGTCTCACCATTCACCACCATTCCAGCCTATCCTCCCTCCTCTCCACGCACCCAACCCATTTCTACCATAATAGGGTAAATGTAACATAAATAATTGCTTCGACTTCAGCCAATCTAAAATAGTCACATCTGTTTACAGGGAAGGCCTATACTTACCCTGTCGTGAACCCCCACACCCCACCGTCCCAGCCCATCCTACCCATTCGTCCCCTATTCATTTCACTCACTCTCGCAAGACCTTAAGAAATATGATCATTTTTCCTTTCTGAGCTATTATTTTTATCATGCTTATCAAAAGGCGTAATTTAAAACGAACTGTAACTACTGGCCTTATCGCCATCTGATCCCATTCCATCTATTCCTTACGATTCATCCTTTCTCTGCTGTGGTAAGTATCATGACAATGGATACCTCTACTACCAATTGACCCACAACGCCTATATACACAGGGTACACTTCCTTCTTCGTGGCCAGCTACCCCACCCCATCCCACCCCATCCCTCCCACTCCTCAAACACTTCTGAATGAACTGATGTTATCAACAATAGTAAAAAAAAAAAAATCAGCTGAGAGGTTGGTTTTAAGCACATGCATTCATAGACATGACCAGAAATGATCTGTGTTAATCTCAAATAACCTGATGAAGTGAAAGGGATGAAAGTATAATTATGAAAGACATGACTTATATCCTTAAAACCACTACACTGACATCACCTGAATCAATCTATACTGAGTTAAGATGACTTGGCAAACCTGAAGCGACATGAAAAGAAATAAGTTGCCTGAAATTGTCCTGAACTTGTCCACATGCGTCTGAACTTAGCTACAGTGAACTAGAATGACTGGAATAATGTAAGGTGACCTGAATGGATGTAACGAGACTTAAATTCAACTTACTGAATCCTACCGGCTGTAAAGGTCCTGAATGGTCATAATTCGATAGGACGTTGACAGAGTCTGAATTCATTTGCAGGACTTGAATGGAGCTGAAATACCTAAATGACCCTGAATGAACCTAACTGGGCCTAAAATACCCGAAACCGACTTGAAATGACCTGACAACGCCACAGTGAGAGAATTTCTTACAGGAGAGGAGAACCCGTGTAATGAATGGTTAACAATTTGATCAGTGGGGGGATTCTGCAGATATGTGTGTGACGTTCAGGTGGCGTTACCTTAAATATTTCCTTACATTTCATACCCTACTACTGTTTTTTTTTTTTTCCAGTGTGTCATTCCCTTTTCTTCGCATTATCCACTCCTTTAATCTCAGATGTTCTCCTTGCTGTTTTTTCACCACCTAGGCCTACTTGTTTCCACTGATTGTTTTATGTTCATAAGGGGCGATAGCTCGGAGGGAGAAATAGTTGTGTGTGTTCTTACCTAATTGTTCTTACCTAGTTGTATCTTTACAGGAATGAGTCAAGCTCGTACTGTCCCGTGTCTTAAAAAACCATATTTATCGTAAATATCCTTAAATTTGTGAATTGTTTTGGCACACACTATTTCATTTGGTAGTGCATTCCATTGATCAATTGCTCTATTTGGGAAACTGAATTTCCTTACGTCTTTATCACCTCTCTTCTTATGCAGTTTTTTGCAGTGTCCTCTTGCTGATGCTTCTTCATATGTTAAGTAATCATTTATGTCCATTTTCTCCTTCCCTGATATGCACTTACATAGCATTATCATGTCACCTCTTTTCCTTCTCTCCTGTAAAGTTGGTAGATTCAGTTTATTTAGTCTTTCTTCGTAGCTTAGGTCCCTTAAGCTTGGTATCCATCTTGTAGCGGTCCTTTGAACTTTTTCAATCTTGTCTATGTGCTTTTTGAGATGAGGACTCCAGACTACTGTGCATATTCCAGGGTTGGTCTAATGAATGATGTTATTATCCTTCTTATCATATCTTCATTTCTGTATGTGAATGCTATTCTCATATTTGCAAGCAGTGTATACATGTTCCGTACCTTCTCGCTGATGTGGTCAGCCGGAGATAGTCTGTTATTGATAATCACACCTAGGTCTTTCTCTCTTTCTGATGTGTATAGGGTTTTATTTCCTAACTTATAATCCCAATCAGGTCTTTTTCCACTTTTACCAAACTTGATTACATGACACTTGTCCACATTGAATTCCATTTGCCATGTACTACTCCATTCATGAAGTTTATTTAATTCTTCTTGTAGCTCTTTACAAGAGTCTGTGTTAGTAATTCTCCTTTGTATTTTTGCATCATCTGCAAACATATTCAGATAGCTCTCATTTCCAGTGTTACTGTTTATATCATTTATATACACTAAAAACATGATTGGTGCCAGCACTGAACCCTGTTGTACTCCCCTAGTCACTTCTTTCCATGATGAGTAGTTTCCTCTTAGTACTGTTCTCATTTCTCTTTTTATGAGAAAGTCTTGCATCCAACAAAACAGTTTGCTTCGAATTCCTCCTTGATGATACAGTTTCCATAAAAGTCTTTGGTGTGGTACTGTGTCAAAAGCTTTCTTGAAATCTAAATTGATACTGTCCACCCATCCTTCCCTTTCCTGTATTGTGTTTGTTACTCTGTCATAGTAGCTCAACAGATTAGTAACACATGATTTTCCTTTTCTGAAACCAAACTGTCTTTCTGTTATCATACTGTGTTCTTCTAGATGATTTACCCAAGCTTTTCTTATAAGCTTTTCTAATACCTTGCTTACAACTCTGGTCAGTGATACTGGTCGGTAGTTGAGTGGATTTTGTCTATTTCCTTTCTTGAATAAGGGGACAATATTTGCTTTTTTCCAAATATCAGGTAGTTTACCTTGACTCAAGGATTTCTTGAAAATTAAAAATAATGGTTTACTTAACTCCTTTGCACATTCTCGTAGTACCCAACATGAAATTTCATCAGGACCATTTGCTTTTCCTCTGTCTAATCTACTTAACTCCTCCTGTATTACTTTTTCTGCTATTTGTATATCTGGTAGTATGTGTGGACATGCATGTTCCACATAGTCCCTCTCAAAATTTTTTTCTTCTGTAAAAACTAATTGGAAATTCTTATTTAGTGCTTCACAAATATCTTTCTCTTGTGTATAAGTGATTCCCTCGTCTGTAATGGATTGTATTATATCTTTTACTTTGGTTTTGCTTCTGATATAGCTGTAAAACAGCTTTGGTTGATCACTACTTTTATTTATTATATCCTCCTCAAACTGTTTTTGGGCTTCCCTCCTTATTCTTGTATAATCGTTTCTTGCCTGTTTGTAATTATTATACGCCCTTTCACTATTATGTCTTCTGTATCTATTCCACAACAAATCTCTTCTTTCTTTTGATTTTTTACATTCTGTATTGAACCATTTCTGTATTTTCTTATCTGCTTCTTTGTGCTGTGGGATGTACTTCTGGACTCCTATTTCATAAAATTCACAGAATTTTTTATATACAGCATTTAAATCTTGTCCTCTAAGCTCATTTTCGCAATCAACTTCTAAGAAATACTTCTTTAGGTCTTGATAATTTCCCTTTTTATAGTTTGGGCTCTTTTTGTAACTGTCATTGCTGTTTACTATGTCATATGCTATCCTGAAGTTATAATTTAGTACTGCATGATCGCTTTTGCCGAGTGGAGGGTGATATATTAAACTGTCAATATCATTTTCTTGCCTAGTAAATATTAGATCTAGCACTGAAGGTACATCAAGTCCTCTTTTTCTGGTGGTTTCCCTCACATGTTGCGTTAGGAAGAACTCTTGTACGAGATCCAGGAGCTTTTGGTCCCAACAGCTTTCTTGGCTAATTATATCTAGAGTATTCCAATTTATATTTGTATTGAAATCCTCAGTTAGTATAATTCTTTCTGATTTCTCTTCCATTTTATGTAGTAATGATCTTAAACTCTGAATTGTACTCTCTGCCAGGTCCTCATATTCATCTCTTTCCCATGTGTTTGATCTGGGTGGCATGTACAAATTGGCTACAATTACTTTACCTTCAGATGTGTTGATCTCTACTGCAATCAGTTCTACTTGTGATGGTATATCTAGTTTTATTTCCTTGACTTTTAGATTTTTCTTAGTTAATATTATAATTCCTCCTCCTTTTTTAAATTTCTGTCTCTTCTCCATATATTGTATTCCTCTAAGTTTAGTATGTCATTGGATATCCTTGGTGTTAATTTTGTTTCAGTTAGGCATATTATTTGTGGTTCATTTTCTCTGACATAATCATTCATCTCTAGTAATATAGATACCATTCCATCCACATTTGAGTACATCAACTTTATCATCTTGTTTATATACTTGTCATGACATGGTTCTACTGCCTTCCTCCTTTTTATTCCATCCTGTTTGTGTACCACTTTCGTACCTGCAATCCTATTACTTTGTAAAAAAAAATTCTTCTTCTCCTCTTCTGATCTTCCCTCATTTTTTGTTTTTGCTTCCTCCCTTTTCTCTTTCAGTAATTCCAGCTCCTCTTGTGTTAGGCATCTTTTTATCCATATATTTTTGAACTCCTCTTTTTCCATAAGATTCTTTGCATTTTTTAGTATCTCTTCCACAGTGTTTACACTCTGGAAAGTCACCTTTAGAGGTCTTGTCTTGCTTTTCTCATATTTCCCTAATCTTTTGTGTTCGTCTATGTCTTTACTACAGATTTCCTCTGATACTTCTTTCAGTAAGCTCATTACATTTGCCATCTCTTTTTTGTCTCTTGTGATCTTGTTTTTTAATTCTTCCTCTTCTATACCAGTGATTACTATAGATTTGTTTATATCTACTGAATCTCTGACTAACTTTGGATTGTTTTGGATTATTCTTTTCACCTCCTTTTTTAATGCTTTTTTTCCTCCACCCTTGTTTCTAAGTCTTTCTTTGCTTTCACCATTTCATCATACGTGGTTTCCACATCATTTTTATAGCTTTGCACAGCTTCATTCACCTGTGTTATCTTCTCCTCAATATCACTGCTCTGGCCTATAATACTGCTTACTTGCCTAATTGTCTCTGTGTCATTTTTGAACTCTTCCATAACACTCTCGTGATTGACTACTGTACTTGCCATTTCACTCATTTTCTTCCTAAGTGTACTCAATTCCACTGTTAGTTCACTGATGGTTGTGTCTTTCTTACTGGCCTCCCTTCCTAGTTTTTCTATTTCTTCCTTTTGCAAGTGCATCTGCTTCTTTATTTCATCAATTTCATTTTTGAAAGCCATTTCTAGTTTGTTTACACGTTCAACCAGTCTATTGTCAGTCTCCACTTCAACCAGTTCTTGGTAGAAATCATCATTTTGTTTTTCTTTTCCAAATTTGCTTTACTAAAGTATGCATCCATTTTGCAATACTAAAAGTGCAGAGCATGTACTTACAATCCCCGTGTTGTTGTAGTCTAAACAAACCTCAGATGACTCAGTGTATTCCTTCGTCTTGGTTCTTTTTCCTGTTTGAACAAGTCTTGTTTAAACTTATTTTTTCCTTTTAATAATGAAAAATCATTTAGTCTAACCTGGTACAGAGCTTGACTCATACAAAGATACTAATTTAGGTAATGCCACTGGCCATGTTGGTTCGGTACGGAGCGCCGATGTCGCACGTCCGCCTCGATTGAATCCCTGTAAGTGAGTGTGTGTGTGTGTGTGTGTGTGTGTGTGTGTGTGTGTGTGTGTGTGTGTGTGTGTGTAACTTAAGCCGTATTAATTCCTACTCTAATCAAGTTTAGTGGAAGGCCTGAGGGAAAGCCAAGGGGTTGACTTTTTTTTTTTTTTTTTTTCACGTATAGGCTAATAGGCAAAAAGTCAGGTTCATAGGGTAAGGTCAACTTAAATAGTTTTAATTTGACAGACCAAACTTGGTGGAGGTGTTGAAGGTAAGACCAGAACAAAGGGAATCAATTTTGCGATCAATCAGTTAAAGATCAATGTCTCAGGGCAAAGTCAAACTCTGACCTAAGTGATTCGATTTAGGTGCGGTAACAATCAAAGTTTAATGTCACAGGAAAACGTCAAAGGTCAGGGTCACATGGCAAGGTCGGTTTACACAATTCTGATCCGAACTGGACAAAAAACTTCGTCGAATGATAGAAGATAAGGAAAGGATGACAGAATAAAGTAGTTTTTATTTGATTTGGACTAAATTTAATGGAAGAGCAGAGGATCAGGCAAGATTGACGTAATTCGATTTTGAGAGACATCAGTGGGGGGTCAAAGCCACAGGCAAAGTTAGATCTTCGTCCCCTGGACCATTTGTGGCGCGGGTGTTGTACTGTACAACTTTGATTATTCCTTTTTGTTAAAACTGTTCTAACTCTAATTTCCTTTGCTTTTCTCTGACTCCATCTCCTCTTTGTTTCGTTTCCTCTTTCTTTCTCCCTCATTCTGTTTTGTCACTTTTCTTCATCTAATACATAATTCGTTTTATCCCGCATTCATTCATTATATCCTTTTTCTCGCTAAACATTAATAATTTTCGAATGGTTTGCTGATTTTGTCTGAGTCCAGTTCCGGGCATGGATTGGCAACCTGATTCCTAAGGCTCAGCACTTTATAGCCATATTTCACATGTATCCGTTTCGGCAGTGATATGTGCTGCCCATACTGAATACAAGCTAGTGCTGTCCAATTCAGGACTGGTGAAATAGTGTTAACAGGATAATTTTATGAAATGTTCGTGGGTTTTGTGAAAAATTAGTAGTCCTTTGACAACATTCAAATCATCAGACTAGGGTAGAACTACAGTCATTTCAGACAGTAGGTTACTTCCCTAACTACTTGACTCCAACACACATGTACAGCTAATGACAAATTTATTTTTACATATTTATTTAAACCCATCTAGTTACACACTAATACCACTTCTCTGTCCAGCTCTTGCGCAAGAGTCAACCGGTACTCTCGGCCTTAATGTATGCAAGTGGTCAACACTGAAACTGCCTTTCTCAGTCTATCTTGCCCATTGTCTATGATCTACTGTCTTCTAAATGCAGGGCATACAGGCATCTTTAAATGAAGGAGTCATGAATTTGTTTTTGTTTTTTTCCTTAAAGAAAACGATTGTACTGTTTGAGTCTACAAACAAATGGATTAGACCACAAATTAAATCATACGTGTAAATATATTTATCTTTTCCACACATCCACATAGCCTTTCATTCTCCACACCCACATCTACACCTCCCCCCCCCCATTCACACAACGGCAAACCTTCCCCCCATACCATGCACCTCTTCCCTCTGCCCCTCCCCTATTCCTTCCTACACTGCCACACCTACCCCAGGCACAGGGCCCTGATCCCTGGCGAAGATGGGCCACACAGGGTTGTCGTGCAGCTGATGTCTGAAGGAGTCGTGTGTGTTCTCCCCAAGCCCGTACACGTTGCGGCTGGCCAGGGTGGACGTGATGCTCATGAACTGGTCCGTCAGTGTGAGGCCACCTAGCCGAGTGTCGAAACTGGGAAAAGTAGAGTCAGTGAGGGATGGCAGTGGAATATTGTGTAGTGCGTGGGAAAATGTAAGGGTTGGCTCAGAATAAATTAGTGTTAAAAAATGCAGAGTGGATGTGATACTCATTTATGTCAGGTCACCTAGTTGTACCAAAGCAATGAAAAGAAAAGCTTCTTAGATGAGGCACTGGAACACTCTGAACTGTATAAAAAAATGTTGGGGTTGGTTCAGAATATTTTCTAGTGTCTTATGGGAAAAAATGCAGAATGAATGTGATGCTTAGCTCGTAAACTGCTGTACTCCTCTTGAGCGGCTTCAGGGGAATGCTATAAGCCTCTTAAAAGCTTGATTTTCAAATTTGTCCCACAAAAATCGTGAGAGATGTACAGCCCTGATCTTTTGCATGTTGGCAACAGTCTATCAGGCGGCAAACAGCACCCTCACCATATATATATCCCCTTTATACCACGCGATTACTAGTTTTGGCCCCAACCCTCTTTCGCATTCACATAAATGACCTCCTGTCTGTCACTCACAACCCAATACACTCTTATGCTGATGACTCGACACTTCATAGTTCTTTCACATTTAGTACCTCTTTTACACAATCTATTATAAATTCCCAAATAAACACAGCAATTTCTCTGAACCTGGACCTTTCTAAAATTAATCAATGGAGACAAACAAATCTGGTCTCATTTAATGCTCAGAAAACTAAATACATTAATTTCTCTAACAGAAAGAATCCCTCAGACTCCCACAGAATTTTAAATTATGTCAGTACTCCCACATCCAATGCAATTGACATCCTAGCCGTCACAATAAACACCATCCTATGCAGGACAGCTTATTTTAAGTCCCTTGCTAAAAATGCTTATAAAAAATTGGGACTTCTGTACAGAGTTCGTGAATTCTTCACTGACGAGCAGTGGGAGAAATGCTGAAGCATAGGGGACAGATAGTAGTAGAATGGATGTGGAAGATGTGCAAATTGGCCTGGGAGGAAGGTAGAGTCCCAGAGGATTGGAAGTCAGGTATAATCATTCCCTTGTACAAAGGAAAAGGGGAAAAAGAAGTGTGTGGTAATCACAGAGGCATTTGTCTTCTTAATGTAATACGAAAAGTATATGGTAGAATACTTACTGACAGAATTAGGAAATAACGGAGGAATTAGTTGGAGAAGAAGAGGGAGATTTTAGGAAGGGAAGAGGTTGTGTAGATCAGATATTCATTCTTGGATCTTTAGTGGAAATGTTTCTAGAGATAGGAAAAAAGTTGTATGCGGCCTTCATGGATCTGGAGAAAGCATATGACATGGTGAACATACAAGGATTGTGGAAAGTATTAAGAATATATGGAGTAAATGGGAAGTTGTTGAATGCTGTGAAGAGTATGTATTAGGGTGCTAAGGCTGCAGTGCGTGTGGATAGTGAACTGCGTGAATTTTTCCATTTGAAGGTTCGGTTGAAACAGGGATGTGTCATGTCTCCACGGCTGTTCAATCTGTATACGGATGGGGTTATAAAAGATACAAGGTAGGGCAGTGGATGTTGGAGCGGCCCTAATGAGAGGGCAGTGTTTGTAAACTCCATGTACTGTTGTTTGCAGATGATACTGTGTTGATAAGTGAAGACGAAGGGGGGCTGCAAGGCTTGGTGGATGAGTTTGGGAGAGTGTATAGGAAACGGAATCTAAAGGTGAATATAGGGAAGAGTAAAGTTATGGTCTTCGAGAGAAGTGAAGTCAGGGATGTACAGTGGGGTTGGATGAGGAGGAAATGGAAAACGTGAGCACGTTTAAGTACTTGGGTAGTGTGATGAATAAGGATGGAAGTTTGGAAGGTGATGTGCTTGAAAGGGTAAAACAAGGAAGAAAGGTCGCTGGTTCCTTGAAAGTAGTGACAAGAAACAGGGAAGTGAGCATGGAAGTGAAAAAGTTATTATATGACAGTATTATGATACCAACTCTAACGTATGAAAGTGAAGCTTGGACCTTGTTGGAAGGACAGAAGTCAAGAGTGAGAGCAGAGGAAATGAGTTATTTGAGAGGAGCCTGTGGAGTCAAATGGAGAGACAGACTGACAAATGAGGATGTGAAGGAGTGTTGTGGTGTGGATGTGGATGTGATAGGAAGCATTAGGAGAAACACACTGAGGTGGTTTGGCCATGTAGACAGGATGGAGAGTGAGAGACTGACGAGGAGAGTGTATGTGAGTGAGGTGGAGGGGGAGAGAGGGAGGGGGAGTCCAAAAATGAGATGCAGGGATGGAATGGAGAGGTATATGAGAGAGAGGGGTGCGAGCTGGGAGCAGGGCAGTGAAATGGAGGGGGACAGGATGACGTGGAGGCGATTTGTTGTTGCCACCCCGTATGGGATTAAGGCGTCTGGCAACAGACAGATAGATAGATAGATGTGCGTTCTCAGATCGAATACTGTTCACCGCTGTGAAGTGGATGTGGAGCGGCTGCAATGAGGCAGTTGGACAAAATTCAAAATAAAGCCATTAGATTAATCAATAATCCGGCCATCACGCAGGACCTTCCTCCATTATCAGTACGTAGAGATGTTGCATCTTTAGCATTATTTTACCGATATTATTACTGTTAGTGCTCTGACGAACTTGCTTCAATTGTGCCTTCCCTTCACATTTTCTCCTGAAATATTCTGGCAGCGGGAGCGCCCATGAACTCACACTCTCTCCCCTGGAATGGAGAACCTCTGCTTATCAAAATTCATTTATCCCCAGAACAATTACTCTCTGGAATTCACTTCCCGGGAGTTGCTTCCCACAAACATTTAATCCACTTTTATTTAAATCCAGTTTATTTTATGAATGGAGGATGCCCTTTTTTATTTCCTTTGTTTTTCCTTCCTCCATTCATTGTCTCATTAAAAAATGTTAACAGAGAGAAACAAATGTATAAGCAAAGGAATCCAGCTGATTTGTCTCGATGACAGCTGAGGAGTCTACACATACCGTCTGCATGACAAGACCACTATCTACCCCCTGTCTATCCCCCCCCCCATCCATCCATCCCTACCATCTCCTCTCTTGCTGCGGTAGGGTGGGGTTGCTATTCACGCCAAAGAGTAACTTCGGAGTGCAAGTACACGGAAATGCAGGGGAGTAGAGCAGAAATACCTGGGGAATAAGTGGACTATACCATTTCTGAGGGGCTGAAATGTGTTTTAATATGCTTAACAGTCAATTTTTTACCAACATAGCCGCACCGGAGAGTAAGGTTGTCAGAGACATTCAGCAGTTTACGGGTTACGAACTGGTCATTTAGGAGTCAGGTCACATAGCCGAGTATCAAAGAGTATGTTAGACAAGGCACTGAAATGTTGTGCAGGATGTTAGGGAAAGCATGGGAGAACTTTGGATATTTTGCAAAACGTTAGAACAGGCAGGGATGGAATTAGAATATTCATTATAATGCTAGAAGAATTAATATCATGTAGTGTATTCGAAAATTGCTGGCATGTGCTTTGAAAAGGTAGATGGCATGATAATAGCAGTGTCGTAGAAGAAATGGGAGTTGATTTAGAATATCGTCCATGGTCTTGGAAATGTACGAATTTAGACTTGATAATACCATATAATGTGTCAGAAATGATAAGGGGTTGGTTTGGAATATTATGTGATTTATAATAAAGGCAAGAATTTATTTAGTGTATTGGTTAGTGTGTTCAAAATTGTTCAGGGAAGTTTGTAAAAAATGGTGGCGGTGCAAGATGAGGCAAGAGTTGACTTAGACTGTACAATATTGTGTAATGTGTAAAAAAAAAAAAAAAAGAAGAAGAAGAATTGTTTAGAAGATCAAAAGGGGGCTCAAAAGCCTTGGAATATGTTGGGAAATGCAAGAGATAGTTCATCTATTTATCTGTCCCTCCACCTATATCTGTCCGACTATTTATCTGTCTAATATTGTACACTATGTTCCAGCGAGTGAAACGGAGAACATTATACTTCAAAGTAAATTCGGTGTGTAGAATTGTTGTCCGACATGGCTTGTATAATATCCCTACTTGAGGAGCATCAATACTTTTTCTCAGGTACTAAGCCAATCGTGGCGTGTCATATCATTTTTTGACTCAAAAATAAAATTACTTCAAGTGGTACAGTACCAGACTTTTTCTCAAAAAGAACCATATATATATATATATATATATATATATATATATATATATATATATATATATATATATATATATATATACTTTTTATTATTCATTTAATTATAAAACACCGATCTTTGGATCGATCAGCTTATGCACCTATCAATGTATCTATATTTTATCAGTCTTCCTATCAGTCTATTTCTGTTTATTGAGATCTATCTATCAAACTGGCAATCAGATATATATTGTATATCAAAATGTTTACATTTCCATCTTTTCCTGCAACTCACATAATAGTGCCGGAATCCACTCGCTGCACGTAGAAGTAGAATATGTCGCCTGCCTTAGCGTCTGTTGGCACGTGGACGGTGTAGGCCGGGTTGGTGCTGCCCTGGTCCGGTAGGTTCAGAGAGACTGGAGGTTCAAACCGGGGGGAGGACCCGTCGAAGAACTGGGGGATAAGGTGGGATAAGTAGAGGGTTAAGCAGGTAAGGTGGGATAAGTAGAGGGTTAAGCAGATAAGGTGGGATAAGTTGAGGGTTAAGCAGATAAGGTGGGATAAGTAGAGGGTTAAGCAGATAAGGTGGGATAAGTTGAGGTTAAGCAGATAAGGTGGGATAAGTAGAGGGTTAAGCAGGTAAGGTGGGATAAGTAGAGGGTTAAGCAGATAAGGTGGGATAAGTTGAGGGTTAAGCAGATAAGGTGGGATAAGTTGAGGGTTAAGCAGATAAGGTGGGATAAGTTGAGGTTAAGCAGATAAGGTGGGATAAGTAGGGGGCTAAGCGGATACATAGATCATACAGGTCTTTAAAAAAGAAAAAAGAAAAAAGGAGACATTGCAGAGGAGTCAGAAAAGGTTAATGAAAGGAGAAAGCTTGGTAGGTAGCTAGGCAAGCAGATAGATAGATAGATAGACAGATAGATAGACATATATACAGAAAGACAATATGTAGGTAGACATGTAGATGCATAGATAGTTAAACAGACAGCCAAACAGATACAGAGCCAAACAGATGGATATAAATAGGTTGGTAGATATAGACAGGAAGATAGATGAATACATGGATGGACAGAATACAGGTAGATTGATAAAGAATTTGTGGTGCATTCAAATAGATTTAGTTAGAAAGAGATGGAGAGATATATTGGTTGAGACAGAGTTACACAAATACATGCATAATACAGACTTTACTGTCCTTAAGAGGCGGTCCATATTGTACAGGAATAAGAGGATGGAACTGTAGGAGACTAGTGTATGCGAGAGAGAGAGAGAGAGAGAGAGAGAGAGTTACGTGGATATACCTGCCAAGTCATCAGTAGTAATGGAGACTCACAAATTCTTCCACTAACTCCTTCATTTGGCCTAAAGAAAATCGTAAGGGGGTACCAGAAATAAATAAATATATATATATATATATATATATATATATATATATATATGGAGCTAAAGTATGGAGTATAAGAGAGAGTTAAAACGAACATAAAATTTACGTCTCTAGTTTTTCTTTTAGTAACTTTGCAAAACAGACCGACGAGTGAATGCGGACGAGCTGAATGAGAGCTAAGTCTACTAATACCAAGTCGGATCACTTCCATCTAAAACGGGTCCAAGCTGGCGCAGGGGGCGGAACATCGGAGTGACGTCAGTTTGCACGAAACGCAAGACTGCAAGTTCAGCTGGCGCCTGACCGTGGTGGTGAGTGGATGTAAGCTACACGCTCCAGATCATGACGCATTTTCAGTCCGAAGTGAGGGAAGGGACTGAAATGTGTGAGGGAAGGTATGGGGGTGTAAGGGAAGGCGTAAGGGTGTGAGGGAACCTACAGCAATGTAAGACGGTTAAACGAGTCCGCAGTTCTTCCCCTTCTTCGTTTTCCCTTATTATAAATGTTTATTTATTTTTTTAATTTCTGGCCTATCGACCATTGGGGCCAAAGCCCCTGGTCATTAAGACCGTATATATATATATATATATATATATATATATATATATATATATATATATATATATATATATATATATATATACGTACACACACTTCCATGCATATATACAGACAGTCATGCACACGTACATATATATAATAATTTTTATTTTATTTGTTTTTTTGTAATTTCATTTTTATGATTTTGTTTTATTTTTTATATTTTTTGACCTTAAATTATTCATAAACATAAATACCTAATCTAAAGACCCTAAAACTAATCACCTAACAGACAAATCACTAACCTATACTAATTCCTACAAAGGCAAATAGCTAGACCTACACTAATGGTAAAAATACCTCGACTAACACCATCGACTGCAGATATGTAATGCCTTTCTACATTACATACCTGCACTCATCACTTGGTGACTGTCAGTCGAGGCACAACTTATAAGGGACATCAATATATGAAAGAGAACCAGACGAGTCTGGAACATTTCCATATACGTCAGCTGTCGGCCCTAATTAGAACAACTTAAACAAGGTAGTAGAAGGTATTTACATAACATGTACAAAAAGTGAAGGACCTCGCCCAACAGACCACCATCGACTGCAAGTGCCCAATACCTTTCTATATTGCACACTTACACTCATCAGCTGGTGACTGTCAGTCGAGGAACGGGGTTTAATGTAGGGGACATCAATATTAGAAACAGATCAGTGGGAAGAAGGAACAATTTCAAATATGTCAACGGTCAATCCTAATTAATAGTACAATATATACATAATTCTATCTATCTATCTATTGCCAGACACCATAATCCCGCAAAGGGTGGCCATTTGACACTGAGTTAGTTGTTACAGTCGATAAAAAACAAAGCCATATAGTAAAAAGTCACATCACTCTAATCAGTCCGGTCTCTCTCAAGAAAGCCATCAATTTATCAGTCATAACAATGTCCCCATCACCCAGGATGGTGGAAAGGGTGAGGGGGACGTCTGCTGCGCCGCAGTAATTTATAAGTGAAGCGCGTTCACGAATAAATCGCCGACAGCGCAGGATGGTATGACTGATTGATAACACCGCATCACAGATGTCACAGTGAGGTGGGAATCGCTTTTCCATATAAGGTTTCATGTGCATAAGCATGGTGGCATTAAGCCGTAGTCGGGCCAACACTTTTTCTTCCTGGCGACTGGGACGGTTGGCAGTGTCCCAGTCGCCCAGGTACAGCTTACACGTTCGAATATTTAGTCTGGTCCACTGACCGTGCCACAGAGGATTTATTGACTTCTTTCCGAGAGAAAGACTCGACCGCAGATCACGAGGAACGTCCCAAGTCTCCTTGAGCTCTATAGCCGACTTTGCAAGTAAGTCAGCCTGCTATTGCCGTAGATGCGACAATGACCAGGCACCCAGATCAGCGTGAATGACTTGTTGCATGAATGCAACTTATTAACAATGCGGCCCTGGATCTCGTTTGAGTCCGTAGTGCAAGATGCGATTGCCTGAAGGGCTGACTTCGAGTCTGAAAATATGACAAATGAGTCGTGCTGAGAATTGAGAGCATAGTCTATGGCTCTGTCAACAGCAAAAAGTTCTGAGGTAAACACAGATGTGAGTCAGCAACTGATACCCGAGGGAACATTCAGTCGACCACACACTAGCACCCACACATTCACTCGACTTGGAGCCGTCGGTGTACAATTGGTGGGACCCCAAGTGACGAATGATGATGTTACGAAACAAGTGGTGAACCTCCGCCTCCGGCGTCTTGGCCTTTGGTGCTGGGAGCCATGTGACATCCACTGTAAAGCCGGGTGGCTCCCAAGGCGCTATATTTTTAAACTCCAACTTGTCACAGTCACTGAGGTCCACACCAAGCTCCTGAGTTAGTAAGTGGAGGCGAACTTAATTTGAGTCTACCCTTTTATACATTTTCTGTTACTTAAGTCAACTGACGTCACACAAGCCACGCCTCCCTGCGCCCTGAGGGAAAGTGAACAGACTTAGTATTAGCAGACTTAGAATGAGAGTTTGTGGTATTATTGAACGTTTATAAGCTGAATGAACGTTTTCAGGATAAATGAACGTTTTGAGCTGAGTGAACGTTTTTGCGACGAGATGAATGAAGGTTTTCGGGATAAATGACGTTTTGAGCTGAATGAACGTTTTTGTGACGTATGGGCTGAAGGAACTTTTTTGAGTCATATGAGCTGAAAGAAAATTTTTGATTAAACTGAATGAACGTTTTTTTATATGTATGAGCTGAATGACATTTCTGGGGTGAATGAACGTTGCTGCGCTGTATGAACGTTTTTGAGCTGAATGAACGTTTTTGAGATGAATAAACGTCTATGAGATGAATGAAAGCTTTTGAGATGAATAAACGTTTATGAGCTGAATGAAAATTTCGAAGAAGGATGAACATTTATGAGATTAACGAACGCTTAGGGTACCGGCCGAATGAACATTTATGAGGTGAATGAACGCTTATGAGACGAACGTTTACGAGTTGAATGAGCGTTTATGAGATGAATGAACGTTTACAAGTTGGATGAACGTTTATGAGACGAATGAACGTTTACAAGTTGGATGAACGTTTATGAGACGAATGAACATCTATGAGACGAATGATCGTTTACGAGTTGAATGAACGTCTATGAGCCGAATGAACGTTTACGAGCTGAATGAACATTTATGAGACGAATGAACGTTCACGAATTAAATGAACGTTTATGAAATGAATTAACGTTTACGCGCTCAGTGAACGTTTTCACATTACTGAAAAGTTCATGAATGTTTATAAATTGAATGAACGCTTACGAGACGAGTAAATGCTTACCAGATAAATGAACGTTACCAAGTTTA
Organism: Coenobita brevimanus; assembly: GCF_032717465.1. Classification (NCBI taxonomy): domain Eukaryota; kingdom Metazoa; phylum Arthropoda; class Malacostraca; order Decapoda; family Coenobitidae; genus Coenobita; species Coenobita brevimanus. Next base: position 43,894,980 of record NC_137010.1, on the reverse strand, counting down.
ATTAACGTTTACGAGATGAACGAAATCTTACGAGGTGAATGAACGTTTGTGAAATGAATGGTAATTAATGTGATAAACGTCTACGAGATTGTGTTTCCGAGATGGATGAATGCTAGTGAGATGAACGTTTTATTTTATTTTATTTTCTATTTATCTCTAGTCCGACGCCCTAATCCCGCAAAGGGTGGCCGCAGACAAAATGCCTCAAGTCGCTGTCACCCACCATTTTACTACCCTCTCCCCAACTCACACCCTCCTCCCTCATATACCTCTCAACTCCATCCCTCCACCTCATCCTTGGTCTACCCCTCCCTCTCCCTCCCTCCACCTCACCTACATACACCCTCTTAGTCAGTCATTCGTTCTCCATTCTCTCCACATGTCCAAACCACCTCAGTGTATTTCTCCTAATCTTCTCAACCACATCCACATCCACCCCACAACGTTCCTTAACTTCTTCATTCGTCAACCTGTCCCTCCACGTCACTTCACATGCTCCTCTCAAGTAACTCATTTCCACTGCCCTCACTCTTGACTTGTTCCCCTCTTGCAAGGTCCACGCCTCGCTTCCATACGTCAGGGTAGGGATCACAGTACTATCATGCAGTGACTTCTTAACTTCCATACTCACCTCCCTATTTCTCATCATTGCTTTCAGTGTACAATTTATTTATTTATTTATTTATTTATTTATTTTTCAGCTTAAGAGATGAGCGAATTTTTATGAAGAATGAACCTTTATGAGATTCATGAATGATTACGAGATGAATGAACGCTTAGGAGATGAATGGTCATTTAGGAGATTGATAAACATTTCCAAGCTGAGTGAGCGCTTACGAGATAAATGAACGCTTTCGAGCTGGATGAACACGGAGAGAGTGAATGAACGTATGAAATGAATCATATGTTTGAGATGAATGAACGTTATGAGACAAGCAAACGCCTCAGTCACATTACTTTTCATTTTGTTCTTGCTGTCTCCAGATGACTTTATTCAGCTTGAGAGACTTTGACCAGGAGGCGTTAGATATAGGCTAGCCAGACAACCTCTAACGCGCATATATATATATATATATATATATATATATATATATATATATATTGTTACGGAACAGAGAAAGATAACGTACACTTTAAGTGAGAATGCTAAAAATCACTACTGTCCCGTAAAGTTCCAGGTTCAAAACAAAAGAGTTAGGTAAAATTACAAGTTAAAGTTTAATGCTCAAACTAACAACAAAACATTCAGGACTCATAAAGATAATGTAATGGCAAATAAACAGGTTAAATATATGGTTAACTGCAATAGCCTCTATTAACACGAAATTAGCAAGAGTAAATTTATCTAAGTCAGCCCTGATAAAATGAGATACCAGATAATACTCAGTGAATGCCAGATAAATTATTACAGATACAAACTATTATCAAAAATGACTGACATAAAGATCCATACATGAAATACAAAAACTTCACTAAGCCTACAAATTAAACTTATGCTATACAGTACAAGAAAAAATGCAACAACAGTTATACTCAAATTACACACAGCTGCTAGATGGTTGGAGACTTCTTGAGCACTCACAATAATAATATCTGTACAGGGGAGGACAGAGATGTGAACAAAATGAGGAGCAGATCTAAGTGGCAATGATGAAGAGACTGAGCTCATTATATAGGGGCCAGCAGAGCCTGATACAACTTGTAATGAGGACGCGCAAATGAAGCCATGGGGACAAAGAGATGACAATCCCGCAAAGTATAACAGAGATGTCGACTTACTCTACTATAACGGTAGAAGGGGGACTGAGGCAGAACACGCTCGTGATCAAACATGCAGCAACTGTGCGTTAAAATTACACAAAGGATGATGAAAACATAGGCTATGTAACAGTATATATATATATATATATATATATATATATATATATATATATATATATATATATATATGTATATATATATATATATATATATATGTATATATATATATATATATATATATATATATATATATATATGTATATATATATATATGTATATATATATATATGTATATATATATATATATATATATATATATATATATATATATATGTATATATATATATATATATATATATGTATATATATATATATATATATATATATATATATATATATATATATATATATATTACGTGCAGTCGTGTTCATGAGTCCCGATACACATGTGGGTGTATTGTCTATTGTAGTGCTAATTGCTTTTGGTATATGGAACTTTTGCATTTACTGCATGATACACTGAATATAACTTGACCGGGTAACAAGTGAAATAGTTCAGCATCCTACCAGCGGAGGACACAGTAGTAGACAACAAGGCTACATGTGTATCGGGACTCATGAACGCGACTGTACCACCTATAAAATAAAATGGAGGTTTTATAACAAGTACTTCCGGGTGGCCTGGTATTATGGAGGCAACGGAGAGTAACAGAACGACAAAGATAATGCATTAATGTGTGGACCAGACGTAGGATAGTAACTTAAGTGGCTTTTCAGATTTTATGAAACCTTATATCTACCGATTTATTTTGCTCGTTACATCTTAGTCTATGTCGATACTAAAACGATCGAAATCGCAAAGATGTTGAGGGTAATATGTAATATTTATAGCCGGGGAAGAGGTGTTACGAAGCCGCCCATGTTACATACCCATAGGCAGAGCACCAGGTTTTAAGAGACGGTGAGGTTCATGGGAGGGTGGCGTATCCTGGAGGTCGTTGCTCAGTAGGGACAGAAATGCCTGGAGGTTCTCTTATCGTAGCTGAAACGCACGTCACACGGCAGTACGAACCGCCACGAATCAGGATGACTTGAAAAAAATAAATAAATTTTTAAGGTTCGCCCGAAATTCGCCTCTAATCGCCTCTATTCGTCTCTTGATTCGGGAGAGTCTTGGGTGGGTCGGACGGGTGTCTGGGATGCGACCAAGTTCGGCAAAAAAATAAGAAGCTCCTTATTTTTTTGGCGAATGTTCGTGGAAAAAAACGTTACATTTTTTCGTCTTGGATTCGTGTAACGTTCGTCTGACGTTCGTGTGATTTGTGAGGGATCTGTCGTGATTCGGCTCAATTCGGCCAGTTTATCTTTGACCGAAGTGAACACGAGTCACACAAATATCACCCGAATTACATTAGAATGCCAAACGAACTGAAGCCGATTATTCGTGTGAGTCTTAACCCCAGCCACATTCAGGACGAAAACGTCCGAATGGCACTCAACTTGCACACAAATCACACAATTAGCACAAGAATTGGGCCAGTCTGGCAACCGAATGGAACCTGATTAATCGAGTAAGCTTTCCCCGTAGGACGAATTCCGTCCGAATTGCACTCAACGTGCACACGAATCACACAATCATCAGTCGAACTGCAACACACTAACACACGAAACGAATACGATTATTCGTGTATCTCCTTTAACTATATAGTAGGACGAATACCGTCCGAATTGCGCCCAACTTGCACACACAAAAAAGAAGTCCACACGTGACGCACTCCACTTGCGCGCCTCTCACTCGAATTTGGCGCGAATCCATAGAAGTCGCGGCAACAGTGGGTAGACGTGGCGCTCGAGGCTCTCCTTGAACAATGCCTTATCCATCCTCATGAAGCTCCTCTAGGTGGTCTGGTCACTGTTGATAAGGGTCATAAGCAGGGCTTCGTAGTGGCCATGTAGGGGTCGTTCGAACTTCCATTCCCGCAGACAAACTGATCGTGCTTTGCATTGTTGCCTCTTCCACCGTCGTCTCCTGATTAATAGCAGGTGGCACAGACTCAGCGGATTGTTAAATTTGATGCGGGTGTAGAGGGCTAGGGCCGTAGCAGCTTCGTCGTAGGTGAACTTGTTGAAGATAAGCTCCACAGACTCCATGGCGGCTAGCAGTGGTCGGCAGGGGGGCAGGTGATCGAATGGCTGGAAAGCAGGGCGCCCAGATATATATATGCCACAGTTGCAGTCGTATTGGATTCGTGGTTGATTCCAGTAATTTGTGTGCGTTTTGTGTGCATCGTTCGGCTTTCGTGTGCATTTCGTGTGGAAAACGACCAAATTCGGCTAATGTTCGTCATTGTCTGTGTGTATTCATGTGGAATTCGTGAAAAGTTCGTGTTGAAATCGTTTGTTATCGTATTTTGTTCTGACTATGTTCATATGATTCTTAAGGTCATCGTGTGGCGATTGTGTGGGGTTCATGGCATTGTGTGGAGTTCGTGTGGGCGATTTTTCGTGGCCGGTTCGGTCAATGACTTGCAGATTCCGAGAATAGTGCAAGTCTTTCCAATTCGTGCGGGTTCATATTGCTTGTGACGCGGGTTTGACCCTCACAGGATGCGGCGTCAGGTTACAGATAAATGAACATAATTATGATCTTTACCTTTTTGCCTGTACTGGTGTCCGTTAATGAATTTCTGTATTTCCATTATATACTTATTTCATCCTAAATCATACTCTCTCTCTCTCTCTCTCTCTCTGTAGTATGTACGCTTTTCGCCTCTGCTGCTGTGATATGTGTTTCTATTAAGTTCTTGCTATCTTCAACAGTTTTATTCACCTCATGGTAGACTTGTAGTAGTGCAGGAGTTAAGCAAGGCTGTAACTAACCTCTCGGTTCAGAAGTCTCTCCCAAGCTAAAATCGTATAGTGGTAGCAAGAACAAATAAAAAAAAAACGCTATCATGATTACAGGTTTAACATTACTTTTCACACTCTCCGTTGCATAATCTAAGTATTCTGTCTACCTTGCTCTCTAAGGTCCTATCTACCTCCCTGTCTATCCAGATTTTTAAAATATAGCTTTGATCAGCCAGCTCAAAACTTTGTCCTTCATTTTTGAATATTTTTTTTTTTCGACTAACTTTTAAAAGAATTTTCAGTATTAAAACTTCATAAAGATGTTTTGAGGCGTGAGGAAAAAGGGAAAGAGGGAGGGAGGGGAAGGGAGGTATGGAGGGACGTAGGGGGAGGGACGAATGGAGGGAAGGAGGGGGAGGGACGAATGGAGGGAAGGAGGGGGAGGGAGGAATTGAGGGAAGGAGGGGGAGTACGAAATATGGATGGAAGGAGAGGAGCAGGGATGAACGAGAGAAACGGTAGGAAGGAAAGAAGGAGAACAGGAACATGAGAATAGGAGGTATGAAGAAAGGGAAGGACACAGGGAAGGAGAAGGGGTGGATGGAGTGAAGGTAGGTGGGAAGAATGGAATGAGAGACGGAGAGAGGGAGAGTACTAACGGAAGGATGAGAGAGAGAGAGAGAGAGAGAGAGTGTGTGTGTGTGTATATATATATATATATATATATATATATATATATATATATATATATATATATATATATATATATATATATATATATATATATATATATATATATATATATATATGTATATATATATATATATATATATATATATATATATATATGTGTGTGTGTGTGTGTGTGTGTGTGTGTGTGTGTGTGTGTGTGTGTGTGTGTGTATATATAAATATTAATCTATACGTATATCTATATATCTGTATATCTATCTATCTATCTATCTATCTATCTATTTCTTTCTCTCTCTCTCTCTCTCTCTCTCTCTCTCTCTACATACTATCTATCTATATACCTAGGCTGCTTCCCCCAAGGAAAGGGAGGTAGCCGAGACAGGACGACACACTCCCCATTTACTCATCCATTCAAACACATTCATTCGCATCTTAGCCCCAAAGGGGAGAACGGACAGATCCTCACCGCACCACACCGCACAAGGGTCAACTGCGCAATGCGATCAGTGACATCCGCACCAGGGTCCGACAGCAGAACTGGTTTACCCCTGCCACATCATAACAGACCCATCCCCTTACCTGCACCTGACCTGACTAGCTGATCAGACCAAATGCGGGAGAATATCCCCTCAGGGCTGCGTCATCACTTATTCATTCACAATTTCTCTCCATTTATTTCTGTCATGCACAGCCACTCTTCCTTGCTCAACAGACATCCCTCTCGCATCCAGTGCTCTCTTCACACTGTCCATCCATCCTATTCGTGGTCTTCCTCTCAGCCTTACACCTCTCACATCAGATCTAGTTATCTTTTTCACCAATCGCTCATTATCCATTCTCTCCATATGGCCAAACCATCGCAACACCCTCTGCTCAACTCTACCAGCCATCTCCCGAACAACTCCAGTTCTCCTTCGCACTTCATCATTTCGCACCCGATCCATACGAGTCACTCCACACATACTCCTCAGACACCTCATCTCCATTACATTCAAACTTTTCCTCTCTGCTACACCCATATTCCATGTTTCAGCCCCATATAACGCAGTCGGTACCACAACATCCTCATACAGCCTTCTCTTTACATCCATTCTAAGCAAACGACATTTAAACACTTTTTCGTTCCTCCAAGCACCTTTTCCTACTTCATTTATTCTAAACTTCACTTCTGCATCTATTCTTCCATCCACAGCTATATGTGACCCTAGATATTTAAAACAATCTACTTCCTCAAGAAACTCACCATTCAAAACTATATTCATCCCCCTACCATCTATCAACCTCGTACACTTCATCACTTTACTCTTATTCTCATTTACTTTCAATTTCCTCCTTTCACACACCCTTCCAAACTCCTCTACCAACTGTCTCAATCTCTCCTCTGAATCAGTCACCAGTGCAGTATCATCTGCAAACAGCAGCTGCTTCAGATTCCACTCTCCACCATCAACATTCACCAGACTCAGACCTCCACCTAAAACTCTTGCATTCACCACCTTACAACACCATCCATGTAAATATTGAACAACCAAGGCGACATCACAGATCCCTGTCGCAGCCCCACTCTCACGGGAAACCAATCACTCACAGTATTTCCCACTCTTACACACGCTCTACTATTTACATAAAAACACTTCACCCCTTTTAGTAACCTACCATCAAGTCCATACAATCTTAAAACAGTCCACAAAGCCTCGCTATCAATTCTATCACACGCTTTCTCTAAATCCATAAATGCCCAAAACACATCCTTGCCTTTCGCTAAATACTTTTCACACACTTGTCTCACAGCAAACACCTGATCAACGCATCCCCTCCCTCTCCTAATGCCACACTGCTCATCACCAATCACTCCCTCTGTACCCTCTCTAACCCTCATAATTAACACTCTACCATACACCTGCCCTACAACACTCAACAGACTTATACCCCTAAAGCTAGTACTTCATACTTATCACCCTTGCCTTTATACAACGGGACCACACAAGCACTTGCCCAGTCAATTGCCACTATACTTTTCTCAAAGCACACATTCAACAATCTTACTAACCAGTCAACAATAGTCACTCCACCACCCTTCAGGCATTCCACAGCACACCCATCCATACCTGCAGCTTTCCCTGTTTTCATCTCCTTTACTGCCTTCTCCACTTCCTCCTTCGTGATCAAAGAATCATTCAACTCTCCCAACACATTTATTCCTTGCACCCTTCCATCCGCCACAATCTCACCCACCCTTTCCTCCTCTACATTTAACAATCTTTCAAAATACTCTGCCCATCTCTTCCTTACTGCATCCATCTCAATTAACATCCTTCCATCCTCTGCTTTTACTCGTTCTTCCCAGACTCTCCCTTTCGCACCCTTTTCACCTCCTTCCAAAACATTTTCTTATTCTGTTGAAAATTCTCTGTCAGCCGCCTACCCCACCTCTCATCTGCTGCCACTTTAGCATCACACACAGCCCTTCTCGCTCTATTCCTCTTTTCCTTATACCTTTCATATGACATCTCATCCATCCTCTGCAGCCACACTTCATATGCACGTCTCTTCTCAGCCACAGCCATACTTACTTCCTCGCACCACCATTCACTTCCTTTTCTTACACCACCACCCACACGTCTCACACCACCCACCTCTTCTGCATGCCCCACCACAGCACTCTTAAACAACTGCCATTCCTCCTCCACGCTGCCATTTTCCCGATCTTTCACTGCATTCCACTCATCTTTCAATTTCTCCTGATACTCTATCTTTTTCTCTCTTTTATCCAACTCACTCACTTTCAAAACCTCCCTGCCACATCTAACCCTCCTAGCTCTCACCCATCTCTTACCTACTCTTAACTTTCCCTCCACCAGGTAGTGGTCAGACATACCTCCACCCTCCCCTCTCAGAACTCTCACATCCAACAATCTTCCTATTACATTCCTAGACACAACCACACACACACACACACACACACACACACACACACACACACACACACACATATATATATATATATATATATATATATGTGTGTGTGTGTGTGTGTGTGTGTGTGTGTGTGTATATGTATATCTATGTAGATATAGATAGATTGATAGATAGACAGATGGATAGAGACAGATAGATATAGACATATAGGATGGTCCGTATATACAGCTCCACCTCCACTGCGCCCTGTGATCTCGTGTGTTGCTGGGACGGGTCAGTCAGCGATATCAGTACCTGCCCTGCATTATTAGTTTCCTCCTCCCCCTGCCACAAACCCCACACCAGCTGACTGAGCCGTCCCCGCAACACATAGAGGTATTGCCATGTGAAGTGCTAATGGAGGGTTATTTACCGGCTACCTTGTATATTTATTTATTTATTTATTTATCAATCTATAAGTAATTAACTTTTCCATACCACACACTTAACTAGTCCGAAATCGCTCACCTTAACCCTCAACAGATGATCACCGTACTTGAACACCTCGAACACCACATCCTCGATCTGGCCAGGGTAAAGAGCCTTCCCGTGTGCCCGCAGGTGTGTCCGGAAACCTCTCTCAGTCTCCGTGATAAGCCCATCCGCGAAGACCAAACTGTAGTCACTTGGCGGGGGAATCGAACACGTCTGAGAAGAAAGCGTGGAGGGGGTTGAGGAACTGGTTTGTGTGTGTGTGTGTGTGTGTGTGTGTGAGAGAGAGAGAGAGAGAGAGAGAGAGAGAGAGAGAGAGAGAGAGAGAGAGAGAGAGATCAGTAATATAATAAAAAAAAAAGGAACGAATTACCAAATAATGAGAGACTAATTATGTGAATGCATGAGTAAATGAATGAATGAACGAATGAAGCAGATAAAGAAAACCAAGCAATAACCAAAGAAGCCAGTATTTAAGAGGACGTAAAGAACGGTGATGAGAAAATTAAAGCTTAGAAAGAGAATAAAAATGTAAGTGGAAAAAAATATATAAAAGAACGATATACGATACGAGAGAAAGAGAATTACAAACATGAGTACAGTATATATTTAGAGATAATAGTCATAGTCATATTTATCACCATCTTCAGTATTATCATCATCATAACAGGCACTGTTATCATCATTACCATCACTATCAATGTCCCTATCATCACCATCGTCACTCTCTTAACCACCACCTGCATCATCATCATCATCACAACTACCATCGTCATCATCATCACTCCCATAACCACCACCTAATTTATCACCGTCATCATCATCATCATCATCATCATCACCACTCCCATAACCACCACCACCACCATCATCATCATCATCATATTCACTCTCATAACCACTACCTTCATCATCATCACCATCATCATCATTATCATACTAATCCAGTTTCCAAATTTCACGAGGAATGGAACAATCCTGAGTACTTCACTTTGATTTTTGTCGGGTCATGAATCAGAGGAGAAAGTATTCGTTGAGAGTATGAGCCAGGTACAATATCCCCAATTCCTGTCTAGTAGCTACGAGTCAGCTTGCAACTCTTGAGTTCCAGTACAAGACTGATGACAAACCTATTTTTGTTTAAAGAGAGAGATTATTAGCATCTGTCTTGGGGCAATTTTTCTTAGGCTGTGGAGTCTCTCTAACATATTTTACTTAGCAACTGATTCTTCGTACTGTATGTGAAAAGAGGTGGAAACAGTTCCTGAAAAAAGAATAAAAGAGCTGCTTAAGAAGTGAGAAAAAAAAATGAAGAATATAAGACAGAAGCTGAGAAGCGACAGGGGTATATAAGAAATGGAGCAGCTGGAGGAGGGGCAAGGCCTCTGTAAGTTATTCAAAGAAGAAATCTGTGCAGCATGTTAGGTAGTGTGCGGGGCGAAGAAAAGACGTGGTGAGCGGAACAGCATGGTGTAATGAAATAGTGAAGCAAGCTGTGGATGAGAAGGAAGCATATGGTAATTGGATGGGAAACAGAGGAATGGGGGATGTGGAGTGACAGAAAAGACAGTTATATGTAGAGACGTAGAAAGATGTGATGAGCCTAGTAAAAGAGAGTGGGAGAAGAGTGGATGAGGAGTTTGGAAGAAAACGTTGAGTGTTAAGTGGAGGAAATTTGAGAAACTGTTTTGGAAAGCGGTCAAGAAAGTAAGACAGGGTGAGAGGGAAGTAGCAACAGGGGGAAGGGTAAAAATGACAGAGTGCTGGTGGAAAGGGAAAGCAAAGTGAACAAAGGGAAACTGAACATTTTGTGGAACAGCTTACTATACAGAATGAAAGCAGCGCTAAGTTAACTGGTTGGAGAATGATTGGGAGAAGAACAGGGACGTGAAAGGAGGAAGAGATCAGAAGGATGGAAGTGGCTGAAGCAGAAACTGAAAATAAAGTAAGCCAAGGGACTGATAATGTGGTGAATGGTTTTAATACTAGGAAGAATTAATGACAGATGGATATGAAACATGTGTATAGTAGCCTGAGAGGAAGGTAGGATCCCGGAGGATTGGAATTCAGGTATAAACTGTTCCCCTGTACAAATGAAATGGTGAAAGAGACTTTGTGACACTGATAAGGGTATTTGTCTTCTCAGGCAAAAGGAAAAATGTATGATTGATTGTCAATACTTAGAGAAATAACCAAGGAATTAGTTGGCGACGAACAGTGAGGGTTTTAGGAAGGGAAGTGGTTGTGTGTATCAGACAGCCTATTCGTTCTAAGATTTTTGGTTGAAAAGTACTTAGAGAAGAGGTAGAAGGTGTATGCTGCCTTCATCGATCTGTAGACAACATACGACAGAGTAAACAGAAAAGGAATATGGAAGGTACTGATAGATTGGAAGTTGCTGAATGCTGTAAAGATATGTATGAGACCGCTAGGTGTGCAGTGTGTGTGTGTGTGTGTGTGTGTGTGTGTGTGTGTGTGTGTGTGTGTGTGTGTGTGTGTGTGTGTGTGTGTGGACCGAGTTCTTTAATCTGAATGTTGGATTCAACAAGGCTGTGTCATGTCTCCATGATTGTTTTTTTATGAACATGGATGGAGTTATAAAAAATACAAGGAGGGGAGCTGGGGACTTCAAGATTTGATGGATGACTTTGGGAGTTGTTGCATGAAACGAAACTTAAAAATGAATGTAGCGCAGAGTGAATGTATGATCTTTGAGGCAAACGAAGTCATTGAATGTTAGCGAGGCTGGATGATCGGGAAATGGAGAATATGAGTGCACTGAAATATTTAGGTCGTGTGATTTATAATGGAAGTTTAAGGGAGGAAATGCATGAAAGGGTACAGCAGGAAGAAGGGTTGTTGATTCACTGAAGGCAGTAACTAGGAATAGGAAAGGAAGCATGGAAGTAAATAGTAATTATATTGTGACCCCCACTCTACCGTATGGAACTGAACCTTGACTGTTGGATAAAAACAAGTCAAGAGTGGACGCAGCTCAAATGATCTAACTGGGAGGAGCTTGCGGAGTTGCATGGAGAAACAGACCGACAAATGAAGAACTGAAGGGGTGCTGTGTTGTTGACGTGAATGTGACTAAAAGCATTAAGGGATGTACTAAGATAAATGGCCATGTGGGGAGGATTAAGAATGAGAAACTGGCTAGAAGGGTGTACATGAGTGAGGTCGAGGGGAGGAGAGGGAGGGGGAGGCTGATGATGAGATGGAAGTATGGAGAATAGAGATATACTCGTGTGAGAGATGAAGGGGAGGGGTAGCTGGAGGAAGGGAGGCCAAATGGCAGAGGGCAAGGCGACATGGATGTGATTTGTTCAAAATGGCCATTCCTTTCGGGATTAAGGCATCTGTTATGGACAGATAGGCAGATAGATGGATAGCATTTTACTTGCAGGAACATTATTTTTTTATTATAAATAAAACCTGTATTGTTTCCATCCTTTTCTACATTTATTGCAGGTTCTTTGTGCATACTAGTTCTAGTTACTGAACTGGAAAACAATTTTGATCCAGCCTGACTTTTCTTACTTGTTAACATTGATCTACAAACATTCCTGAACCTAATTTCAGGCACCTTAAGAGACAGGCTTACCTAATCCATATGGATCAATTTACCGCTTGTATTTTCAGTCATTTTGGTGAGATTTGCTGAAAACTTCCATTCGGATGTTGAAATGGTGACATGAGCATTTAATATTTTTGCAGGCCTATCAGTCTGTCATTCAAGTAGAGTCAATACTGAGCAGAAAGATGATGTTTCCAATGAAATCCGACCAAGGGTCCCTAGCTCTCCCTGTATGCTATGGGGTCATTGTATGCAGCATGTGTTAGGGAATGTAATGATATAAGGTAGTGAGAAATGGGCAGTAAATGAAGAGGATATTCGTAGACTCAAACGTAGACGAATGATATAGATTAGATGGATGTATAGTGCGTCCTAGAATGACAGGCCAGGCAGGAGGTGGGGAAGACGGAGTGTGAATAAAGAGTTGAAAGGATGGATGGGACTTGAATGTATTAGTGTTGTGATGAGAAGGGGTAGTCTAAGTCGCTATGAGGTTGGCGAGGATAATGACAATCGAATGCTGAAGGTGAGTGCTGTGAACGTCGAGGGTAGGCATGCAAGGGCCAAACCGAAAAAAGATCTGGGACGAGGCCATAGGGATAAGGGACTTAAGAGAGAGACTACTAGAGATCAAGCAGTGTGGAAAACTGCCATTATGTGACCAAGGTCGATGCATGGAAGGCATGTTGGGACCCTTTAAAAACGAAATGAAACCAAAGATCAATAAATGCAATATATGCCAGCTTGTATAGTTCTACAAATATCATATACATGCCTATAGCCCTTTTACAAGCATAAAAAAAACTACACTGCACCTTGGAAAGATACCTAATACTTTTTTAACTTCGATCGCTCCTATCCCTCATGGCAGCTAGTTGTTGTTGTTGTTGTTGTTGTTGTTGTTGTTGTTGAATAACCCCGGTCTGCCTGGCCGAAAAGACCGATATGCTGCAAGCAAGCCTGCAGGGCTGTCCCGTGCAGTGAACCGATGTTCCCTTTAGGTGGACAGCGCCTCACCAGAGCGAGACGTGGGGAAGAGTGTGGAGATTTGGTTCCGCGATGGACACCGCATTTGCGTCTCTCTACCTACTTAACAAGGGCACCATCGTAGGCTCCACATCACCACATTATTTGGTTATATGGTTACCACCCAGCGTTATAAACGATTCCTGGGTTGCAGGAAACCAATATGCTTGTCACTCAGTGTAGAACCATCTGCAACTGAAGAGTAGAAAAAAAAAAGTGACAGGAAAAATGGGAGAAACAGGAATACAGAAAGGCAGACACAGAAAAAGAATGATGAATATTTGCAGCACCACATCAAGTGAGTGGTTGATCGTCGCAATCATCTACCATCTGCTGGCTGAGAGTCAGTCCAGTTACTTTCGGGTGGAGTCTTCATAAACGGAAAGATGATTGAGGAGAAGGAGATATGGAGGAAAAGAAAGTGTGACGAAGAAAGAACTGACGGCGAAATCAACGGAAGGAAACAAGACTTCAGCATGTGGTAAATAATTCACCACTATAGTAATGCTTCGCCCTCACTCCCGTCCCCTTCACTCGCTTTCTACATCACGCAGAGAATCATGAGAATTAAACAGAGCAAAACAATCATGAGAATAAAAGAAAGCAAAAAAAAAAAGCGAGACAAAGACAACTTATCGTGAGAAAATTTATGGTCGATTGGGAATATTCAAATGAGCGTCGTTGAGATGGAACTACCAAGATGTCAACAAGGGGTGGCAGGTTTAGAGGTCTCTCTCTCTCTCTCTCTCTCTCTCTCTCTCTCTCTCTCTCTCTCTCTCACCTTGGCAGTGTCTTCCCAAGTACAGTTCCTGGCCTCACATATCTCCTTCGTCACCGACGCCTCGTCGTGGCGTGGTAGATCTGGGGAAGAGTTATATAATAATAATAATAATAATAATGATAATAATCATAATCATAACAACAACAACAATAAAAATACTCTGTCATTTCCCACTGTTATGAATGGGGTGTTGTGTATCCAAAAGCAAGAAACAAGGAAAAGTAAACACATGAGTACGAGAAGTTTTCATAGTGCAAGAGGAAAAACAGGCCACACATCCAATAACTCATTACACAAGCCTTAGAAATTCTCTATTCCAAATATTACCTAGGAGGGAGCCGGTGCCACAGTGGGTAGCATTTGCAGCTATCATTTGGCAGAACCAAAGTTCAATTAGCCTAACAAGCCGATTAGAGTGGTTTGCCCCTTCTTTCTATTTATCCAGCAAAACTACTGTAGACCCGGATTTAAAGTGACTTCTGCAGGTCGTATTCTAGAGGAAAACACAGAGATAACAGAAGACATTCGGGCAGTCGACAGATATAAATCTAATCGTCTTATAAAAGAAATAATATAGGGAGGGGCTGTACATGTATGGGAATATTATGGTGTTTGGTATTTTTTTCTTCTGTGTGCGCGTGTGTTACTGTTATAGTTATAATCACGCTTGATCAAAATACTCGTATGTAATAATAAAGCTCCTATGACTCATTTTCAGCTGAATAAAAATGAATTGGCATTAGCTGCAATAAACCAATTCTCTCGATTATGACAGTTAAAATGGTGATAAACTGTGGCTTTGACTGATGTACAGTCGCCCAAATAAATGATGACCCGATTCCCAGTACCATTCCCTCAGAAAGTGGTATCTGGCAACTGCCATGGCCTAGCTATATTTCCTTTATTGCACACCGGGAAGAGCAGTATTTAAAAAAAAACTAAAAGCATTGTATAATTGTTATTACCGTGTATACCTCACATTACGTGAGAAGAAACCACAATATATTAAAGTCGAGGCTTAGCTGTATGAAAGAATGTGAAACGCACAGCCTATCGCTCATCGGTTCCAGGGTTAAAATGAAAAGAAGTGAGCATAATATTTGTTTTCCATCCTAAATGAACAATACTGAGGGATAAATGTTGCATAAAATAAAATAAAATCACGAATGTAAACATTTAAAAGTATTTCTTATCAACATTTAAATCATTATGCATGAGGACATTCAGGTGGGAAAACAAAGCCGTGAGTTCTGTTGGCAAACACTGAAGTAACTACAGGGACACTCAGTGAAGCGCAACTCTCTGACAAGGGCAACGTAATTTCCAAACCACTCTTCAAAATGAGTTAGGTTTTCTCATCACTGATTAGGGTTTCGGAGAAATTGTTTCCCAGATCCAGCACCTGTAATCCGATCAGGATCGGTCCCAAATGTTAACTGACTGTTCCCTGGGACACGGGCTATTTACCCACCAAATTTGCTCCAAATCTCTCTTAATTTTCGAGTAATCCTGCAAACTAACAACTAAACAAACAAACAGGGGTGAAATCATACTCTGCTTGTCGGAGAGAATAAATTACAAGAAAGTATGCACTGAATTCAGTGAAAAGGTGAAATTACTGGGGAACAATCATACTCTTTTACCTTAACCTGTCCTAGACTTTCGTCCTTTTGCAGGAATTTCACGTGGTTCAGTGGAGGAAAAAGACAGTACTATGGTTCCACACCATTTCCATGGCATGTCTTTCTGATTACCATCATAATTTGGTGTTCATATATTTTTGCAACTTTACATTCAAGATGGAGATAAGGCAATTTTAGACCAAGTAAAAAAAAAAATAAATTGTCATTTTTATTGACTGAAAATCAACATTTAACAAAGGGCAGTCTCATGAAGGAAGGCGGAAAGGGTGGTGGTCAAAAGCAAGAGAGACAATGAAGAGAACTCAAGACGAATGTTGGTACAAAAAAAAAAAAAAAAATAGCAAGCGTGAGGACGTTCAGAAGGGTTATACTCCCACTCATACAGTAATCAGCAGTAACAGACGTCCTTGGTGGGTCCGCTTAGGCGCGACTGGAAACGTGCCAGATATTGCTTACTATTTATTTATTGTTATTAATCCAAAACAGTAAGGACGAATCTTGCTTATATCTTCGCAAGATTAGCTTTCATTTTATTTCTTCAGCACCACAAATTAAGTTTGGAGGGCAAGCAAGTTATGGGAAACACATCCGAAAGAGGAACGAGTATTGCCGTCTCGGATCTCATATTGAATGGAAGGTTGCCAGATCCAAGGAGTTTTACTCGAAACTTAAGAAAGCAAGTCATCACCTCTCTGGACGATTGTTATGGAGAAGGAAAAGAGGAAGAAAGAGGAGAAGAAGAAGATGTCAGTATAAAATGATAATGGACAGAAAATGGAGAAGACGAAGAAAAAGAAAAGATGATGATGATGATGATGATGATGAGGAAGAAGAAGAAGAAGAAGAAGAAGGAGAAGAAGAAGAAACTATGTCAGTATTAACAGACAGACAGATAGATAGATTAGCCTGCAAAAGTCCACTGCAGGACATTGGCCTCTCCCAAACATGTTTCTTTTTTTGGGAGGAAACAGCCTATACTGTATACCCTCTCTTGGCTGCCTTATAACTCTGGTGAGGGGAATGCTTTTAGTCTGACTATTGCTAATAGGCCCTATATAGTCTGGTCCTACTAGGACTCAGCCTGCTCACCAGTGAAGGGTAGCACACTAGCAGGCTCGTCTCTACCCTGCGACTGTAGGTTAAAAGTGTGTAAGAAGAGGTGGGGGTTATGTGGCCTGGCCGATCGACTCTGCACACTCCTTATCCTTATCCTTGAATGCCACTACCAATATATATACAGTATATAGATAGATAGACAGATAGATGAACAGATAGATATACAGGTATAGACAGACAGACAGACAGATATAAAATCACCTCATCCCATCTTTGTAAAACAGAAGCTAAGGATGATATATATCTGAATGCTGGACTGAAACAGGGATGTGTCGTGTTTCCATGGCTGTTCATTCAGTATACGGATGGGGTTATAAAAGAGATACAAGGTAGGGCAGTGGATGTTGGAGCGGCCCTAATGAGAGAGTGCAGTGTTTGGAAACTCCCTGTACTGTTGTTCGCAGATGATACTGTGTTGTTAAGTAAAGACGAAGGGGATCTACAAGGCTTGGTGGTTGAGTCTGGGAGATTATGTAAGAAACGGAATTTAAAGGTGAATGTAGGGAAGAGTAAAGTTATGGTCTTCGAGAGAAGTGAAGTAATTGAATGTACCGTACAATGAGGTTGTATGAGGAGGAAATGGAAAATGTGAATGCGTTTAAGTACCTGGGTAGCGTGATGATTAAGGATGGAAGTTTAGAGGGTGAAGTACTTTAAAGGGTACAACAAGGAGGAAATGTTTGCTGGTTCCTTGAAAGCTGTGATAAGAAACAGGTAAATGAGCATGGAAGTGAAAAAGTTACCACATGACAGTATTGTGATACCAACTCTGACGTAAGAAAGTGAAGCCTGGACCTTTTTGGAGGGACAGAAGTCAAGAGTGAGAGCAGTGGAATTGAGTTATTTGAGAAAATCATGTGGAGTCACATGGAGAGACAGACTGACAATTGAGGAAGTGAAGGAGTGTTGTGATTTGAATGTGGATGTGACAGGAAGCGTTACGAGAAACACACTGAGGTGGTTTGACCATGTGGAGACATGGAGAGTAAGAGACTGACGAGGAGAGTGTATGTGAATGAGGTGGAGGGGGGAATGGGGAGGGGGAGGCCAAGGATGAGATGAAGGGATGGAGTGGAGAGGTATATGAGAGAGGGTGGTGTGAGCTGGGAGCAGGGCAGTGAAATGGCGGGAGACAGGACAACATGGAGGCGATTTGTTTGTGGCCACCCCTTAAGGGATTAAGGCATCTGGCAATAAATAGATGGATGGCATACATTCATATGCAAAACATAAAAGAGGATTACTGCAGTAGGACCGTTCACTCATGATTAGTCTATTAAACTAAAATAAGAATACCGGTACCAACAATGTCAACACCTGAATTCAAGCCGATACTGATAGCGCTGTTCACAACGATGGACGGATCAGTCATCACATCACGCTTTTATATAGCAGATTTTTGGGAAGGTTTCCTATCTTCTTTGTATTTAGTCTTTGGTTTTTGAAATGGGGAGGTGTTTCAGTCAGTTGTTGGATATCAGGACTTGCGTCAGAGACCATCGACTACGCATGTGTAGATATTTTCACTTGATAGTTATCCATGTGCAGGTGGCTTGAGCCATTTCCTACTCAGTGCCCCATCCCGGAGGTTTCCACATAGTTGATTCCAAGCCTTCCTTGGTCTGGCTCTAGGCATTCTTCCTTTCCATTCATACCTGTGACACTCTTCAACCAGTCACCCTCTCTCTTCCTCTCAGCGTGTCCAAACCATCTTAATCTACCGGTTCCCATCATCATCATCATCATCATCATCATCATCATCATCATCAACAACAACAACAACAACATTCAGAACTCCTTTCTCATCCCATTCTTTCTCTTATGCCAAATTTCACGCAATACTCTCTCTCTCTCTCTCTCTCTCTCTCTCTCTCTCACACACACACACACACACACACACACACACACACACACACACACACAGTACTCACAGTTCTCTCGCTCAGTGATGTTCTACTATTCGATATCAATATTCTTCGTTCTATGCGTTCCCACACATGCTGTGTAGTCAGTACCCTTACCACGAAAGTCAGTCAGTTCATACAAAAGATAGGTAACAGTTCCCTAAACTTCATCCATCCACTTCTCATTACAGCAGTAGTGCTAGACGTAGTTTCATCTCCTGCAGTCATGCATTCAGCATACCCCTCAAGTACCAACTTCACCCATTTCATACAGCTGTCACCCCAAGCAACATTTCATTCTGTTATCATCCCAGAAATCCCTACACACAGACAGAAAACTTTTCACATCCTGTTGTCAACCTCCAACACCACTGCAATTTTTAAACCACATGCTGTACACAGAAAAGAATTCCTTGATCCTCCCTACACAAAAAAATGGCCGCATACCTGTTCCATGATATTTCTGCCTTCAAAATTAATAACCATGGCCTTTGCTTTACCAGCATTAACTCTACCAATATTAACTTCGCTTCCATTCAGTCCCTCCGCCTCGCGGACTTCTCTCCCACATGCTTTCAGCAACCAAATCAAATCATAAGCATATGAAACCTCCTGGGGTAGACCACTTCTAATTTCCATTTTGTAGCAAATAGTTGTTTCTGAGGGATGAACATAAGGCATAGGAAGATCAAGCTGTCTTCTTTCCTTGTCCCTGCAAAAATAAATCTTTCAAATGCTCGGGAATTGATGGCAAGTTTGTTTAAGAATCAACGTCCAGAAGACTTCAACTTTATTAATATTCGTAAGTGCCTGAATTTTCGACTGAAACAGGGATGTGTCTTCTCTAGATGGCTGTTAATTGATATATGGATGGAGTTACAAAACTGATACAAGGTAGCGCAGTCGATGTTGGAGCTGTCCTAATGGGAGACGGCAGCGTCTGGAAGTTTCCTGTTCTGTTGTCTGCAGATGATACTGTATTGTTAGCCGAAGACGAAAGTTTGAGAGTATGCAAGAGACGGAATCTAAATGTGAATGTTCGGAGGAGTAAAGTTGTGGTCTTCGAGAGAAATGATCACTGAATGCACAGTGAGGTTGGACAGTGAGGAAACGGAAAATATGTGTGTTTAAGTACTTGGTTAGTGTGATGAGGTAGGATGGAAGTTTGGAGGATGAAGCGCTTGAAAAGGTACAGCAAGGAAGAAAGGTTGCGGTTCACTGAAAGCAGTGTTAAGAAATAGGGAAGCGAGCATGGCAGTAAAAAGTCGCTACATAACAGTACTGTGATCCCCACTCTAACGTATGGAAGTAAAGCCTGGACCTTATTGTAAGGACACAAGACAAGAGTGAGAGCAGTGGAAATAAGTTACTTGAGAGCGCATGTGGAATTACATGGAGAGAGAGACTGATAAATGAGGAAGTGATGGAGAATTGTGGTTTGGATGTGAATGTGATAGAAAGCGTTAGGAGAAATGCAAAGAGGTGATTTGTCCATGTGGAAAGGATGGAGAGTGAGAGACTAACAGGAAAGTATATGTGAGTGAGATGGAGGGGGGAGAGGGAGAGGGAGATCGAGGATGAGATGGAGTGATGGAGTGGAGAGGTATATGAGAAAGGGAGTGTAAGTTGTGGGGAGGGTAGTGAAATTGCAAAGGACAGGGTGACATGGAGACAGTTCAATTTTGTCCACCCCTTACAAGATTAAGGAGTATAGCTATAGATAGCTAGATAGTGTAATTGCTCCTTGGTGGTGTCTCTCTCTACTGACAATTCCTCAGTATGATAAATGTAACTTCGTTATATTTGTTATTAAAGGAACATGTTTACGTAGAACATTCATCGTCAAGATTAGCTTAGCTATACTGACCGTTTTGTTCTGCGATTGTTCGTTCTGTTGTCCAGTGGTGGTAGTAATGGCAGCAGGGAAAAAGAGGGTAGAGGGTGTAGAACATTTCTGTAATACTAGGTGTTTTAGGGTCGGCTTCCCGTCCCTCTAACACCTAGTGTGTAGTTGGGTTCCCTTTCTAGACCGGAGCTTAGACAAATAAGAGAGAAACAAGACACAAAAACTCAAGGCAACAACCTTACACGTGTAGAAGTGGAACGGGTAGATGTCACAAGAGTTAATATACTGAACAATTATAAACCTTAGGCCTTGATTGTGGGTGTTAGTATCACGCAGGATACTACTCGAGACAAGATCAGGTAAAGTGAATAGCACTACAATCAGGAGTCCTTGGGCAGTGAGACCAAATACTATCACTTTGGGGAAGTCCAGGTTTTATCTATCGAGTGAAGTTGTGTTCACTAGGGCCGTGGCACTGTTTTCACTCTTGGCAGTCTAACTTGTTGGTCCATCGTGTCATTAATCATTGTTATTGCACTGGAGCCTTCGTATGATCTCGGTGTGAGGCTATATCACCAAGATGGTAGCGTGTTCACTCAGACAGACACTTATTCCACTGCCCGGCCATATTCACTTTCTCACTGTTACTTTATTTATTCCGCCTTTCTTTTTGTTTGGGGTGGCCACAAACAAATCGCCTCCACGTCGCCCTGTCCCCCGCCATTTCACTGCCCTGCTCCCAACTCACACCCCCCTATCTCATATACCTCTCCACCCCATCCCTCCATCTCATCCTCGGCCTCCCCCTCCATCTTCCCCCCTCCACCTCACTCACATACACTCTCTTCGTCAGTCTCTCACCCTCCATCCTCTCCACATGGTCAAACCACCTCAGTATGTTCCTCATAACGCTTCCTATCACATCCACATCCACACCACAACGCTACTATATATCCTCATTCGTCAGCCTGTCTCTCCATGTGACTCCACAGGCTCCTCTTAAATAACTCATTTCCACTGCTCTCTCTTGACTTGTGTCCTTCCAACAACGTCCAAGCTTCATTTCCATACGTTAGAGTTGGTATTACAATACTGTCATGTAGTAACTTTTTCACTTCCATGCTCACTTCCCTGTTTCGTATCACTGCTTTCAAAGAACCAGCAACTTTTCTTCCCTGCTGTACCCTTTCAAGCACTTCACCCTCCAAACCTCCATCCTTACTCATCACACTACCCAAGTACTTAAACGTGCTCACATTTTCCAATTCCTCACCATCCAACCTCGCTGTACATTCACTGACTTCACCTCTCTCAAAGACCATTAATTTATTCTTCCCTACATTCACCTTTAGATTCCGTTTCTTACACACACTCCCAAACTCATCCACCAAGCCTTGCAGCTCCCCTTCGTCTTCACTCAACAACACAGTATCATCTGCAAACAACACTACAGGGAGTTTCCAAACACTATCCTCTCTCACCAGGGCCACTCCAACATTCACTACCCTACCTTGTACCTCTTTTATTACCCCATCCATGAACAGATTGAACAACCATGGAGACATGACACATCCCTGTTTCAACCCAACCTTCTAAGAGAAAAATTCACTTAGTTCACCATCCACACGCACTGCAGCCTTAGCACCATCATACATACTCTTCACAGCATTCAATAACTTCCCATCTACTCCATATATTCTTAATACTTTCCACAATCTTTGTCTATCCACCCTGTCATATGCTTTCTCCAAATCCATGAAAGCTGCATACAACTTCTTTCCCTTCTCTAGAAACTTTTCCACTAAAGATCTAAGAATGAATATCTGATCTACCCAACCTCTTCCCTTCCTAAAGCCTCCCTGTTCTTCTCCAACTAATTCCTCTGTTCTTTCTCTAACTCTGTCAATAAGTATCCTACCATACACTTTTCATATTATACTAAGAAGACAAATGCCCCTATGACTACCACACACTTCTTTTTCCCCTTTTCCTTTGTACAAGGGAATAATTATACCTGACTTCCAATCCTCCAGGACTCTACCGTCCTCCCAGGCCAGTCTGCACATTTTCCACATCTATTCTACTACTATCTCTCCCCCATGCTTCAGCATTTCTCCACAAATTCCATCAATTCGTGGGGCTTTCCCCAATTTAACTTTCTTCATTGCTTCCAGAACTTCTATCCTACTGATTTCTTCCTGTCTTCTCACCTCCCTCCTTCTCCCAGCCATTCTCCAGCCACTTATACTCGCATTACTTCCATCCTGTATGTTCAACAATTCCTTAAAGTGCTCTCTTCATCTGCTCACTTTTTCTCCCTTTTCCACTAGTAATCTACCACTTTTATCTTTCACTCCCCTGCTAACCTCATTTCCACCCTGTCTTACTCTCTTTTACACTAACACTGACGCTTTTATTTCTGACTTCCCGTATTCTGATAATTCACTGTTCTGCCCTTGCTTCACTGTATCACTTTCACTGTGCTTTCACTGTCATTCACTTTCAGAACTGGAAGTAGTGGTGGTCAGGCACAAGGGCGGCGGGAACAACTCAGCCTACTACTGATGGGGCTGAGTTCCGCCAGGGGCCTCTGTATTCAGGGGCCACGGGATCACGCGTAGGGGCGTCCTCTCTCTTCTGGGGCTGCTGGTGGCAAAGGGTTCCACGCTCTCTGGGCTCGGGGCGGAAGTCTAGCCCTCTGGACTGGGGCCGAACAGCTGCCTGAATCTCTCGCTCAGGCACCTGATGGAGGACGAGGGTCTCCGGCATCGGGGTGTAGGGATGTCCCGCCTTGGCGGTTCTGGGGGCGGTCTGGAGGTCCCGTGGGCTGCTGTCTCCGGTGGTCAGGGATGCCGTCAGGAGTGGGCTGCGGCATCGGCCTCCGTCGGGGTCCGTCAGGCGAGGCATCTCAGGGACCTGCTGTAGTGAGACGAGTCCGGTGGTGATCACAGGGCCTCTCCAATAGTCCTCCAGGCTGGGGCCTCCCTCTGGATCGTAGTCTCATGTAGGGGAGTCAGCACCTGACGGAGGAGAGGCTACGGGCTGTATCCTGCCATAGGGCCCGGGTACTGGCCATGGCCTTCTAGGTGCATGGCTACCGGTCGTCGCAAAGGCCCAGCTACTGGCCGTGGCCTAAGGAAGGGAGCGGCTACATGCCATCTCCTGCAGGAGGGTCGAGTGGCTACAGGCCGTCTCTGTTAGGGCACCTTCGGAGCGAATACCGGCCGTCCCCTTATTACCTCCAGAGCAGCTACCAGC
Source organism: Coenobita brevimanus (assembly GCF_032717465.1). Taxonomy (NCBI): domain Eukaryota; kingdom Metazoa; phylum Arthropoda; class Malacostraca; order Decapoda; family Coenobitidae; genus Coenobita; species Coenobita brevimanus. The sequence continues at coordinate 43,871,132 of NC_137010.1, read as the reverse complement.
CATCTCCTGTAGGAGGGTCGAGCGGCTACAGGCCTTCTCTTTAAGGGCACCGTCAGAGTAGCTTCTGGCCGTCTGCTGATGAAGGTAGGAGCGGCTACAGGCCGTCTCCTTATTACCTCCAGAGCGGCTGCAGGCCATCTCCTGTAGGAGGGTTGAGCGGCTACTGGCCGTCTCAGGGGTGCTGACTGGAGCTAAAGTAATAGCCCCACTCCGTGGTCGTTGGTGGTCGTTCGTTCGTTCGTTTGAAGATTCCCTGCACCTATAGTGCAGGCCGGGCCATACATTAGCCCGGTCAGTTGGGTATGGGCTGGTTAAAAAACAGTAAGTGGGGAGGACAGGACCTGGGGATTGCCCAGCACACACGTCCTGTCTCCTGACTGGCTTTGTGGTGTGTGTGGTCGGTGGTCGGCTCGCCCGGAAGGTAGTCTCTCTTTCCTGCTATGGTGGAGGCGAGCAAGTTCCGGGTCATAGGGGCGCGCGGCCCAGGGGGACTTATGTCCCTGTCGCCCGGAGTCAGGTCGCGCACTATTTGCCCCTCCGTAGGCTCCTTCTGGGGTTGTTGGGCTGTCCTCTGTGAGACTATACTGCATTTTAATTTCCACCTAGATTCTTGAACCCTGCGCAGTCGATTGACAATAAAGTAATCCCGAGGAAGCCGGTGGTGCACTGGTTAACACAACAAAGTCGCAACTGGAAGAATCCAAGTTAGATACTGTCACTGGTGAGACTGGTGGACTCATTTTGTTTCCCCCTTGTCTCTGTTTACCCAGCAGTTTAACTGAAGACCTTGATATAAAACGACTATCGTGGGTGTTGATCACTCTAGGAGAAGAACTGGAACAGCACAAGTCGACTGTCTGCCTTAATAACCATCGTGCAGTCAAATGGCGTAAACCTAAGCTTTCTGCTCTATTGTACTTTTAGTCCAGGTTTAAGTATCTTTCCAAAATTCCCTAAACATATTTTTCCCTGCTATAATGATGATATCCTGCTAAAAAATAATACTTTGTAAGTGATGGTTTTTCATCTGATTAAAGAATCGGGATGTATAATATTCTTTTCCCGTCATTTTTATCATAGGGCACCATGGGACACGTAAGAGTATGTTTGTGTTTGGATGGGGATATTACAGCCCATTAAGTCTTGTGACGTCTTTTAACATTTCCTAAAGAGAAACTTGTTTTTCTCAGCTTTATCTTTTTTTCTTACCAGCGGTCGTTGCTAAACCTCACAATTTTATTTCAAGGTTAACTGGCATGACACTTACTATCCAGGTACCTGTGCCAGCTATCTCACGTCACTTTTCTCAGGTTATCGATTTATGCCTGTAAAATGTTTTTATAACCTTTAAAGCGGAAAAACAAACAAAACTGTCATGGCACCACCAAATGACATGTTTGAAACCACAAAATGCCAATATAACCATCCCAATTGAGGAAGGGGTTATTTTTTTTGGTTTCGAACACGGTTACGGCACAGGACGAGTTCTATTCGAACGTGCCCTCTAGCCCGCTGAACACGTTCGAGAGAAGGTGAGCCTTGTTTTTAGCCTACAAGCAGTTGGTCTACAGTACTATAAGGAAACCTCACTCATTTTGGAATAATCGTTGGTATGGCGATGATAATGACGTCGATACCACCACACGAGTCTACTTAGCTTAGGGTGAACCTCTCATGGTGAAGGAGTTAGATAATATTCACGAATCTCTTCAGCACAATTACTTCATTTTTAGTTCAAGGTACAGTACCACCAGCCAACACTGCTTATCTTGACAACAGCTTAACTGATAATGTATGAAGTGTTCGATTCCATTTTTATTTCCTGGGAAAGTTATATAATTCCTCCACAACTTTTAGCCATCTGCAGAGGCTTGTGAAGATGAGACATAATTCCATTTCTCCATCCATCAGCCAATCCTTTCACTCAGTTCATGAACCAATCCATCTATATAATCCAAAAACTAAAGTTACCATTCTATCATTCAGCATCCAATTCACCCACCCCTTCACCCATCAGCCAAATCATCCGATCACTCATCCATCAAATAATCTTTCATTCAAGGCATTTCCTTTAACACATTCTACCTTCATCTAATCAAACTATTCACTCCTTATCATCAACGATCAGTCTTTTCACTCTCCCATCCACATGCCTATTAATTTTTTCCCTCATCCCTCAACCAAAACATCCACTTTCCCATCCATGAATTAATGTAGCCAGTTATTCATACGGCAACTGATATTTAAAATTTTCAGCTCACCAATCCATTCATTTCTAATCCATCAACCAGCCCATCGAAACATTCATAAAAAAAAGAAAGAAAGAAAGAAAGAAACAACCTAACAAACAATCCACTCACCAGCATAGGAGATTGGACATGGAATATTATACTCCAGTTGATGTGCCCAGGATAAGATGAAGTCTGAGTTGATTGGGATGAACAAGTCGAACAGCTCCAGGGTCTGTTGGGGTATAGGCAGAGCTGGGTAAAGGGGACAGCGTGTGGCTAGATGGATGACTGAGTTGATGAATGGAAGAAGTGGATGGATTATCTGCTGAATGATGGATTGAATGGATGGACAGAGGAAGTGAAATGGTTGAGTAGATTACTGGATGAAGAAATGACTGAATAATCTGATGGATGTGAGAAGGAGTAGAATGAAGGGAAATGAAAACAGACACCTGAATGAATATACCAGTATCTGGATGCAACTCTGGCATGGATAATTAAACTGATAGTATTTTTTTCTGAAGTTCTTTTAAACCTACTCATTTTTTTTTTTTTAAGATAACTCTCATCCTTCATCGATGAAAGATAAAACTTATAAAAATTTACTTTTATTTTTACATTCCTTAGTAGTCTGCTTTATTATTGTACAAGATTTAGAATGGAGGCGAGCATTTTTCTTTTTTGATGATTCTTATTTCCAAAACACTGATTGTTTTTAGATCTGCTTAACCTCCTTTTTTATTGTCTCTTAGCCCCTTCCCTTTTATTCAACTCTATGTCTTATTTTTAACTGTTCCTTCTTTCACTGTTTAACCTTTTTTACTCTTTTTGTTTCCACTTTCTTACTTATTCATCCTATAACTAACTCTCTTTGGTAATGGGTTTTTGCCACATTCTTCACATCTTAATTATCCTCTTTCTCCTGTCTATCTCACTCAACTTCCCCCCCCCCTCTCTCTCTTGTCCTCACACACCCCCACACACGCACCCCCCCCCCCACACACACACACTTATTTTTCCTTTCCCAGTTCCTCCAAACATTTTTATAAATTGTCCCGCCCGGACCTTACCTGAGTAGAAGCGTCATAATGCCAATCGCCATGGGTCCATCTTTTGGAGTCGAGTGTGATATGTGAAGGGCGTGATGTGACGTTGAACACCCTCACATCAGACATCACCAGCCCAGCCACACCCTTCCATCCCTCTCCCTCTCTCACACTCCACGTCACCTCCTCCTGGCCAGAAAGACAGCTGGTTACATTATTGTCAACTTAAGGGTCTTGCTGGCAACTCTTCCTTATGACAGAGCTGACATACTGTTGTCAGCTGAAGAGGGTTCCTGGTACTTACTTCAAACCACTGTATTTCTGCATGTGGTACACGTATACTACTTATGCAGTCTTTGTCGATACAAGAATACTAAGGTGTAATGTGGCAAATATATCTTTGAAGTGGTGGTGCTTAAAAGCGTCCTTAAACACACCACAATGTAGTTCAGACAGTTTTCACAGGCATGGTCCCTTGAATGAAAAGTCATACACTCATATTTTGAACTTCCTCCCTATTTATACACAGGTATTCTACATTAATATAATTTACTACTGTTTCAGTCACTGCGTCCACTTTCCGGAGAGGATATGTGATCTTCAGTTTACTTAGAGCGTATTCCAGACCCAAACTTTTTTTTTTTTTTTTACATGAATGGAGGAAATAAAGGTGGGAACCCAGTAACATTTGCCCCACCCAGAGAATGTCCTTTCCAAAGAATGCTGGAAAATAAATATGCTAATTAGATCCTTTTTTTTTTTTTTTTTTTTCATTTCTAGGTGCCTGGATCGAATGCGTTTAAAAGCTAGCTGTCATAAGAAGAGGGAAAGACAGACTAAGGAAAACAATGACAGAGTTACCAGTTGCGTACACGAAAGACCGAGAGTACCGTTGAACCCTTGGGATAGAAAAGTGGTGCATGTAACTAGATTAAGTGATGTGCCCTCTATAAGGGGAGAGGAATACAGGCAGAGAGTTCATACTAGCAATTACTAGTACAACAGCGATGGTAGAAAGAGATGCAACGCCTCTGAGAAATAACAAACTGAAGAGAATCGGTGAGAGGAGGAGAAAAGTCTTTGACTTCCTGCTTCAAATTGGTTGTGAGTGGTTTGTGAACATGACAGTTCTCTTTTCGACTGATGTTACTGCAGAGAAGAACGTTTGCCTGTGCCTGTCTTTTAATAAGTGGACTGTTGGTTCATTACCACAAAAGGAAAAAAACAATGACTCATAACAAAAGGAGTAAACAATGACTCATACCAGTAAGTAATTATTTTACTGCGGTGACCAGCTTTTCATTTATGTCTACCGCAGGACCATTATTTAACTTACTAAGACCTCTCGTAGCGAATGGGTTAGAAAGTGTTCATCAAACTTCAGTACCGTGGTATATATTCCATTCCATGTTTTCTACGGACAGCTTCCTTTAGTCTAGGGAAGCTCTTTCATACTAAAGGGTTACTATCTCCCTACATGCTTCAGATACTTGATATTTTGCTGTTATAAGTTTGGACAAATTTAACCTTGCTAGGAACTGGTAATTAACATTAATAAAATCAATATGCCATAGAAGTAGTGAATGATAATCCAAATGTTTCTGGATTTACTGGTAAATTCTACAATTGTAATACTGTGTAAGTGAAGTGGTTTTTGCCATCAGAGTATTGATAATATTTCTGTTTCAGTACGTCTTTGGGATTATTATTTTTCGCATGACCTTTCAGTACTAAATTTATATTCAACTGAACAAAATTGTTTGACATCAGGTTGACGAAGCTCTTTGAATGAAGTATGTACCAGAAAATGGATTAACTTGTAATAATTTGTAACCCCAGACTGCTACCAGTTCCTTACAAACACATCGTCTGGAGCTGACTGTAATGAAATGTATACAGCTGATGTGTTTGTAGCGGATTTTTTTTTTTTTTTCACTCGTCTCATGATTTCTCTAACAAAATCACCAGGTTTTGGATAGAATACAAAAGCCTTGTAGCTTGTGTACTTACATTGTCATAGGTGATGTCTGCTATGAAGAATTCTTTTGTGCCAACCGGATCTGTAATAACGTGTGATACACATTAATGAGAGAGCTAGGCTACATAGAGACACATACATAGTGATCCCAATGAGGAGATCAATTTTAATATTAATAAGAAGAGAAACACTATGAAAAGTATGAAGACGTGGGAATAGTAGTGCGCCAAAAACCACTGAAATAAAGTTGAGGCGGTAAAATAACGTGTAATCTCATCCCTGTATCTTTTTTTTTTTTTTTTTTTGCAAATTTTTGTGTGCTACATCGTTCGTTAAAGGTTATACCACTGTCATGAAACTTTTGTGTGGGCACTTATGCTGCACCATAATGGCATATGCTAGAGTAAAAAAAAAAAAAAATGGAAGTGAAATTACATATCCCTTTACTTCGTTGACATTGTTCCGATGGTTTTAAGTGCCCTGTCATCCCTACATCCGAAACATTGCTGAACGCTTCTGAACCACACAGATGGTGGTCCATTCTGAACTTAGCAATCTTCAGGGTGTCTCCATCCCTGTCTCCTCTGCTTGACTCTGGAGGCCTGCTTGTGGGTGACCAAATAAAGGTAAGGCTTTAATTTTTTTGATGTTTTATTTTGACTCCAAGCTCAATCATTCTACATTGCCAGAGAGCTGATCCATTGTTCTGTAAGACTGCTCTGATCTAAGGAAGTTGAGAGGCTGCTGAATGAGCTTCCAGACTGAGTGCAGTATTCAAGATTCTCGTGCACTCTGGATAGTTTCCTTCTTGTTGTCGAGTTGCTAACATCACTGCCATTCCGAAGGTTCATCTTCACCGTATGCTGCAAATTATGGTCCTACCTCCATTACGCCCATTCTGTCAAAGGTTTTCGAGCGTCTTGTTTCTTCTTGTCTATCAAAGTTTCTGGAATGTTCTGGTCTGTTTTCTTCTAATCAGGTTGCATATCAGATGAATCTTAACACTACGGGTGAATTGCTTATGATATCTCACGTCCTGCAACCTGCCCTTAACTCTGGTTCTAAGGCCAAGATAGTTCAACTGGATTTCTTTGTTTCGAATTGTGTGACCCATGAAGCTTTGCCATGGAAACTACACAGCATCGGCATTGGTGACTCATTTCTGTCCATACTGCTGAAGTTTTTGAAGGTCCGTAAGCCATATGTTTGCGTGGATGGGTGTTACAGCATCTGTTACGATGTTTATTCAAGCGTACTTGAAGGTAACGTTCTTGGACCATTACTCTATCATCCACACCAGCGATCTGCTTCAGCTTACTAAAAACGAGATCTACTGTTACGTTGAAGATGCCACATTGGTTGTTACCATCCCATCTGCTCAGTCACATCCATTTGTCTGCCACTTCGTCAGTGGAGACTTGACTCATTTTGCAATGATACAAAAAGTGAGACATGAATGTCAACCCATCGAAAACAAAATTACTGTTTCTCGTTCTTGAATTCGATTCCGGACCCACAGCCTTCTGCTTCTGGATGGATCAGTTCTAGCGGAGTGCCTAGAACACTGAGGGCCAAATCCGTTATTTGGTATCTTCTGCAACTCATAAGCTCGAAATACTGTACTTAGGAAAGCATACAAGGTCTTCCCTGATGCTTATGTTTCTACTAATCGCTTTCGTTGTTTTATCCTCCCACTCCTTCAGTATTGTGCACTGGTGTGGGCATCATCTACAGAGTCGCACCTTCGTCTGATCAATAAGATCTTTCACACTGCAGAGCTTCTGTGCGGTGGTGAAATGTTGTGTAATCTTAAACATCGTCATGCTGTAAGCAGTTTGTGCATGTGGTACAAGATCCAGTCCAATGTTGCTCACCCTATGCATTGCCGGCTACCTCAGCAGTTTGAGCCTTCGAGGACCACAAGTCTGTCATCATCCGCATATCTGCTATTCTTCCAGCTGATTATGTGTCGCACCAGACAGTTTCAGAGGTGCTTCCTTCCTAACATAGTACGCATTTGGAACTCTCTGGATGGAGATGTTTGTGCTGCAGACAGTGTTCAGCTGTTCAAGATGAAGGCCAATTTGTTTTGGAGCCATCATCACATTAACTGATTTTGTGGCTCGTAGTTTATTATAAGAAACAAAGGTATGACAGACAACAAATTATAAACATCTAGGTGAATTGTAACAAAGGACTTTACACTGATTGTTAACGCTGTCTGATGTTTTTCAAGCTTTAAATGCTGATTATATCAAACATACGACCAAGCTTTAAAACACATACGATCAACTCATAGGTAATCAGTTTCATTTTCTCTATCTGTATCACGACTTCTGTTTTTTCTTTCCCCTTCCACATCCTCTCTTCGTTTCGTCCTTTTGATGCTTCAGGTGTACAGGAACTGACCCCGCAACTTATAGTGTTCACACTCTTCCTGCTCCACTTGCTGCATTCAGTTTAATGATGATTTTATATAATGATTTTATACTAGTTTTACTGATAATTTAAAGTTTGTGTAAGGAAGCTCCGTAGTTATTCAACTTAAAGTGTCATAGTAGTGAAGGGATTAATGAAGGTTCTGCCTAACTCGCTGCCATTTGGAAAGTGTCTCTTGACATGAAAGAGAAAATCTTTTGAAGATAACAAGGAGCACTGAGAGAACGAAGCACCCATGCCTTGCGATATGTCGATGACCGTACCTTTTATCTAGCTCTGTGACCTTGGCCTTTGACTGATTGTTCTTAAATTTGAAATATTTCATCATTGCTTGACAATTAACTTTTCCAGTAGATTCGGTCCAAACTGGATATAAGTTTCTTAAACTGCTCTTGTCCTGTGACCTTGACCTTTGACCTACCGTTCTAAAAAGTGAGTAATTGATCTTTAGCTGATCCTAAATCGCACAAATTTAATCCGAAATGAATAATTAACTTTTGTGGTGAAAGAGCCGAAAGCTAAACTTTAATCTATTGATATCAAGACTGAATCTCTTCACCCTTTGCTCACCCTTTACCATTCCACAAAGTTTCGTGTAAATCGGACCAAAATTATAAAGTTGACCTGTTCTCGGCCTATTACTTTTTCGGGCCATATCTGCCGTACTTCCGACCATGAGGAAAATGAAACCTCACTGTGGGAAAAAAAAAAAATAATAATGATCGGCTTTGCCATATTACAGCCGCAGGGGTTTAAAACGAAGAAGACAAGTGAAGAAGAAGATGGAGAAATCAGGATTTTTTTTTTTTTTTTCAGTTATAGGTATATTTTTAGCTACTTTTGAATACTTTTTATACGTAGGCATAACAATATATTTGTTAAAGCTTAAGGAAACGTTGGAGCCATCCCTGCACACTCTGATTAGCAGGCATATTTTAATGCACAGACATGAAAGAAAAGGCAGAGCGGTAAGAAGACAATTACTCACCAATACTTTCCCCCTCATCCCAGTACAGCATGCCAGTAGCCTTGCCCTCCCAGTCCGGTGCTATGATTAGTCCCAGCGGCTCTGTTCTGTGGGTAGACACAGATGGACTGGGGTTAGGGGGAGAGTGTATGTAGGGAGGGTGGGGAGCAGGAGTGAAAAAAGAAGGGATAAGATGAAGAGGGATGTATTGAGAAAGAGAGAGAGAGAGAGTCTTTTCCTTCATTCCTTGAAACAGGTGACGTATCCTACTGATGTTCTCTAAAGATGAATAAAATAATAAGGTATTAGTACAAAAAAACATGAATAGCATGCTCGGGTTGAAGAGGTTTAATGGTGAGTTATTTTTTTAGTGTATAATTATGTATTTACACAGCTGTCAACACCTAAGAATAATTTTCCTCTCTCTCTCTCTCTCTCTCTCTCTCTCTCTCTCTCTCTCTCTCTCTCTCTATCCTTCTACTTGTCTATCTTCTATCTATCTTGCACACTCTACGTCTCTTGCTTTATCTCTCTCTCTCTCTCTCTCTCTCTCTCTTACCCAGTCCTATCTATCTGTTGCCAGACGCCTTAATCCCGTTTGGGGTGGCCACAAACAAATCGTCTCCAAGTCGCCCTGTCCCCCGCCATTTCACTCCCCTGCTCCCAGCTCACACCCCCCTCTCTCATATACCTCTCCACCCCATCTCTCCATCTCATCCTCGGCCTCTCCCTCCCTCTTTCCCCCTCCACCTCACTCACATACACTCTCTTCGTCAGTCTTTTACCCAGTCCTACCTTTCCATTAATTTCACTCTTATCACTCAACTTCATCCCTCTTGTTAAATATCCCTGCCTCTCACCATTCTTACTTCAGATGTCCATTTCATCTCACTCCATTCTTTTCCACTCACCCCCCTCATTTCACTCATATCAATCGCACACCAAGCAATGGTCTGCCATTCCCTTTATCCACGCTTTCCCTCCTCTAGTTAAATCAACTTTATACACCTCTCTCACGTCTCTCACCCCACCCCCCACTCATCCCACCTCTCCTACACCGTCTCGTCATACTCCCCGTTACTTTCTTCACTTCCTACCCCACTCAGCCAACTTGCCCCTCTCATCCCTCTCACCTACTCACCTCTCTCGCTAAATCTCGCTCACCTGGCCAGCATGGTGTTACTTCTGATCCTCTGCGTGGCCATAACCCCTCCGCCTCTCACGTACAGCGGCAGGTAAGAGAGAGGGGCTACCACCTCGACCTTCTCACCAACCTTCTGTATACTCCGGCCCTGGACAGACACAGATGTAAACTGGTCAGTGCTAGTGTTGCGTGCCTACTGTTACCTAATGAATTCCCAACTCCCTTCAGCTCTATTGATGGCAGAGTGTAGTCTAAGTGGTATAATTGGTCGGTTAAGTTGACAAGTAGGCTAACCAAGGATACTCATTTCTACCACTTAACTAAGACTCATTGAATTTCATGCATATGCGACTTAGTGTCCAAGTTGCGGAAGTTTCGTGCCATCAGATGAAAACAAATCATCAACGGTGAGCCAAAAAAAAAAAAAAAAAAAAGATAATGGCATTTTTTCTCACATTCTTTCTTCCCTTTGTTACATGGTGTAAATTATTATACTCACAGTGTAATAGTCGTACCACGGAGCCTCAGGGAAGTACACCTCTCTCGACTCGGCCCCCTGAAAAACGCAGAAAGCAGAGGCCGTTTTTATAAGGATTCTCGAGTTTAATTTGTATATAAAATTGCTTGCTCACACTTCCATCTTCACCCATACTATTTCCAAACACTTCACACCCAGACCTCAATCAAAGTGAAGAACTGCGACCAAAGAGATTTTTTTTTTTTTTTTTTTTTGACTGACAAAAAACCATCATCCATGATTTTCATGCCACATCTGGGACGTAATGGCCCGAAGCTTGGCTACCAAAGTGAGAGTGAACAGTTGCTCGTCCCAGAACGGCATTATGTGAGCAATATGCCCCAGCCAACACTCGGATGCGAAACTTTTTAGTTCACTTCCAGTTTGAACACCTTAATATACCTCAACACAAGAAGTTCATTTGTTGGTTATAGGGTTGCTACCCGACTCAGTAAATGTTTCCTAAGTTACAACAAACTATTTCACTTATCGCTCACAGCAGTCACCGGAAGGCAGCACTTTTGTTGCTAATAGTTTGTAACGATCCATTACAATACTTTCTAGCCAAGGGAATGGTTTTAAACTTCCTCCTGTATGTTACCAGGCTGTGATAATTCAAATATGGAGTGAGACATGCCTTGGGCAAAAGTGAAACATATAAACAACTGCGATAAACGTGAGGCAAGATTAGGAATATGGGTACAGGGCAAGACTGGGAGATATGGGACAAATGTAAAACACTGTAGGTTGCTTGTTGTTGATGTTGTTTAATTCCAATCTGTCTGGCCGAGTAGAACCGTCGACCACAAGTAAGCTACTGCTACTGTGGGCCATCATACAGGTACAGTACAGTACATACAGTGTAGGGGACTACCTCCCCCATGTGGCAGACAGCACATCGCCAGGGTCGGACCAGGGTCCATCCCCACTGGGAGGGGCGGGAAAATATGAGGGGGTTTGACTCCTGGGTGGACGTTGCGATTGCTTCTCTCTACCCAAGGTACATACCGCCACCACGTGTAGGATCCTTGTCAGTAAGGCAGGTAGAGGCCATAAATGTTCTATGCATAGAACAAAATGAAAAGCACAGGACAAGCATAAGAACAGTTAGAAAAATAATTTTAATTAATTAAGAAAAACCTGCAGTCCTATCGAAAGATCACACCTACCTAAGTAAATAGGCATATAAGTGAACCTTAGGAAGCATCAACTAGGCATTCTCAACGGGTCATTAGCATGCACTCTCAGCTTGGAGTCGCAAAGGAGTTTAAGGAAGGTCCAGGAAGAAGTCTGTAAATTACAAGTGAATCTTCATAATGTACGCGCTTATTTGCATAGCTGAGAAAAGTACTTGTAAACAGCAGTATTTCTATCCCTCCGTCCACCTAACACTCTCGCCCATTATTTCAAATTGGGTGTATGATACGCTCGGAGGAGAGGAATATGCCAGACAGAACTAGATATTTATGTTACTGAAGAAGTAAGGAAGAGGGAGGGGTATGTCATTATCTTGACAAGAGTGTGGAAGCTGAAGAATTAGAATGTCATGGGTGCATTTCACGTTTCGATATGCAAAGTGGAATAGAATACAAGTTAAACCATTTTAGGAACCAGTGGAATTAGCAGCAACGTGGCCTCTTCGAAATGACTGAGTTTGTGACTGAAAAACGGACTACCCACACATAATATAATTATGGTGGTGGTAGAATGATACGGAGCATGAGGCAGTAATGAATAGAAAGAGGATTGTTCAAGACCTGGACAAGGATGGTAGTAAGGAGCTCTGATCAGCTGTTACACATAAAGCCAATGGAACATTACATCAAACCATAAAATTAATGTAACAACCTCGTGAATAACTTGAATAGTACAGGTGATAAAAGTGACATTCAAAGGAGCTAAACAAATGTAAGGTAGCAATACTGCATAGTCGGTGATCAATGTGTATGAACAGTTCTTTGAGTAGCTTGGAATCATTATAATCACCTGGTGAATGTGCAGTTTGTCTGCGAATAGGTTAATTTGGACCCAGCAGCATCAAGACAAGGACCACTTACTCTCACTGAATGCGACAGTATGAAGACCGTCATAGACAAAATACTGAGATATCAGGTAGCCCTGTTACACTTACTGAAATACCGATAGCTTCAGATGATAAAGGTTTAAGGATGGTTAAGCGACCTTATCAAGCAAATGTAAGAATTTATCTCGGTGCCAAGTACCTGACTGAATATTTATATGGGGAAGCGAGATGTCATCGAGGAAGCAAACTATGAGTATCAGAAGCTGTTAAACCAGGTAACTGAAATTGTGGCGAGGATCTGTGGAATCTGATCAGGGAGAGAGAGAAAACTGATATACACAGTTGCATTTATGCTGCACGGGGCTCTTGTAGCAGTTCAGTTAAGACCATTTTAAAGATATTCAACCCTATAGCGTTCCTTGCCCCAGTCCGAGATTGGTCTTGCGTTCATTTGTCCAGCAGCCCACCTCCTTATCTCTTGGTCACCACCTACTCTGACCATTCCCCCCCCCCCAGTAATTTGGAAAAAACAGCCATCGGGAAAGCAAAGCAGATTATGCAGGCATAATACTGCTGTTGCACTACCTTCCATTGCGTTCCACTATATTCATTCACTCATTGCTAATTATCAGTATCTTAAATTACTCCTTAACTTCATTCCACTACATTTATTCTTGGGAAATAGTATCTTTCATTCTCCTTCGGCCTCTTTCTCCTACACCCTCTGGTAAGCCTTAAAGCGCCTAGTAATGTGGCTGCTCACCTGCCATACTACGGGGGCCACCATCAGCCACGAACCCCACAGGAACTGGTCATCAATGGCCCACGTGGAGACCGTAGTGGGGAACCTGGGGGTATGGAGAGGGAGTTACGAAGGAAAGCAGACAGGCTAATTGTATAGAGAGGAGGAGGGTTTGTGGCGACGAGAAGGGAGAGTGTAAACAATTACGAGTAGATGAGATGACGTGGAGAGAGAGAGAGAGAGAGAGAGAGGAAATATCACCTGCTATGTGAGTAAACACGTCTTCGTTCCTCGCCACTCATAACAAAAAGGCATTATCTGATTTCGTACCCGCAATAGAATTTACTAGTGCCGTACGTGCTCGTAATGTGTGTGTGTGTGTGTGTGTGTGTGTGTGTGTGTGTGTGTGTGTGTGTGTGTGTGTGTGTCAGTGTGTGTGTGTGTCAGTGTGTGTGTGTGTCAGTGTGTGTGTGTGTGTGTGTGTGTGTGTGTGTGTGTGTGTGTGTGTGTGTGTGTGTGTGTGTGTGTGTGTGTGTGTGTGTGTGTGTGTGTGTGTGTGTGTGTGTGTGTGTGTGTGTGTGTGTGTGTGTGTGTGTGTGTGTGTGTGTGTGTGTGTGTGTGTGTGTGTGTGTGTGTGTGTGTGTGTGTGTGTGTGTGTGTGTGTGTGTGTGTGTCCGACTCTGGGCAAAGACTTCAGGGCCTATCCCCAGGGCATATCTCCAGGCCCAGTAGTCCTCCTACATCTCCACATGTCACCACTTAGGCGCTGACACCCGCCGTCCATATTGAATACATGCTAGGGCTGTCTCGTACAAGACTGGTGTATTAGTATTAGCAGGGGTGTTTTTACGACATGTCGGCGGTCTTCTGGTAGATCAGAAAAGTGTATAATTTATTAAATTCAGATCCATAAACTGTTCCTCGCCCCAGGGGGGATTTGAACGGGATCCGTTAGGACTGCAGGCCACCTCTCCAGTCTCTACCCATTGAGCCTCCCTCAAGTGAGGTTAGGCAATGTGAGGTGAGGCAGTATGTGGTGTGGTAGTGTGAGGTGTGGTAATGCTTGGTGTGGCAGTGTGAGGTATAGCAGTGTCTTTTTTTAGACAAAAACTTTTTCTTTTCTCGAATTTTCTCAAGAAAACACACATGGGCTACTCAGTGTACTCCAGTCACAAAAATATTGTTCCACTTGCATGAACACATGAGCCTTGTGAAAACGTAATATACATACACATTTATGCATAAGTGTTACTCAAATCCCTTTGTAATGTGCACAGGATCCACTCAGATCTGCCCAAAATTAACTCAAATCTGCAAAAAAAATCTCCAATCATCTGTTTTCAAGTTTAATCAGTACTGTTCCTTATCACCTTGAACACTTACTCGAAGAAAAGAGGTCTAATCACGGTGTGGCCCTGGGAGTGAGCCAGGTAGTGCAGAGTGTAGAGGTACGGCAGCAGGAGGTAGCGTATCTCTAAGGCCTCTCTGCCGGACCTCGCCACTGAAGGCCACAATCCTGGATCCTGGGGACGAGGGAGAAGGGCTAGTGTAGAAATGAGAGACAGACAGACAGACAGACAGACAGCAAGTTACATCGTTATGAATACACTGAGGGAGAGAGAGAGAGAGAAAGAGAGTAGTAGTTGTAGTAGTAGTATCGTATGACTAGTAGTAGTAGTAGTAGTAGTAGTTGTAGTAGTAGTATCGTATGACTAGTAGTAGTTGTAGTAGTAGTAGTATCGTATGACTAGTAGTAGTAGTAGTAGTAGTTGTTGTTGTTGTTGTTGTTGTAGTAGTAGTAGTATCGTATGACTAGATTATCCTTTGGGCTGTCCTCACTTGGCTCTTGTTGTTAACACTTCAAAGAATCCTTCTCTGTACAAGCACACAATCACTTAAAACCTCTATCAGCATTCACTGCAAATCTGTCTATACTGTTACAACGTAAAAATCGTTGATACGTCGAGAACGACGCGCATACAAGCCAGACGGTTAATAAAAGGCCGCTAAAAACTTTATGGTTTTATCCCTTCTAGTCACAGTTAAGGTGCGCTTGCAAAACACTGACTTTTCTCTCTTTCCTCACTCTCTGTTACCCGCTAATTGTCCATTCAGTGACTGCGACTCTCACATTTTGACTCTCTGTCGTACTACTCCCTCCTTCACTTATTACACTCTCTGACTCACTAGCTCCGTCACGGACTATCACTGTCCGTCCGCCATTCACTCACTGACTGTTCACTGATTTTCCATTACTGACTGACTCTCACTGTCTGACTGGCTCACAGCCACTGACTCGCTGTCTCGCACAAACTAAAGGTCCGCTACTCTCGACTCACGCAGCACAGCTCACTCAGTCCGTTACTCACTGTCTCACTGACTAAACTCAGCTGATCTGTCCCCGATATGAGACAGACTTAACCCCTCCCCTCTTGTCTCCAGCCACCAGCTGCAGCCCAGAACATTCCAGCACCTAGGAGAGAACCCTCATTCTCTCACACAATAATACATGTAAATTAACAATACACAATAATAATAATGACAAGAACAAATTCCTACGGTATGATAGAAAGAAAATAAAGCAGACATGCCTAAATCTCCAGAATATTCATCGCATCTACAGATACAAACATCGGCCTAATCCACTGCATGGCAGTTAATTTTTAGAATGTTCCTCACATCTCCAGATATAAACCACTAACTTAATCCTGCCGGCATAATAGTACGATGTGTCCCTATGTCCTGTACGTTTTTGTACTTAAATACACATAAAAAATATGAATGTCTTAGGTTAATAAAAAAAAAATGGTAAGGAAGAGATGTTCAGAAACTTCACAACCCCATGAAGATATTGGGTTTTGCTCTTTTCACGGTATGCTTAAAACTACATTTGTGAAAGGGTACTTAAGCCTCTTATTAATGGCTGACTTTTGTATATCACTGCATTTAGTAGTGACATTCAATTATTCAGGTCGAGCTATTTTCGCCACGTGCAAGGTGGGGGCACTCCCCATCCACTCACTCAATGCAGTGCTGCTTTGGGTGTCTGCCCTTTCCTTTCTTCCTTCTTTCCTCTTCTTTCTTTCTTTCTTTCTTTCATTCTTTCTTTCATTCTTTCCTCTTCTTTCCGCCTATGGGCGACTTTACACTCTCTCTTCTATCTTTCTTTCCTTCATTCTTTCCTCTCCCTTCTGCCTATGGGTGACTCTACACTGAGTGACAAGCCAAATGGTTTCCTGTACACTAGGAAACCATTTACAACGCTGGGTGGTAACCATATAACCAAATTATGGCGCCTGGTGGTTTAGTGGATGATTAAGGCGCTTCAATCGGATTGAGCCTGTTTAGGTTTATATCCATGGGATGGGGTTTATCGCTCACGTAATGCCAATCAGGGATGAGTGAGGCTGGTCACTCATCTTAAATGTCAGGACCAACTTGCCTAACCCCGGGCTCCTACGCTCCTCATGGGGCGACACAGGATTGGATGATGGATGGATGGATGTCGCCGGAAATTATGGCCAAAACTGGGACTTACCTTCCCTTTCGCTATTTCTATTCTTAACCATGTAGTCCAGTCCCTGGCCACACTCACGTGATCAATAGCATCTGCCTGGTTGTGGTTGCGGCTGTAGGGATAGAACGCTCCCAGCTGCATCCAACGCTGACACAGCTCCTCCGTTGTGTCCCCAAAGAATCCACAGATGTCCGCACCCACGTAAGGCAGCCCGAACAGGTTGAACTCCAGCATACCTGAGCACAGCACGACGATACCTTAGATTAATGCCTATCGACTGCATGATTCATTGGGGCAGACTATAAATATAATTACATAGTCTCAATCTTTCTCTAGAAAACGACCTGCAACCGTGAATGTTATAACTAGGTCCCAAACTGCAGAGTTTTGGAGCGAATGTGAATGTGGTAATAATGGGAGATCTGAATGCTAGAGTGGGAAATGTAGCAGTTGAAGGCGTAGTTGGTATGCATGGTGTGCCTGGAAGAAATGAAAATGGGGACGAGTGATAGCGATGTGTGTTGAGCGAGAGATGGTGATTGGGAATACGCTGTTTAAGAAGAAAGATATTTATAAGTATACATGGGTGAGACAGGAGGGTGGAAGGGTTGTTGACAGAGCTTTGATGGACTATGTGGTTGTGTCTAGGAATGTAATAGGAAGATTGTTGGATGTGAGAGTTCTGAGAGGGAAGGGTGGAGGTATGTCTGACCACTACCTGGTGGAGGGAAAGTTAAGAGTAGGTAAGAGATGGGTGAGAGCTAGGAGGGTTAGGTGTGGCAGGGAGGTTTTTGAAAGTGAGTGAGTTGGATAAAAGAGAAAAAAAGATAGAGTATCAGGAGAAATTGAAAGATGAGTGGAACGCAGTGAAAGATAGGGAAAATGGCAGCATGGAGGAGGAATGGCAGTTGTTTAAGAGTGCTGTGGTGGGGCATGCAGAAGAGGTGTGTGGTGTGAGACGTGTGGGTGGTGGTGTAAGAAAAGGAAGTGAATGGTGGTGCGAGGAAGTAAGTATGGCTGTGGCTGAGAAGAGACATGCATATGAAGTGTGGCTGCAGAGGAAGGATGAGATGTCATATGAAAGGTATAAGGAAAAGAGGAATAGAGCGAGAAGGACTGTGCGTGATGCTAAAGTGGCAGCAGATGAGAGGTGGGGTAGGCGGCTGACAGAGAATTTTCCACAGAATAAGAAAATGTTTTGGAAGGAGGTGAAAAGGGTGCGAAAGGGAGAGTCTGGAAAGGAAGAACGAGTAAAAGCAGAGGATGGAAGGATGTTAATTGAGATGGATGCAGTAAGGAAGAGATGGGCAAAGTATTTTGAAAGATTGTTAAATGTAGAGGAGGAAAGGGTGGCTGAGATTGTGGCGGATGGAAGGGTGCAAGGAATAAATGTGTTGGGAGAGTTGAATGATTCTTTGATCACGAAGGAGGAAGTGGAGAAGGCAGTAAAGGAGATGAAAACAGGGAAAGCTGCAGGTATGGATGGGTGTGCTGTGGAATGCCTGAAGGGTGGTGGAGTTACTATTGTTGACTGGTTAGTAAGACTGTTGAATGTGTGCTTTGAGAAAGGTATGGTGCCAATTGACTGGGCAAGTGCTTGTGTGGTCCCGTTGTATAAAGGCGAGGGTGATAAGTATGAATGTACTAGCTTTAGGGGTATAAGTCTGTTGAGTGTTGTAGGTAAGGTGTATGGTAGAGTGTTAATTATGAGAGTCAGAGAGGGTACAGAGGGAGTGATTGGTGATGAGCAGTGTGGCTTTAGGAGAGGGAGGGGATGCGTTGATCAGGTGTTTGCTGTGAGACAAGTGTGTGAAAAGTATTTAGCGAAAGGCAAGGATGTGTTTTGGGCATTTATGGATTTAGAGAAAGCGTATGATACAATTGATAGGGAGGCTTTGTGGACGGTTTTAAGATTGTATGGACTTGATGGTAGGTTACTAAAAGGGGTGAAAAGTTTTTATGTAAATAGTAGAGCGTGTGTAAGAGTAGGAAATGCTGTGAGTGATTGGTTTCCTGTGAGAGTGGGGCTGCGACAGGGATGTGTGATGTTGCCTTGGTTGTTTAATATTTACATGGATGGTGTTGTAAGGGAGGTGAATGCAAGAGTTTTAGGTGGAGGTCTGAGTCTGGTGAATGTTGATGGTGGAGAGTGGAATCTGAAGCAGCTGATGTTTGCAGATGATACTGCACTGGTGACTGATTCAGAGGAGAGATTGAGACAGTTGGTAGAGGAGTCTGGAAGGGTGTGTGAAAGGAGGAAATTGAAAGTAAATGAAAATAAGAGTAAAGTGATGAAGTGTACGAGGTTGATAGATGGTAGGGGGATGAATATAGTTTTGAATGGTGAGTTGCTTGAGGAGGTAGATTGTTTTAAATATCTAGGGTCACATGTTGCTGTGGATGGAAGAATAGATGCAGAAGTGAAGTTTAGAATAAATGAAGTACGAAAGGTGCTGGGAGGAATGAAAAAAGTGTTTAAATGTCGTTCGCTTGGAATGGATGTAAAGAGAAGGCTGTATGAGGGTGTTGTGGTACCGACTGCGTTATATGGGGCTGAAACATGGAATATGGGTGTAGCAGAGAGGAAAAGTTTGAATGTAATGGAGATGAGGTGTCTGAGTATGTGTGGAGTGACGCGTATGGATCGGGTGCGAAATGATGAAGTGCGAAGAACTGGAGTTGTTCGGGAGATGGCTGGTGGAGTTGAACAGAGGGTGTTGCAATGGTTTGGGCAAATGGAGAGAATGGATAATGAGCGATTGGTGAAAAAGATAAATAGATCTGATGTGAGAGGTGTAAGGCTGAGAGGAAGACCACGAATAGGATGGATGGACAGTGTGAAGAGAGTGCTGGATGCGAGAGGGATGTCTGTTGAGCAAGGAAGAGTGGCTGTGCGTGACAGAAATAAATGGAGAGAAATTGTGAATGAATAAGTGATGACGCAGCCCTGAGGGGATATTCTCCCGCATTTGGTCTGATCAGCTAGTCAGGTCAGGTGCGGGTAAGGGGATGGGTCTGTTATGATGTGGCAGGGGTAACCCAGTTCTGCTGTCGGGCCCTGCTGCGGATGTCACTGATTGCATTGCGCAGTTGACCCTTGTGCGGTGTGGTGCGGTGAGGATCTGTCCGTTTTCCCCTTTGGGGCTAAGATGCGAATGAATGTGTTTGAATGGATGAGTAACTGGGGAGTGTGTCGTCCTGTCTCGGTTACCTCCCTTTCCTTGGGGGAAGCAGCCTAGGTATATAGATAGATAGATAGATAGTTCTTACTACCACAAGACGATTTGTATTTTGAATTGCTGAGCACCCTAGTATGATGAGAGCATTAGTGGAAATCACATCCAGCCCATTCAGTTCAAAATCTCTCTACTGGGATGAATGCATCACTTAGAGATGTTAAGAATAAGATAAATGGTACGTCATGGGTATAAAGAGGTTAACCCATTCATTACACTAGTGTCTCTCTCATTTTAATCAGACTACCATCAAGTAAAAGAAAAGGATATCTAATAGAGTCAGGGGGTTACTAAACGCTATATCAGAAACCAGCCCAGTTGAAAAAAAATCCCCTGTAGTCAACAAATTCAGACTGAGATGACACAGCTTTAATAATAAAGACGTCTTCCGGTTGAAAAGGTTAATATATGCCGTGGGAATGATCCTGAAATAGAACAGAAAAGCACAAAAGCAAGAAGACTTTGAACAGAACGCCGAGTGAAAAGGATCATACATCGTTCAGACATCGTTTAAACCTTGAACATTCTCGGCTCTTCACAGGCCAACCACGCGCTAAGATATGTTTCCTTATCCCAAGACTTTTTTTTTTTTTTTTTTTTTTTTTTTTTTTTTAATGCTAGGCAGAAGGAACCAACGGCCAGGAACCGTGACTCATTGTTTCTGCTCACCCTCTACTCAACCCCTGGCTGGTGAGAAATGTCGTCACAACGAAAGAAGACCTGTTATCTCGAGTTAAGATGGCAGTTCGAAGCACGGTCAGGCTGTAAGAACGGCAATTCATGATGACACTGATACTGATACCTATACAGTTTAGGCAAGTTTCATACGTCGTTGTGGCTTGGACTTCAGCCTAGGAAGGGGTAGAAGATGTGCGGAAACTTTGGCTCAGGATTGTACATGTAAGATACTAACCAATGACAGACTTCCTGAGGTCTTCCCAGCGAGCAGTGTTGTCCCCCAGCCAGTGGCCTGCCCAGCGTCCACTGCTCGGGAAGGTGGACCGACTCACCACCAGACCGCGCCGACCAGTCACATTTTGAAGCGCTCTAGACCCACAAAAACGAAACAACTGAAGAATAAGAGTTAGATTTATCCCTATCGACTGTGCTTTGGTTATATAGGAGATAAAGTCATTTTTACTAAGACCCAGTCTACCAATATATGCGACCCAGAACAGTTGAATATACGTTTACGTCCAGGTTTCCATTTAGATCGAAATTATACATATGTTACAGGGAACTTGTGTAAACTATGATTTCATGAAATCTCTAGGTAAATCGTGAAATGAGTTTAAATTAGTTTTGGTGAATTAAGTTTAGGTTAATTTCGGCTGCGGATAGGTTAGGCTAGGATAATCTAGGTTAAGTTTAGGTTAGATTAGGCTAGGTTAGTTAGGTTAGGTTAAGTTACGTTAATTTAGATGAACTCATAACACAGCCTAACTTAGCATTCATCTAAATTAACCTAACCAAACCTAACCTAACTAACCTAGCCAAACATTACAGAAATTTAACCTAGATTGTCCCAGCCTAACCTAACGGCAACCTAAATTTATCCAACCTTAATTAACCTGTCCTAATTTAAACTCATTTCACGAATTCCCTGGGGATCAAGGTGTTCGTAAAGTCCCTGAATTTTATTTTATTTTATTTTTTTTATTCGAGGAAGAAGGAACCAAAGGCCACGAGCCCGGAATAACAGTTCCCTCCAAGAGAAAAACAAAATGCCAGAGAGAGCCAAATTCAGGATCCGATCATTTCGAGATGCCTGGACACACCGCGTTTGAAAGACTGGAGATCATAGGCAGCAGGAAATACAGACAAAATCATTATGGATAGAATGATGCGGTTTTTTGCATAATATGGAGTACGCAATGGAGTTTTCTTTTATGAGTTACAAAAGCTCAATGTGGGCTCCTTTGTGGCCCTCAGCACATCCAACAGACGATCGATTTCTTGCCATGCGACTCTCAGCATATCACCGGTGACCTGACATAGGGCTTCCGTTATCCGTTCACGAAGGATGTCGATGTTTGTGCCAGGTGTTTGGTAGCCTTCATCTTTTACAAACCCCCAAAGGAAGAAATCTAAAGGGGGTAACATCAGGAGACCGAGGTGGCCACAATCGGCTCATCTGCCTGGAAACTTCCCGTTAAGCAATTGGCATACATCTAAACTCCAGTGAAATCCAGCGAGCTAAACTCCACATTGAAGTTGTGTAACTCATGTAAGAAAACTCTATTGTATACTTCATATTATGCTAAAAACCGCCTCTATCCCTATTGGTTTTGGTTAGATAAATATTTAAAACCGTTCCAGGACTTTATGAAAACCTTGTATAATATAGATAGATAGATGTAGATATATATACTCGTATATACATAGATAGATAGATAGATAGATAGATATAAACAGATAGATTGATGGAAAGACAGACTGATAAATAAAATAAACAGGGATATACTCGTAGATGATAAATAAATAAATAAATAAATAAACAAATAAATAAATATAGATATAAATATACATTAAATCATCATAAGCTGAGTAACATCGTATGCCAGCGCAAAAATGGCATGACAGAGAAGAAGAGAGATAGGTATCACGCCTTCATTATGATGGGCCTCTCATCACCTGTGCCATTCAAGTAGCCCCTGCATATGCATCTCCATTTAGGCCAATTCCAGTCCATTAACGGCCTTGTAGTTTCAGTAAGGTCCATTTAGGTCCACTTAGACTAATTAGGATAATTTAGGTCTAATTAGGTCCTTAACATCATTCAGGCTGAGTTGTAATTATGCCGATTCAGGTTCAGATGGACCCATTCAGGACCTGCACATCTAGTCGAGGCCAGTCATATCAGTTCAGGATATACGACATTAGAGGAGAATTGGATGGTGTGGATGGCGTAGAGCTGGGGAGATGCCATGGATGGGGTGGTGGTGGCTGGTGGGGACGTGCCGGAAAGGTATGCTGTAGACTGGTGGCGTAGGTAGCCCGCGTATCGACAGCGAGGAAGCAAAAATGTGACTAGGGTTAGCAGATAGGACTGGGAGGAGTGGACTAAGATGGGAATGGATGGAGCATCAGATCAAGGCGAATATTCTCTGTTTATAATGAATAATGGAAGAGGGTGACAGTAATGGTGAAGAGGTTTAAGTCACAGATCTCTCACAGAAGCTTAATGTGGTAAGACTAGAAAAGGGGTAGTGAGGCTGGAGAGGTGTGGCCAAGATGGGCTGGCGGTGATGGTCGAGTGATGGAACATGGCCGGGACTATAGCCTGTGAAGATGAGCGTTGTAGGCTGGCCAGTAAGGGCGTGCCTGTGGTATAACTTTGAATTTTCTAGCAGAATAAAAAGAAGAACAAGTAAGTAAGCACGCATCGTTCTCATATATGTGGCGTCTCAAATCAGCAGAGAGAAATTCTTTGTTGTCTGTGGATTTAAATAATAATAATAATAATAATAAATTTATTCAATACAATGCAGTAAATAAAACATTTCATTCTCACTAAATCCAGGTGATTCTATTTACAAAGCAGATATCATAAACAGTCGGCACGTAACTAAAACAGCGTTCACTGTGTGTGCCGGACGCTCCAAGAGGAATTACTAAACGAAACAGAGACATATATTTCATATACCTGTTTGTCATTAATTAGGAAGGATTAGGGGAAGGAGAGAGTGAGGGTGAGGAACAGTTAATGTTTCTCCATTAACACACACACACACACACACACACACACACACACACACACACGGGGGGGGGAGATTAGATTAGCCTGGTATGAGATGTCAGAGGTCAAGCTTAAAAAAAATAAATAAATAAAAAGCATTACCATTTGTTTGTGTCAATTTAATTGTGTTTTTAGTTGTAACGTCCGCCAACGAAGTTGGAGGAGGTTATGTATTCACCTATGTTTGTCTGTTTATTTGTTTGTCCACACGATATCTCCAGAAGTTCTCAATGAATTTCAGTGAAACTTTGTGGAAGGGTGGGCCATGGGCCAAAAAAGATTTGATTAAATTTGGGGCGGATCCGGATCCTGTGTATCCCGCGAAATATGAGTTCTCAGTTAATTTCAATGAAATTTTGTAGAACGGTGGGCCATAGGCCAAGAAAGAATTTATTAAATTTGGGGGCGGATCCGGATCCGGCATTGACGGAGGTATGCGCTCTCTGATTGCTTTCTAGTTTGTTTTTGTTTTTTGCGACGTACACAATGTATTTTTTACATCCTACGTACCTGGAGGCTCTATACACAATGGTCACATCAGAGATCTAGAAATAAGATCGCAGAAACTGCAGTGGTGCTGCCGAGGTTTGGCCTCACTGACAGGTAAGGGGCTGGTTGGCGTATGATACAAACGGCCTAAAAAGAGACCTCAAAAGAACTCTTGTCAGCTTTCGGCTGGCATGATCATCTCATCATCGCCTAGCATCCAGTTAGATACAGGGAAGATTGCTGAAGCCGCCTTCGAGGTTCTAGTCTAACTAAGTTCTTTCCTGTGTACAGCGAGTGACTCAGAGACCACAGCGTTCCTAGGCCGGCCCCTGCCGCTAGCAGGATCCGCTAAGAAGATATACAGTACCTACATGAAGATGTGAATTATCCATTACCATTACCACGCCAAATTAATTTAATAAATACATGATGATAGGAGGAGGATTTGTTGTGGCCAAGATTGAAAAACCTGTGGCAATGTGTGATGTAACCATGTGTTGTGATGCACTGTGTGGTGAGACAGTGTGCTTTATGATCTTACTATGCGGTGTGTGGTGTAGTTCATATGTTGCGCTAGTGTGCAGTGTACCAGTGTGAGGTATGGTAATGTGTGTGTGGCAGTATGAGTGTGGTAGCGTTTGTTGTGGTTGTGTGTGATGTGGCAGTGTGACGTGTGGCGGTGTGTGGAGGGGTGCTGTGTGGTATGACAGCGTGAGATGTGGCAGTATGTGTTGCGGCAGAGATAAGTGTATCAGTATATGATGTGGCTGTGTGAAATGAAACAGTAAAATTTCGTTGTATGTGTGGTGTGACTGGGTGTGGTATGGCAGTGTGTGGTGTGGCACCGTGAGATGTGGCAATGTGAAGTAGGATAGTGTGGGGTGTGACCATATGAGGTGTCGTAGCTCTATGAGCTGTAACAGTATATGGTGTGACAGTGTGAGTTGTGGCAGTGTGATTTTTTGGCAGTGTGTGGTGTAGCGCTAAGGTAATATGAGTTGTGGCAGTGTGGTGTGACTGATTGAGGCGTGGCTGTATGAGATTAACCAAGTGTGATGTGGCAATGTGTGGTGTGACGTACTGTGTGGAAGTGTGGGATGTAGCAGAATGAGGTGTGGCAGTGTGGTGGTTAGGTAGTGTTTGGTATGTTTGTGTGAAGTTAGCAGCTGTAGTGTGGCAGTATGGAGTGTGCCAGTCAATAATGTGGCAGTTTTTGGTGTGAAAGTGTGTTGTTCGAAGTGTGAAGTGCGGTTGTGTAAGGTGTGGCGCTGTGAGGTGGGGGAGTCTATGATTTGACTGAGATGTGACTGAATGATGTTAGAGTGAGGTGTGGCAGTGTCCAATGTGGCAGTGTGTGGTGTGGCAGTGTGATTTGCAGAAATGTGAAGTGTGGAAATCTGTTGTGGCAGTGTGATATTGTGACGCAGTGTGGCAGTGTGAGAAATGGCTGTGTGACGTGTGACAGTGTGTGGTGTGCTAGTGTGTGGTGCCAGTGTTTAGTATGACAGTATATGGGGTGGCAGTGTGAGGTGTGGTAGTGTATGATGTGGCAGTGTTTAGTATGACAGTATATGGGGTGGCAGTGTGAGATGTAGTGGTATGTGGTGCGGCAGTGTATATGGTGTGGTAGTGTGCGATGTGGCAGTGCGTAGTGTGACAGTCTAAAATGTGGCAGTAGATGATGTGGCAAGGCAATGTGTTGTGCGTGTAGCAGCAGTGTGTGGTGTGGAAGTGTGAAGTGTGGCTGTGTGAGGTGTTGCAGTCTGAGATGTGGTTATGCGTGGTTTGGAAGTGTGTGGTGTTGGTTGCTTGTGTGTGGTGATAGTAACAGCGGTGAGGTAAGTCGGACTGAAATGCATTGGGTTTATAAGGTGTGGTATTGCGAGGTGTGGTACTGCAATGTGTGACAGTGTGAAGTACAGCAGAGTAAGGTTTGTGTGAGATACAGCAGTGTCTTGCAGAGCACACTGACTTTTTGACTGTTTGCCATAGAAAATGAGAGAGAGAGAGAGAGAGAGAGAGAGAGAGAGAGAGAGAGAGAGAGAGAGAGAGAATCCGGTCTGGTATTCATAGAGCCTCTTGAAAAATTCTTACCATAATCAAGTCTCTATAACAACTCAGTGTTATCAGAAATCGTTTTGTTTGTTGTATTTCGTCAGTTCACTATTTATTTTAGTTTGAATAACGAGTGTCCGTACAATAAGTTGTATTAGTGAAGACAAAGGAATAAACAAGGAATCGTATGCATAACAGAAGTACAAGAATAAGAATTCTATTTGGCTGCGAACTGTTTGGTAGTTACAGTATGAGGGAAAACGTGAGAATATACAAGTAATCTTCTATACAACTTAATCTAAAGAATTCTCACTCCACTTTGTTTGACAGGTGGCTGCTGGCTGTGTAAGTGAAGCTATGTATATGTTGCAGGGAATTTGTGTAACCAGTGATTTCATGAAGTCCCTACTGAATTCGTGAAACGATTTTAAATGGGTTAATTAAGGTTAGGTTAATTTAGGCTGCTGTTAGGTTAGGCTGGAGTAATCTGGGTTAAGTTTAGGTTAGGTTAGGTTAATTTAGATAACTGCTAAGTTAAGTTAAGCGTACATCCAAATTAGCCTAACCAAACCCAACTAACCTAGCCTAACCTAAATTTGACCTAGATTACCCCAGCCTAACCCTGCCCGCAGCCTAAATTAACCTAACCTTAATTAACCCATCACAATTTAAACTAATTTCACGAACTCACTGGGAACTTCATAAAATCACTGGTTACACAACTTCCCCACAACATATACACAGCTAATGGTACACACAATATAACCTCAAGGAAATCGTAAATATTAGCCCTGTACTTACCGCAGTGTAGGTGGAGTCTGAGACCATCCATACAAGTTGTGGACATCGTAGTGAAGAAGCTCTCTCTCCTCACCCTGCCTCGCTACCATACACAGGGTCTTGTCGGAGAGTCTGAGGGGAGAGGAAACAAGCGGATGAGGGAGGGAGTGGGCGAGGGAGGAAAAGGGAAGAAAGGAGAACAGTTGTTGTGAGATGCTGCTGGAGACCTGAGAGAGAGAGAGAGAGAGACAGACAGACAGACAGACAGACAGACAGACAGACAGACACAGACAGCCAGACAGACAGACAGAGACAAAGACAGAGACAGAGAGAGAGAGCCAGACAGACAGAGGGAGAGGGAGTGGAGGGGGTACATTTTAATGCAAAGTTCTGTGATGGATGCTGCAATTAACAGGCTGGAGCATGACCGATGGAGTCTCTACCTAATGTTTTTTTCCTTAGTTCTTATTTGTTTCCTCTTTCGCTTGCCTCTTTTGGCCGTGTAAATATGCTGATGTCTTTTGTATTTCATTGTTACTACCGTCAAATCACAATCATATAAATACAGTGAAGAGTCAGTAACTTCGCTACGATGACGCTACTGAAGGAACCCGCGTTTAATTTCCGGGCCGACATGATTGTTGGACAAGAGTTGTTACCCCCTTATCTCAGTTTACCTATCAATAACCCACAGTTGGGGACCGACAGCGAAGTATCACATGCGGGTTGTGTTGCAGGGGAATATTTAACACAATCTTTTTATCCACCCTTATGATCCTCGTGCACTAAATAGGCATTGCTTTAACCTTTCATCTTCCCATTCTCAAGTTTCATTCATTCCCTCCTTCCATCGGGTCTTCTTCAACTCATTCATCTTAAGCATGTCTGTTGTTTTATTTTTGCTGCCAGCAAAAGAATTTATTCAATATAAGGATGATTGCCTGTGGTGATGGGGTGTCTCTGAATATGAGAGTTCCTTCGTAGTCTGAAACTCTAAACAAAACTACCGTGCATCAAGATTCAGTCCTGAGTCAATTGTTGTTCAGCTCAGCCCTCTAAGCATTGTTGAGAATGTTTTGAAGTGGGTTACTTTAAAAAGTGTTACATGCTGATGATTTAGTTTAGTTACTGAACAGAGAAGGCCAGAGAGAAGTTTGAAAGGTGGAGGAATGGAACGGAAGCAAAGGGCCTGAAAACTTAAACTGATAAAACTAAGGTCATAGTCAGCAGATGTGAAGGACGTAATATCGTAAAATCAGTTGTGTTGTCCAGTGTTGTGAACAAAAAGGAAGTTGAGGAGACCGGTATCCTATGTAATACAAAGTCGCCGGACCCACACAAGATGGAGTGGTGTTCGAGACAGACTGCAGGATGTGAAAAATTTTCAGCGTGCGATCTGTAGAGGTATCCGGCCTGTGGACGATAGGATGGAAAGTGTCGATTATGGAGACATCCACGTGAACTGCGTGGAGAAGCGTTGTTATATAAGGGACATACTGGGAGTGGAAAGAGCAGTAGAGGACAGCTCCACTGCCAGAATAAGAAATTGATGTAAGGTTTTTAGAGAAATGCTGCATCTCCTTTCTTAACAAGGGTTCTCTTTTTTGTACATGTGTGACCAGAAATATGCTGTACGGCACTGAGACTTGGCATGTGAACACAGAGGATAATGCAGACTGAAACACACAGGTATGTGAATGTAGCGATGGATGAGCAACATCTCAAGGAGTGGGAGAACTGTGAATAATGTGCTGCAAGACAGATTGGCAAAAGAAATATCATAAAGGTAATTTGACCCTAAAGGATAAGATAGTTTATACCTTGGTCTCGACGCTTTTAGAGAAGAGGAGGATGACTGACTCAAGAAAGTCCCTGATGTGAATCTGGAAGGAACAGTGCCAGGAGGCAGAGTGAGAATGAAGTAAAATCCTGCGTTTGTATATCTGTATTAGAGACAGAAAATAGGAAATTAATTAAGACCGCGACACATGGACAGCTGCCACTGGGTGAAGCGATATACACGTGGTCTATCGATTCTCAGCACAGGGCAGTAGCACGAGTAATATGAAGAAACTCGTCATTGCAGTGAAGGGAGACAACCTTTTCAGTACAGTGAGAACTACTGTATCTCATTCTTGATATCTCCTGATTTTTTTTTTTCCAGGGAAGAAGAGGATTTCCAAAGTGAAGTTGATTAGCAATGAAGTTTAGTGCTGAACCCCTCATTACCAGATGTCTCTCCTCAGCTGAATAAAATCGTCTGGCAACAGTGAGAATAATTACACAACAGACGCCACCATACTGAAAGGGTTAAAATCTGCCTGGACTAAAATTATAGCCGCCAAGAGAGCGAGCGCTGAGTCACTAATTGCTGGAACGACTTAATTAACCAGGAGTAAATTAGCTTTATTGTGTTGGCAGGCAATATTGGACAATTATATGCACCGGGGAATTTGGCCTTTTCTCTCTACGAAGTTTATCCATTTGTCTATCGTCATCTGTGTCTATCTATCTATCTATCTGTCTAATTATCTTTCTGTCTGTCTGTGTGTTTGTTTGTCTGTCTATTTATAACCTAACGCAGCATCCTGTAAAGAGAAGCCTAGACAAAAGATCCTCCAAGTGCATCTGTCCCCTTTCAGTAACGTACCCACCACTCTCGCACTGTACGTTCTCCATCTCGTCCTCGGTCTCCCCTTCCTCCTCCTCCTCCTCCTCCTCCCACCCACCTCTGACACAAATATTCCCGAACAGCAATTCCTTTACGCTTTTGGAGCAACGAACTTATGCAGGAAGTTATTGATGATAAGCTTAGCAAGATTCAATTAGGCTCTGGCACAATTTCGAGTGTAAACGAACTACTGAACGTAGTCGTACCTCTGTGAACTAAGGCTACGAATTTATTTCTCATTATTATTATTATTATTAGTAGTAGTAGTAGTAGTAGTAATAGTGGTGGCGGTGGCGGTGGCGGTGGTGGTGGTGGTGGGGGTGGTGGTGGAGGTTTTAGTTGTTGTTGATATTGCATAGTTAGGGTATTATTTTCACATTCTGTGGAATTCTTTTTCATATTGTAGATATTAGTTATTTAACTATTTATTTATTTTATTTTATTTTATTTATTTATTTATTTATTTTTTTTTTTTGGGGGGGGGAGATCCAGAAGGCTGGCATTCCAAGACCGTTCGAGATAAGAGACTTGAAACTTTCAGGAGTGATGTATGTTGGCTGCAGGCTTCTTTTGGCACAATCTCTTTTTCTTAGCACCAGCGGCGCACTAGCGCCCTCTTTTTTTTTTTTTTTTTTTTTTTTTTCAACTTTTGCTCTCCTGCGCAGCAATAACTACAGAATCAATTGCTTTGTAAATGTTCCAGTATGTAGTCGTCAACATATACTAGTACTGATATACTAGTATTGATACTGGTATTAATACTGATATTGATACTGAAATCCCACTAATACTCTTTGAGATACTGAAGAAAATAAAAATGGCCGCCTCATGCCTAAGAGTGCTAAATCTGAAACAATTTGGTGGATTTTGACCAAACTCGGTGGAAGTGGAAGCGGTCATCAGTGAACATGATCTGCATCGGATGTAAGACCTTGACCTTGATCTCAAGGTCACAGATCAAAATTCCATTAATATTAGATCTGCAATGATAACAAAAATATTTTCATATGGAATGTGGAGTTCTTTCATTACTGCCTTATCAATTTCAGAGCTCTATTTATTATTATTATTATCAATTATTATTATTATTATTATTATTAGTAGTAGTAGTAGTAGTAGTAGTAGTAGAAGTAGTAGTAGTAATAAAAATTATTATTATTAATGCAGTATCATCATCACCACCATCATCATCATCATCATCATCATCATCATTAGCAGTAGTAGTAACAGTAGTAGTAGTAGTAGTAGTAGTAGTAGTAGTAGTAGTAGCAGTAGTAGTAGTTGTAGCAGTAGTAGTTGTAGTAATAGTAGTAGTAGTAGTAGTAGTAGTAGTATTTGCATAATCTAATTTGTCCTTTTTCTCTCAGTCGTACGTTTATGATGTCTGGTGATTTAAATTATTGTTTTTCCGAATTATTTCAGCACATCTGATAACACTGCACCCCCTCCAGTCCCCCACGATGCCACCTCACAGGCACAAGGGTTCGTATCCTCGTCGAGTAAGCAAACTCCCTAATGCATCTTCCTTAGCGATTTGTTTTGGGATATGGTTGTTTTGTATCCTTTTGTACGTTATCTATGCAGAGTATGGCGATATGAGAGTGATCTATGAAACACGGATAAGGACAGTAAGGTGTAATAAGCAAAACGAGTCACTCAGGAAAAGGTGTTAGGAAGCATCCTTAACCTACGAGAATACGTAACAAGCTCTCACCGTGGCACGTGGGGACGAAACTCACAGCCACCTTTATCATTATGCCTTTACACATTCACTGCTGACGCTGTTTATTTATTTATCTATTTATTTGTGTGTGTGTGTGTGTGTGTGTGTGTGTGTGTGTGTGTGTGTGTGTGTGTGTGTGTGTGTGTGTGTGTGTGTGTGTGTGTGTGTGTGTGTGTGTGTGTGTGTGTGTGTGTGTGTGTGTGTGTGTGTGTGTGTGTGTGTGTGTGTGTGTGTGTGTGTGTGTGTGTGTGTGTGTGTGTGTGTGTGTGTGTGTGTGTGTGTGTGTGTGTGTGTGTGTGTGTGTGTGTGTGTGTGTGTGTGTGTGTGTGTGTGTGTGTGTGTGTGTGTGTGTGTGTGTGTGCACGCCCCTAAGGTTGTGTTAGTTCCGATTTAAGATTCAGAGATATCAAACATGTAACCCTTTACCAGATATTATTGGTCCTGCTAAAAATATGAGGGCTGTGAAGTTCAAAAATAATATTAAATGCCCCGAATGAGATAAATGAAAAACTAATATTAAATAAGAATTCCAGTTCAATTTTTGCAGACTAAAATTAAACCAAAACAAAGGTCTAATTCCAAGTGAAGTATTAGACCAAAGAAAGCCAAGGTTAGGGCTGAAGGATGTGACTTGGATGGTTAGGGCAGGTCTCGTTAGATTATGTGTAACGCCCAGAATATTCTCCTAATGATGGCAGGGTTTGGTTCGTCCTCCTTGTTTCCCTTCTTCCTCCCCTCAGAACGACCCCTGATGTTACTGTGCCAGGAATAGCTCTTTTAACCTCCTCAGTCCCATAATGTTATTTTGATGCCATCCTTGTTGCTTGTGATTATGTTTACCGTACCTTTTGACAGACTCTCAGAACAGGAGGGATTTAATGAAGCCTTTTTATTATCCGCTTTAGTACGAGTCGTTTTCGCTATACATTATCAGATCATGAGTTCGGTGGCCAGAATAAAATAAACATATAATTGAGCTGATGGGGTTCAAAGACAGAGGTCAGGGGTTCCCTGACCTCTGTCTTTACCATTCCCATCCCCGCCTACCCACACACACTTACAGTAACAGCGATAGACAGAGGCAAATCACCTCGAGTTCTGCCACTTCACCCTTTACTCGTCCCTCCCTCCCTTCCACCTCTTTTATCCTGTTATTTCTTCTACCTGCACCACTCTCTTCCTCCCTGTCTTCTCCCATTTCTTTTTTCTCAGATTTTTTCCGTCTCCCCTACCTTGCTTTCTTCTTTCCTTTTGTCCTTCCTCCTTCCCACTTCCTTAAGTTCTTCCAGGTTTGTCTTCCACCTCACTTAATTTCTCTTCTCTCTCACTTCCTCCTCTACAACCGCAGCTGGGCGAAAAGGCAAGTCGTCCCAGCTCGAATTCGAACAAATGAGGCTCCACTTTTCCTCCGCCCTACCATTTTTCCTTAGGTCTTCGTCCTTCCCTCCTTTCTTCCCTCCATCCCTCTCTCCCTTCCTCTCCTTCTTAACCGCTTTATTCAGATTCTTCCCGTTCAGCCTTCTGTTTCTTTCCGCTCCCTTTCTCGTACCTTTTATTCCTCACTCCCTCACTCCTTGCCTCACACTGTTGCAGCAGCGGTTGGAATAGGTGGGTCATATCAGCTAGAACTCGGATGCTTGACCTGAGGCTGAAGTTTTCCCTCCCTCCCTCCTTTTTTCCTCCTTTCCTCCCTCCTCTTCATCCTCCCTAGTTCCTCCCTTTCTCCTTTTCTTCTCTCCCTTCTTTCTTCCCTTTCTCCCTCACTTTTCCCCTTCCTTATTACTTCCTTCCCCACTTTTTTTTTTTTTTTTTTACCGTATCTCATGACACTCCTCCATCCGTCGTACTCTTTTTTCCAACTTTCCTTCATTCTTTCTTCCGTCTCCCCCTCTGTCCCTCCCACTTTTCCATCCTCCTTCCCTCCCTCCGCCTCACCTCTTGCCCCACACCGTAGCTGCAGCGGTGGGGAAGGGTGGGTCATCCCAGTTGGAAGTCGGACACTTCAAGCTCCAGTCTTCTGTGAACTCCTCTGGCCAGTTCCAAGGGCGCTCCTCGTTGGTTCCAAAGTTGGCAGGCTCATTCATATCCTGCAGGAGAGAGAGAAGTCAAGGGGGTAAAGGTAACAATTAATTCCATATTATTCCCTCGAGGTGCAGGCTACAGGGCCAAGGGTATGTAATCGCAGTCTAGTACATCTAAGGACAGATGACCAGCCTAATTTCCCGGACGACATTACAGTACACAATCGACAAACCTCCATTAACCCATGGTAATCGGGCCTATACAGGTTCGACTTGATCATTCTAACCACCATACAACTAGGGCAGCAGAGTAACTTATACTTTAGCTTTGACGTCAGTAGACAATTTTCTTGAATTTGCAAGGACCTGAACTGGTGAAGATATTAATGAAAGCTGTATATAACGGCCTCAGATCGGAAAGGTTTCCCTATAATTGAATAAAATGTTCTGGCAATGGTTAGGGCGGTTAGCAAGTATTTAGAAAAGAATATGGCAACAGAAGGATAGTTGGGTTTATTTAATTATGATTAGCTGAGCTTAGGTTAGTTTAGCTTAGTTTTCTTTAGGAGGAATTTACCTATGGGAAGATCGTTAGGGAAGCTAGACCGTAGTTAAGAAAAAATGTAACTGTTGGAGAAAGGTTAGAGTAGTTAAGAGGAGAAACTGGCTGCAGGGAGGTAGTTGGACAACAGTCTGGAGGAGAAATCTAACTGCGGGAGAACAGTTAGGGTGATTCTACAGCAGTTATGAGAAATTGGTTTCGAGAGTGGTTTCGGTTGTTAGGAGAAATTTCACTGAGAATGTAAGGTTACTCTGCGTAGTCCGTAGTCAGACCGCAATTAGGAGGAGAAATTCATATGCGGGAGAGCGGAATAGGTAGTCAGAACAAGTAAGTGGAGAATGCTGCTGCGGATATATATATATATATATATATATATATATATATATATATATATATATATATATATATATATATATATATATATATATATATATATTTGTGTGTGTGTGTGTCCGACTCTGGACATAGGCTTCACAGCCTGCTCCCAAGGCCCAGTAGTCCTCCTACATTTCATACACCTCTACATGTCACCACTTCGGCGCTAACACCCACCGTCCATATTGAATACATGCTAGGGCTGTCTCATACAGGATTGGTGTATTGGTATTAGCGGGGGTATTTTTACGACATGTCGGCAGGGCTTCTGGTAGATCAGTAAAGTCTGCTTTTTATTAAATTCAAATCCATAAACTGTTCCCTGCCCCAGCGGGGATTTGAACATGGATCTGGTAGGACTGCAGGCCACCTCTCTACCGACTGAGCTACCGCCTGGTGGTTAGGTGGCTATGGTTACTAAATAGGTTGTAGGAGGGCAGCCAGCCAGCAACAAGGGCAAGAAGGTGGGTGGATGGCTCTATACTCATTTCAAAGCCAAAGGTGGCTGTTGTGTATATATACGCAACGACTTATCTTGCTCTCGTGTTCCTGAACTCGATTCTTCTGAATTCTCTACACTCTGGCTTCGGCTTTCCTGTCATTCTCTGACTAAATATATCTGTGCTGTTTACTTATCCCCTAATTCTACTGACTATCAAAAATTATTCGACTATCTTACTTCTACGATGGAACACATTCTATCCATTTCTCCTTTCTCTGAAATCTCCATTCTAGGAGATTTCAATGTTCACCACCATCTTTGGCTCTCCTCTCCTTTCACGGATCCACCTGGTGAACAAGCCTACATCTTTTCTATCCTTAATGACCTAGAGCAGCTTGTACAGCACCCTACCCGTATCCCTGACCGCCTTGGAGAGAGCCCCAACATACTTGACCTCTTCCTCACAACTAATCCTTCTGCTTACTCTGTTAATCTTTTCTCTCCGTTGGGCTCCTCCGATCACAACCTTATTACCTTAACCTGTCCTATCACTCCGGTACGGCCTGTGGACCCTCCAGGGAAACGTCGTCTGTGGCATTTTGGAGCCGCGGACTGGGAGGCCCTCAGGCAGTACTTCTTTGATTTTCCCTGGAATGATTATTGCTTCCATGGCCGGGAGCCATCTGAGTGTGCCTTGCGCATTACGGAGGTTATTCTCTTGGGCATGGAAGCATACATTCCTTTCTCATATCCTTTGACTAACGCAAGAAAGCCTTGCTTTAATCACGCTTGTTCTGATGCTGTCCGCAACAAGGAGAGGGCCTACAAAAGGTACCGGAGCCAACCCACCCCTGAATCACATCATCTTTATGTTTCTGCCCGGAATCGTGCTAAGTCTGTTATTCGCTCTACTAAAAATAATTTCATCCATACTAAATGCTCTCAACTCTCCAACTCGAATTCTTCCCGCTCCTTCTGGCACCTTTCCAAAAATCATTCTAACAACGTTACCTCATCATCCTTCCCTCCTCTTTTCTACTCTGATGGTTCTGTAACTATTTCTTCTACTGATAAAGCAGATCTCTTCGCACAGACTTTCTCCTCCAATTCCACCTTAGACGATTCCGGTGCTGTTCCTCCATCTCTTCCCCCCTCTGACTTCCTCATGGCTGACATTAAAATTTCTTCAGTTGATGTATTTTCTGCCATTACTGGCCTCAGTACTAACAAGGCATATGGGCCAGATGGGGTCCCTCATGTTGTTCTCAAGAACTGTGCTTCTGTGCTTACACCCTGCCTAGGCAAACTCTTTCGCCTTTGTCTGTCAACTTGTATCTTTCCTTATTGCTGGAAGTTTGCTCTCATTCAGCCAGTTCCAAAGAAGGGTGACCACTCCCAACCCTTCAACTATCGTCCAATTGCTTTAACGTCCTGTATTTCAAAAGTTTTCGAGTCAATTCTCAATAGAAAAATTTTAAGGCATCTTTCCTATCGCAGCCTTCTTTCCGATCGTCAGTACGGGTTCCGTCAGGGATGCTCCACTGGCGATCTTCTCACCTACCTTTCAGACTCCTGGTCATCCTCCTTTCGGGACTTTGGCGAAAGCTTTGCCATTGCACTTGACATCTCAAAGGCTTTCGATCGAGTCTGGCATAAATCATTAATTTCCAAACTGCCCTCTTACGGTTTCTATCCTTCTATCTGTGTCTTCATCGCTAGCTTCCTTTCTGGTCGTTCTATAGCGCTGTTGTAGACGGCCATCGTTCTTCTCCTAGATCTATCAACAGTGGTGTTCCTCAGGGCTCTGTCCTATCACCAACTCTCTTCCTTTTATTCATCAATGATCTTCTAAGCTGTACATCTAACCCTATCCACTCATACGTTGATGACTCCACCCTTCACCTTTCCATTCGGTTCCCGCAACGCCCATCTCAACAGTTACTTCAACAAACAAGGAATGAGGCTATGGCACACCTAATGTCTGACTTGGCTCATATCTCTGACTGGGGTAAAAATAATATGGTTGTTTTTAATGCATCTAAGACTCAGTTCTTACACCTATCAACCCGACAAAATCTTCCACAGGTATACCCACTAATGTTTAATAATATTCAGCTTAATCCTGCATCATCCTTGAACATGCTTGGGGTTTCATTTACTCGGGACTTATCTTGGAAAGATCATATTACATCTCTTGTAAAATCTGCTTCCAAGAGATTGGGTGTGCTAAGCCGACTCCGCTCTTTCTTTACCCCTGCACAATTGTTGACTCTATACAGGGGTTTTATCCGCCCCTGTGTGGAGTACAACTCTCATGTGTGGGGAGGCTCCCCACATACAGCTCTTCTCAATAGGGTGGAGTCAAAGGCTTTTCGTCTCATTAACTCTCCTCTTACTGACTCCCTTCAACCTCTGTCTCTTCGCCGCACTGTTGCATCTTTATCTCTTTTCTATCGCTACTTTAATGGTCACTGCTCCTCTGAACTGGCTTGCATTCCTCCACCTCTACGACGGGCGCGTAGCACCCGTCTGGCAGCAAACTCTAATCCCTCTTCTGTCCAACTCTCTAATGCAAGAGTTAACCGTTACTCCCAGTCTTTCATTTATGCAACAGGTCAACTCTGGAACTGTCTCCCTCTGTCTGTATTTCCTGCTGCCTATGATCTCCAGTCTTTCAAACGCAGTGTGTCCAGGCATCTCAAAATGATTGGATCTTGAATTTGGCTCTCTATTGTATTTTGTTTTTCTCTTGGAGGGAACTGTAACTGCGGGCTCATGGCCTTTGGTTCCTTCTTCCTCGTATAAAAAAAAAAAAAAATGTGGTGCTGGAGTGTGGGTGCTTAGGGTAGTTACACTGTACCAAGGTCATATGGACCTTGAACTACAACCGTTAAGAGAAGAATTTTGACCCGTTGGCATTGCGAGCTTGGGGGAAAGGATTCCTTAAGCTGAGCAAATTATCTTAGGTAAGCTGAAATAAGGCAACGTTGTTCTTGATACTTCTTCGTATGAACACTGTCTTGATTGTTTCAGTTTTAGACTAGATGTGTTATTAAATTGGATCGGGTGATTTTTTTTTTTTTTTACTAATTCTTCCTACGTCCAGACAATTTTTACTTAGAAAGGATAACTTGTGAAGGGATTACCTAAGGCTATCTAACCCCTACAGTTAGAGAAATCTCTCCTAAACTGAACAAAGTCGCCTTGAAACAGCAAGAATAAGCTTATAGTCATTAAAGCGAGGGGATTAAAGGTTAAGGTAAATAATATTTATCTGTTTTGCCAAACCGTTTTTTGTGGGATATAAACAACTTTCTGGGGATAAAACAAAATATAACCAACCCATTTATGACCGGGAAACAGTTATGATACTGATGAGATGATGATGATGATGATGATAATGATGATGATGATGATGATGATGATGGTGGTGGTGGTGGTGGTGGTGGTAGTGGTGGTGGTGGACAGGTATTTTGAAGAGCTGTGTCACAGTTACGCTGGAGATTTGTTACAACGGCTATGTCGTGGTTTTAAAAAATAGTACTGTGTGCAGTACCTGCATTCTCAGTCACAAGGGGAACGATTTAATTGTTGTTGTTCTTGTTATGGTTGTTGTTGTCCCCGTCTTATCTGACCGTGAGTCTGGTGGACTGCAGGCTGAAGCTGGCCTTCTCCTGCAACCCACTATCCACTTTTCGAGGCAAAGGGAAGAAGCTGAGGGATGTTTATATAACCGAGCGAATCTAGCAACGAAGTGAAGGTGTCCCTCTCCAGCGCCGAAAGGATAGTTACGGGAAGTAAACGACGATGGCAATAGGTTTTGTGACGGTGTTAATAATGTGGTGCAAGCTTCAGGTGATTCTACACTGAGTGACAAGTTAAACTGGTTTCCTATAATCCAGGACCAATTTACTTCGCTGAGTGGTAACCATGTAACCAAACGGATGCCGAGTGATCTAGTGGGTTAAAGCTCCAACCGAATGGGGGCAGTAAGGGTTTCCAGCCAAGGGTGGTTGGAGTTTCCTGCATACATAATGCCACTCAGGGGCTAGCGAAGCTGATCACTCTCACCCAAAATGGTGGGACTGAGTAGCGTAGCCCCTGACCTCTAAGCTCTTGATTAAAAAAAAAAAAAAAGAGAGAAAAAAAAGGGGGGGTTGGATGAATGACAGACAGGTAATATTATTGTGTCTGTGCAAAGCAGATAAGTGGGTGTGAGTTGTGTGCGAGATGTGGCAGTGTGTGGTGTGGGTGCATCATGACCCGTTGGGTAAGGTGTGCTAGTGTGGGTGAT
Source organism: Coenobita brevimanus (assembly GCF_032717465.1). NCBI lineage: Eukaryota > Metazoa > Arthropoda > Malacostraca > Decapoda > Coenobitidae > Coenobita > Coenobita brevimanus. The sequence goes on along the minus strand of NC_137010.1, from coordinate 43,832,141 downwards.
GTATCAGTATGGGAAGTGTCATAATATGTAGAAGTATGTTGTGTGACGAAGAGAGTGTATGTGAGTGAGGTGGAGGGGGAAAGAGGGAGGGGGAGGCCGAGGATGAGATGGAGAGATGGGGTGGAGAGGTATATGAGAGAGGGGGGTGTGAGTTGGGAGCAGGGGAGTGAAACGGCGGGGGACAGGGCGACTTGGAGGCGATTTATTTGTGGCCACCCCAAACGGGATTGAGGCGTCTGGCAATAGATAGATAGATAGATAGATGTTGTGTGACACTGAGGTTTTGACTGTAAGATTGCGGCGTATGTTTCCAGCGAAATGGTGTTATTTGTGTGTGTGTGTGTGTGTGTGTGTGTGTGTGTGTGTGATGACTTTCTGATCACACACACACACACACACACACACACACTGTGACAGTAATCATTATTTTGTGGGGGAGAGTGTAGTTAACAATATTAAAAAACCAGAACAGAGTTGAAATATTCGTATCACTCACTGCAGAGTCAGAAATTAAAGTTTTAAAAAGTGGGGTCGGTGCATTTGTATTCTTAAACAAGACGAGAAGCTTTGATATGCGATACTCTATAACCAGCTCAGTAACTTTTCTTCTCGATTATGTTACCAGTTATAGGAAAAAGACAGGGTAAAAGAACGACCCTCATCCACTCCGCTGATCTATTTCTGGTATGTTGCAGGGGCGGCGCTGTCAATGTTATCAACGTCTATCCTGCATCATTCATCGTCACCTACTCCCACCACCACATCCACGCCATACCAGCAGACTGAGACGATCCCACAACACAAAAGATAGCTCCAGGTGAGTTTTTAGTGGAGCGCCATTGACAGACACTGGATTCTTAGGAACTCAAAATAACCAAATCTAGTGATACATATGGAGACACATCGCTCACGTCCAGTATCAATGAATCTGACTGGATAATGATGCCTCTCTTGTTGACTGTATGTGGTTACTGTATTCCGCCAGATCTATGAGTATCGCGAGGAAGGATAGCTATAACAGACAGTAGTAATCCATCATCATCATCATCATTATCATCATCATCAACAGCACCATCGCCTAATATCCCGGTAATTGAAGAGAGAGAGAGAGAGAGAGAGAGAGAGAGAGAGAGAGAGAGAGAGAGAGAGAGAGAGAGAGAGAGAGAGAGAGAGAGAGAGAGAGACTCAAATCATCCCAACCTAGTTTTGCTCTATTACAGGAAACTAGAAGAGACCCAGAAGCAGGGAGAGGAAGCCAGAAAAGAAGGAGAAAACTCATCATTATCATCATCATCATCATAATCATCATCGCCTAATTTCCCTCTGCTCCATGGGACGGACAAGTGGAACCAGAAATAGGAAATCACAGATACTCTATACAAGAATCATCATCATCATCACCAACACTCAATTTCCCTCTATGTCAGTGGGATGGAAGAAATTTAGAGGTAGAGAAAATAAAATAAAGGTAGACGCCTTTAAAAACAAAGCGCTAAATGAAATGGACCACACATCCACACACTCATTACCGAAATTTGTGGCTGCATCATACATGGCACTGGTAGCGTAATAGCCACATTAATCAAGATGAAAGTTCCTAGCATGATTACGTTATTTGTTCATTATCTGTGGAAGAGAGAAGAGAGGGAATAAATACTACGGTTACATCACAGTCATAATACGCAGTCACAATTATTCTACTAGACAATTACAAAACACCATGGCTAGCTTCTATCATCGTCATCATCATCATCATCATAAGAGTGTACAGGTACCTGGTCTCACGGCTTCTCTCAAGTCGAGTACTCCTGGATGACATGAATTTCGCCCACAAACACAGCCTTACTAATACATATTTCCACATTCAATTTTCACCCAAGGACATACATGTGTAGGACTTTGCAGCGTCTCCAAAAAGTCTTCCGCAACTTTACCCGTGTGTGTGAAGCATTGGGTGGGGGCGGGTTACTTCTCTTGCGACAGGAAGTGGCGTCCCTCAGCTCTGTGCATCAATTGCCCATCAAGGCCCGTAAAACACGACTGGAACGTGTATAACAGGTGCGTGATAGCCTACTCTTGCAATACACACACACACACACACACACACACACACACACACACACACACACACACACACACACACACACACACACACACAAAGCCAAATGAACCTATAGTATACTCACGATCCACAGTCCATCAAACTCAATGTCTTTGTAAAGCAAGTGTATCTCGTCGCTCCACCACTCATGGGTCGAGTTGCGGAAGAAGTCGGGGAAAGCAGTACGGTTGTCTGGCCACACCTAGGAAGACAGGCACTGGGGATTACGGGGAGTAAGAATTATGCGGGAATGAGGATTTGGGGGAGTGGACATTATGAGTACATGGAGAAGGGAATTATGAGTGGGGTTATGGTTTGATTGAGTGGGAAAGTGAGGATGAAATGAATTTTGAATTGCGGGGAATTGAGATGAGGTGAAGTATGAGGACTGGAGAGCAATAATGGCGTCTTACTGGTGAGTGGGGTACTGATGATGATAATTACTGAGGAGTGGGGAGCAGAGATGGCGTTATGAGGGAGTGGGGATTAGGTGAAATTAAGAGTGAGAAGTAGGTGTGGTAGTGAGTGTAGAGATTGGAGTTAGGAAGGTGGCATAGATAATGAGGACGGTTAGTTGCAGATGTGTGAGGAGTGTGTATTAGATGAATTTAAGTGGATGGGGGTGAAGGAATGGTGACTGTGGTGGAGGGAGTGGAGATAGTGTGAAGGGTGGACTTACGAAAATGAAGGGGTGAGGATAATGGGGGATGGGGTATCAGTAGAAGCCCTGTAAGTAAAGTGAGTGTGGAGATGAGAATTAAGGGTAAAAATGGGAGAGAAGATGAGATTCAATGATAAATGAGGAAGAAAAACTGGGAGTTACAGGTAAATGGAAGGGGTAGGGGTCAGCGTTTGGGGGGAAGGTGATATCGGGTAAGGATGAATGGGGAGATGAGGTTATGGGGCAGTAGGGGAGGAGAGAGGGAGGTTACGGAGGAGTAGAGGTGTGGAGATGGGGTTATGGGTGAGTGGGGGAGGGGAGAAAGGGCAATATGTGAATAGAGGTGGGGAGATGGGGGCTAATGGGAAGTGGAGATTGTTATGGATCAGTGGAGAGTATGAGATAGGAGACAGAGAGTGGAGACAGGCTAAGGTTGTATGGGGAGTGGGGATGGGGGTTATGGGGAAACTGGAATGGCAGCTATGGGGAAGATGGTATTTTTTTGAGAATGGGTAGGTGGGGATGATATTTTTTTTTTTTTTTTTTAATAACAGAACGAAAGGAAGGAAAAAAAAATGATTTAAAAAAATAATCCATACACCAGATTACTGATGTCCTCTGTTCATAAAATATCTGTAACAGTTGGACTTGAACAGCTGTGGGTTGAAATTTGGAGGGAAACAACTCTGGGGAAGCGAGTTCCAGAGAGATGCAGTTCGGAGAATTAAAGAATTCTGATAGGCAGAAGTTCTGCAATATGGCTGAGTGACATTCCAGTCATGAGCGCTACCAGATGCCCGTGTAGCACGAGGGAAGGCATGGAATGGTGGCACCATGGACGCAACTTCGTCCGAGCATTTGCCAAAAAAATATCTGTAAAATAATGCAAGGGAGGCAACATTCTTTCTTACTTGCAGGGGAGGTAGTTTATATGTAATGGCAGGGTTGTTAATGATTCTAACAGCTTTATTCAGAATTTTGTCTAGTTGTCTTAATGCAACCTCTCCACATCCATTCCACAAGGGAGAGCAATATTCAAGCTGAAAGCGCACATGACTCTTATAAATTATAGCTAACTGCTCATCAGCGAAGAAGTTACGGACTCTGTACAATAATCCAAGTTTCTTTGAGGCGGTTTTAGCAAGTGATCTGACATGAGAGATCCAGCTGAGGGCATTGTTAAGTGAGACACCAAGAGTTCAATACTTTTGGAGATGGGAATATTAGTAGCACTGAAGGTAATGTACAAATCTGGCAAATATCTGTTTATTAGTAAATTGTATATATTTAGTTTTACTAGCATTAAAAGAGACAAGGTTGTTTTGTCCCCATTCACTGATCGTAGATAGGTCTTGATTTATGGAGATGGCTGCACCGAGTTGAGAGGTAGAGATATTAGAGATATGGGTGTCTGAGTGTGAATGAACTATGTAGTGTTGAGTCATCTGCGTATGAGTGGATGGGATTGTGGGTGACAGATAAGAGATCATTAATATGAACCAGAAATAGGGTTGGCGCCTGAACTGATCCCTGCGGCACGCCGGCGTTAACTGAGTGGAAATTGGAATATACATCATCTACGTTTACTCTTATTTTCCTGTCACAAAGATATGAGGAAATCAAAGGAACAATAGACGTTAGTCCATAGAAGGGAGTTTGGACAGCAGAGAACGGTGCCATACTCTGTCGAAAGCTTTAGAAATATCAAGAGCTACTGCATGAGTTTCTCCATGTAGGTCAATTGATTAATGGATGGTATGAGTTAAGAGATTGAGTATGTCAGTGGTGGATCTTTCGTGGCGAAAACCATATTGTCTATCACTAATTAAGTTGTTGGATTCAAGATGTTTAACAATGTGCTTATTAATTAAAGTTTCAAATACCTTACCAAGAGAAGATGTGACAGCTATTGGTCTGTAATCAGAGGGGTCAGACGAACTTCCTTTCTTCGGAATTGGGTGGATATTGGCTTCTTTCCATGAATTTGGGAATAAAGAATTACGTATGCATAGTCTGAATAATTTAGCTAGGACAGAGGCAAGTTCAGGGGAACACTTTTTCAAAAACAACTGGCTGAATTCCATCTGGGCCTGGAGCTTTGTTGGTAGGTAAATTGTCTAGGATGGATTTTAAGTATCTTGTCTGTATTTTAAGTGGGGCAATTTCGGGACAATCAAGTTCCAGTACTGGGACATTCTGGCTGGTATCGTCTATGGTAGAGTTTCTGGCAAATGTACTGGCAAAAATATCAGCTTTTCCACGCGGGTCATTTGTAATGTTGCCATCTGAACATTTTAGTGGAGGAATGTAAGATGACTTGTTAAAGTTATTATTGAAAGAATTAAGAGCCGACCAGAATATTTTATTGTCATTAGGGATGTTAAGTAGTTTTGATGCTTGCTTTTGAAGAAAGTTTGATTTAGCTAGATTTAATACAGCGTTTGCATGATTTCTAGCAATTTTAAATTGAGAGAGTGATTCAGATGTTTTTTATTTTAAGTAAGTGTTATATGCTAATGACTTTTGGGCTGTTGCTCTGGCACAGTTGCCATCAAACCATTTTGGCGAGTTCACTCTTTTAGTGAACTGTTGACTTGGTATGAATAAATCCATACCAGCTTGTATGTCGCAAATGTGGGACTGGGTAGAATTGGGATCACTAGAGAAGAAAGACTGCCATGGAATGTCAACAAGATAATTTCTAAATCCATCCCAGTTTGCCCTGTCAAAGTGCCATCGGGTAAGCCTGACAGGTTCAGAACGGGAAGGTGTGGGAGGGTTAACTAATGAGGCTTTGATGAGATTGTGGTCAGAGGATCCAAGTGGTGACAGTACCTCTATCCTGTATTGAACTGGATTATTTGTCAAGAATAAATCCAAGAGATGGGCATTATGGTCAGGATTATCAGGTATTCTGGTTGGTTGCTTTACCAGCTGGGTGAGATTAAACGATTCTGCAAACAGCTCGCACTCTAGACCAGCGTTGTCAGTCCTGGCAGAATGCAATAACCATTCAACATTATGTATGTTAACATCACCCAAAATGATAATTTCGGTGCTAAGGGCAAGGTTAAGGTTACTCAACTGTGTGAATATGGAATCAGGGAAGGGAGATAGGAAGCGGAAGACTGTGGTAATGAGGTAGTTTAAATGAGATATGACAGTGATACTGAAAGAAAAACTCTGTGTGTGTGTGTGTGTGTGTGTGTGTGTGTGTGTGTGTGTGTGTGTGTGTGTGTGTGTGTGTGTGTGTGTGTGTGTGTGTGTGTGTGTTTAGACTCTAGGAATGGGAGAAAATGAATAATGGGTCAGGTGTGTGGGAGTGAAGGAAGGATGCGTAAATGACGAGGGTAAATGGGGCGTATAATTTGTCAGTAAATGAGGTGGAAAATGTGCAGATAAAGTGAAGACTGCAAGAAGTGCAGGAAGGTGGGTGTGGATGGACAGGTGGAAGCGAATGAGGAACAGTGAATGGGTGGTGTATAAAATGGGGAGGCGTGGGCGAAACGAAGGCTTGGTGGGAGGATGTAGGAGGGAGGGTAATTGGAGAAGGGGGTTTGGGGAAAGCAGCAGCGTTGGGTAAAGAAGAACGTGTGGGTAGACGGATGACTGAGGGAAAAGGGAGATGGGGGTTGTAGGAAGGGAAAAGAATGGATAAATAGACAGAAAGGAAAGGCTGAGGAGGTTGAGAGAGAGAGAGAGAGAGAGAGAGAGAGAGAGAGAGAGATCATGTTTATGGGGATAAGGAATTGATATATGGAGAAAAGAGTGAGCGATGTTCAGACGCGAGGAGACTGACGACGGGCGATTTAGGGAACGATTAATGTTTGGATAACGAAGACAGATGATGGACGTTATATGACTGAGGAAACTGATAGGAGCATCAACAAATGGTGGAATGAGAAGGTCTTGGATAACTGAGGTAGATGGTATGAAGTGGATAATGAAAGAAATAGTATAGAGTTGGACAGGGGTCTTGGATAATTGAGGTAGAAGATGTGAAGTGGATAATGAAAGAAAATATATGGAACTGGAAAGTTAAGGTAAAGAATGACAGCTTGGACGGTTGAGGGAGAGGACAACAGTTAGATAATGAGGAACATGGATAGTGTTTTGGGTAGTTAAGGGAAAGGACTGGAGTCTGAATGAGAAGAAAATAATACGTATTGTGTAGCAGTTACCCTATGGAGTCTGAGTTATAAGAACAAGCAAGAGATGGAGTGGGGGGATTAATGAAAAGAGGCTTAGATGGAAGTGGGTGAGCTGGATATGTTGGACATGGAAAGGCTTCATACATGGGTAAATACAGAAGAATCGCAGACAGTAATGCAGCATCGGTATGAATGAGATGACGATGGAAGAAACAACTAAATTATGTTGAGGGTAATACGCAATTTTGAAGTAATTAGGAAGATGATGGATGCATGAACCAAGAAGTCTGTAGAGCATGCTTCAGAATTATTAGATGGGAAATGAATGGTGGAAGCATTTGAAATAAGAAACTATGTAGAGCATCTTTTATTGAGGGAGATGGGTGAAAGATAAGAGAATTAGAGGTTTTGACTCCGGGAATGTTTTTGTTTACATTTTCGGGACGTAGGTAGACCTGAAGACTGATGAGCGAGGGGGCGGGGATGCAGCAGGAGAGATTAGTTAAACTGAGTAGAAAATGTGTGTGTGTGTGTGTGTGTGTGTGTGTGTGTGTGTGTGTGTGTGTGTGTGTGTGTGTCAGTGGATGTGTATGGCGTGGTGTTGTAGTGTGTGTGGTGTGGTAGTGTGTTTGCTGTGGCAGTGTGTGTGAAGGGACTGTGTATAATGTGGCAGTGTGTGTGTGTGGTATGACAGCAGGTAAGGTGTAGCAGTAGGTATGGTGTGCTATAAGGTGTGGTGGAGCAGTGTGTGCATGGTGTACCAGTGTGGTCTTCTTGTCCTTGTCACCACGGTCTCATCTGGACGTGACTGGATGAACTGCCGGAATCCAATTACATTAGCTAAGTGCTTCCAGATATCATTTGATGGGGTATTTGCTGAAGGCTCTTCTGTGTTATCAGTGCGGAGCATGGGATGAATGAGTGTGTTGCGATGCTGAGATGATGGTTTGCGTTACAATGAGGAGAGAGTGTAATCTCAGAGCTGAATTTTTGTCAGGGTTGAAATAAAGAATGTTGATAGCCACATAGTAGTCTGGCTATGTGAATTCATTTCTTTTTGAGATGGACAGGTTATGTGAGACGTTGTTTGGCTGATTTTTTTGGATGCTTGATGGTTGTGTAAGTGTTTATATAGTTGGGTTGGGTTGAGGAAGAGGATTTTTTTTTTGGAGGGGCACTGTGTGCAATACGAGTATAAAGACGTTATTCATTTTTTACTCGTTTAACGATGGGTAAGGAGAGGTGTAGCATATACATATAATTAAGAATGGGGTGGATCCTGCGCAAAACCGATGATCTCTCAGCCTCTCACATTCATGGGCCCTTGATTGGAAATACTTTTGCTTCTTTGTAAAGGTAATCAGTTTTTGAGGTTTTTGTGGAGCAGCTGTGTGAGGTGTGAAACTGCCATAGCTCACCTAGGCTTTCACACTATGAACAAAGGAGAAAAGAAATACTTAATATAATACTTAATAAGATCACTTTTCCCAACCCTGCATTTCCCAGTTAGTCACTGTAATATCACACATTCCAAGACAAAATCACGAAATCTCTTACCCCAGCTAACCACTCAGCTTTACACATTCCGGTACAGCAATCTAAATCCCCCCGCATACCCTAATGTCCATACAACTCAGCCCAGCCCCACACATCCCACTAAACCACGTATACACGCACCACACATATATCGGTACCAACCAGAACAGGCTAGACAGTCCTACACATCCTCACAAAACACATCCCCCACCCTCAACCCTGTAAAACTCTCAACTCGCACATCTCGTCCTAAAACAGGCCCCAGTCACTCTCATTCTTCTCGAGAATAGACCCAAATCTTACACGCTTCATTCGACTCCCATTTGTCCTTCACATCCACCCCAATGCCACAAACCTCAGCCAAACCTCACACAACCTAGTTCACACCTGCTACACAGATCCCAAGAGAAAAAACACACCGCACACAAATCGCACCTCAAAACACTCATCACCTAAAAGAGGCCCCAATTCCACCCAACCCACCCCGAAATAAAGTCTAGTCCCACTCATCCCACCCCACCACCCCAGCCCAACACAGCACGCACCCACCCCCATCCCAACCCCACCCCAGTGCAACTCACGTATCCCAGCATAATGTCACCAGCTCCATAATTTTCACTTGGCTCTTGTCCCTCTGGCCACTTAATGTACACGTCCTTCTCCAGGGCTCTGGCGTGCACCTGGTACTCTGTCTCACTCAGCTGCAAGAGATATAGAGATTTAGAGAGAGAGAGAGAGAGAGAGAGAGAGAGAGAGACTGAACACAATAATGACGCCTTCAAGGTTGCTAATGACTGCCAAAAATCGGAGCCTGGCTTTCGCTTCATGATCTCGTATCTGAAGTAATAAATATGCTGTTCATATCATATTGGGAATACGTGCAGAGTATTTACCTTCGCTATTAACAGGCATACCGCATTAAGAAAAAATATCAGCAAGGAAACACGTGGCGATCAAGAAATCCACTAACCTCGGCATTGATGGCGGGGTCGAGAATAATGATGAACCTCAAGCCTGTTTTTTTGACCTCCCTGATGTAGTCTGGCAGGCCCGCCCAATTGACCTTGTCGTGGGTGAAGTCCATCCTGCGGTCCATGTGGTCAATATCTGCGTACTGCACATCCTGCAAAAATATGACCCAGTTTAACACCTTGCCTAGAAATGCAATAGACACCTGGATTTTAAATTAGACGGTTGCGTGTCGTTGTCTAAAGAAAGACTGATACTTCGGAGAAATTTAATTGTCTGTCCACATGACCGTCGACAGGCAACAGATAAGGCCTTCTTGAACTCTGGTGACTTACTCTTATCTATCATTTCAGTCTTGCCATGACGGTGCTATTCCCCTAGAGAGAGAGATTTCTAACTAAAAAATCATTCCTAAGTTAAATAAAATAACCTGGGCACAGCAACACGGAAATACATTGTGCATCATTTGATAGAAAAGGATTAACAAGCCTAGCGTTTTTTACATAATTATGTCAGCATATATTACGTGCTGTCTAGGACATACTATAATTCAATGCACAGCGCACTTTAAAAGTGTGATAGGTCAGGGTGGTCTAACCTATTATTTAGCTTCTCCAACCCCATACCAAATGTATCTCAACCTACACACCCCCATCTCATTTTTTTTTTTTAACTTAAAAAAAGGTTGTCATAGCGTCCAGAAATTTCACAGTTTACTGTAAATTTGTAGAATTCAACTACGCACTCTGGAAACATAAAATTATGTATATATTTAAAAGCGTGAAAAAAAAAAAAAATCTTCACTGGCTGAAGTTATTAAAACATTTGAATTTTTTAGGATTAGTAGAAAAAACATACACTACAGTGCTACTTCTGGTTTTGCATTTTGCTCATGAGCAATTTGAAACATGGAAGAGTGGTTGAAAGCACCAAGCACATGTCATGTTGACAGTCAAGGTAGTTCCTATACTCAGATTTGATGTTCAGAAGAGTGGAGAAGCAAGTCTTACATACGTAAGTAGCAAAAAAAGGGGGTTAGCAACAAGTCTCAGTTTAATCACGCTTGTCCTAATGCTGTCCACAAGGAGAAGGCCCACAAAAGGTACCGGAGCAAATCCACCCTTGAAACTCATCTCTCTTATGCTTCTGCCCAGAATCCTGCTAAGACTGTTCTCTCTGCTATATAAAAATAATTTCATTCATACTTATGTTCTAAACTCTCCAACTCATTGTTCCCGTTCCTTTTGGTACCTTGCCAAAAGCCTTTCTAGCAACTTTACTTCATCACCTTTCCCTCCTCTTTTCCACTCTGATGGCTCTGAACCAACTGTATCTCTTGTACTGATACAGATCTCCTCGCTCAGACTTTCTCTTCCCATTCTGCCTTAAACGATTCCTGTGGTGTTCCTCCATCACTTCTCTTCCTCTGACTTCCTCGTAGTTGACATTAAAATTTCTTCAATTAATGTATTGCCAGCCATCACTGGCCTCAGTATTAACCCCTAACTGCCGGCTGACGTGTATAGACGTCACGATTTTGGGCGTGGAGCAATGTCGGTTGACGTGTATAGCTGCAAGCATTTTCCCTCCACCCTTTGAACTTTAACTTACCTTTACTCATCAACGGGACCACCTAGAGGCGTGGGGATACTTTCATTAGAAAGAGGAAGAGTTCGTGATTCTTATGTAACTTAATTTTTTACTCTAGCTGTTACAGTTTGGCAGATATTAGGGTTTGAATTAAGGGTATTTTTTTCCGTCTCGGATATCCTCCGTAGGGAGAAAAGGAGGAGCATGCAACATCGGAACACCCCCAGCGTGTAGGGGTTAACAAGGCATATGGGCCTGATTGGGTCCGTCCTGTTGTCCTCAAGAACTGTGTTTCTGTGCATACTCCCTGCCAAGGTAAACTCTTTCACCATTGTTTATCAACTTGTACCTTTCCTTCTTGCTGGAAGTTTGCTCTCATTCAGCCTGTCCCGAAGAAGGGTGACCATTCCCATCTAACTATTGCTCAATTGCATTTACATCCTGTGTTTCGATAGTTTTATGTTCTATTCTTAACAAAAAGAAAAAAAAATTAAGCATCTTCCCCATCACAACCTTCTTACTTATTGTCAGTATCGGTTCCGCCAGGGACACTCCACTGACGATCTTCTCACCTACCTTTCAGGTTCCTTGTCATCCTCCTTTCGAGACCTTGGCGAAATCTTTGCCACTGCACTTGACATCTCAAAGGCTTAGCATCGAGTCTGGCATAAATCTTTAATTTCCAAACAGCCCTCTTACGGTTTCTATCTTTCCATCTGTGCCTGGATCTCTAGCTTCAATTCTGGTCGTTCTATAGCTGCTGTTGTAGACGGCCACCGATCTTCTAGAGCTATCAATAGTGTTGTTCCTCAGGGCTCTGTCCTATCGCAAACTCTTCCTTTATTCATCAGTGCTGTACTCTATGTCTAACCCTAGCCACTCGCACGCTGATGATTCCACCCTTCACCTTTCCATTCGCTTCCTGAATCATCCATCTCATCAGTTACTTCAACAAACAGGGGATAAGGCTATGTCACATCTAATGTCAGACTTAGATCATATCTCAGATTGGGGTAAACGTAATCTTGTTGTTTTTAATGCATCAGAAACTCAGTTCTTACACCAATCTACCCAACAAAATCATCTACAGGAGTACCCATTAATGTTTAATCAAAAACTCAGTTCTTAACCTATCGACCCAACAAAATCTTCCACAGGAGTACCCACTAATGTTTAATAATATCCAGCTTAATCCTGCATCATCCTTAAACATACTTGGGGTATCATTCTCTCGGGACTTATCTTGGAAAAATCACATTACATCTATTGTAAAATCTGCTTCCAAGAGATTAAGTGTAATAAGCCAACTCGGTGCCTTCTTTACTGCTGCACATTTTTTTTTTTTTTAAGTGCAAGAAAGATGAAACGAAAGGCCAGGAGCCCGCAAACCGTTCCTTCCAAGAAAAAACAAAAACAATACAAAAGAGAGCCAAAATCAAGATCCATTCATGTCGAGATGCCTGGACACAATGCGTTTGAAAGACTGGAGATCATAGGAAGTAGGAAATACAGGCTGAGGGAGACAGTTCCAGAGTTGACCTGTTGCATAAATGAAGGACTGGGAGTAATGGTTAACTCTTGCATTAGAGAGTTGGACAGAAAAGGATGAGAGTTTGCTGCTAGACAGGTGCTACGTGCCCATCGTAGAAGTGGAGGAATGCATGCAGACAGTTCAGAGGAACAGTGATCATTGAAGTAGCGATAGAAAAGAGATAAAGATGCAACAGTGCAGTGAAGAGATGGAGGTTGAAGAGAGCCAGTAAGAGGAGGAAAGTTATGAGACGAAAAGCCTTCGACTCCATCGTACTGAGAAGAGCTGTATGTGGGGAGCCTCCCCACACATGAGAGTTGTACTTAAAACAGGGACGAATAAAACTTCTGTATAAAGTCAACAACCGTGCAGAGGTAAAGAAGGTACGGAGTCGCCTTAACACACCTAATCTCTGGGAAGCAGATTTTGCAAGAGATGCAATATAATCTTTCCAAGATATGTCCCGTGTGAATGAAACCCCAAGCATGTTTACACAGGATGATGCAGGATTGAGCTGGATATTAGTAAACAATAATGGGTACTCCTGTGGAAGATTGTATCGGGTTGGTGGGTGTAAAAGCTGAGCTTCTGATGCATTAAAAACAACAAGATTATTTTTACCTCAGTCAGAGATACGAGCCAAGTCAGACATTAGGTGTGCCATAGCCTCATCCCTTGTTTGTTGAAGTAACTCCTGGGATGGATGCTGCAGGAACCGAATGGAAAGGTGAAGGGTGGAATCATCAGCGTACGAGTGGACAGGGTTAGATGTACATCTTAGATGATCATTGATGAATAAAGGGAATAGAGTTGGTGATAGGACAAAGCCCTGAGGAACACCACTGTTGATAGATCTAGGAAAAGAACGATGGCCGTCTACAACAGCAGCTATAGAACGACCGGAAAGGAAGCTATAGATGAAGGCACAAATAGATGGATAGACACCGTAAGAAGGCAGTTCGGAAATTAAAGATTTATGCCAGACTCGATCGAAAGCCTTTGAGATGTCAAATGCAATGGCAAAGCTTTCGCCAAAGTCCCGAAATGAGGATGACCAGGAGTCTGGAAGGTATGTGACAAGATCGCCAGTGGAGCGTCCCTGATGGAACCCATACTGACGATCAAAAAGAAGGTTATGATAGGAAAGATGCTTTAAAATTTTCCTATGAAGAACTGACTCGAAAACTTTTGAGACACATGATGTTAAAGCAACTGAATGATAGTTGGAGAGTTCGGAATAGTCACCCTTCTATGGGACTGGCTGAATGAGAGCAAACTTACAGCAAGAATGAAAGGTACAAGTTAACAGACAAAGGCAAAAGAGTTTACCTGGGCACGATGTAAGCACAGAAGGTACAGTTCTTGAGGACAACAGCAGGGACTCCATCAGGCCCATATGCCTTCTTAGTACTGAGGCCAGTGATGGCAGAAAATACATCAGCTGAAGAAATTTTAATGTCAGCCATGAGGAAGTCTGAGGGGGGAATTGATGGAGGAACAGCACAAGAATCATCTAAGGTGGAATTGGAGAAGGTCTGAACAAGGAGATCTGCTTTATCAGTAAAAGAAATAGCTACAGAGCCATCAGAACAGAAAAGATGCGGGAAGGATGACGAGGTAAAGTTGTTAGAAAGGTTTCTGGCAAGGTGCCAGAAGGAGCAGGAAGAATTCGAGTTGGAGAGTTGAGAGCATTCAGTATAGATGACATTATTTTTAGCAGAGCAAAGAACAGACTTAGCACTATTTCAGGCAGAAACATTAACAAGATGTGATTCAGGGGTGGGTTGGCTCCGGTACCCTTCATAGCCCCTCTCCTTGTTGTGAACAGCATGATTAAGCGTGATTAAACCAATGCTTTCTTGCATTAGTCAAAGTATATGAGAAGAAAATGTATGCTTCCATATCTGAGAGAATAACCTCCGTAATGCGCAAGGCACACTCAGATGGCTCCTGGCCATGGAAACAATAATCATTCAATGGAAAATCAAAGAAGTATTGCCTGAGGGCCTCCCAAACTGCAGCTTCAAAGTGCCACAGACGACGTTTCTTTGGAGGGTCCACAGGCCGTACCGGAGCGATAGGACAGGTTAAGGTAATAAGGTTGTGATCGGAGGAGCCCAACAGAGAGGAAAGATTAACAGTGTAAGCAGAAGGATTAGTTGTGAGGAAGAGGACAAGTATGTTGGAACTCTCTCCAAGGCGGTCAGGGATACGGGTAGGATGCTGTACAAGCTGCTCTAGGTCAGTAGGCTTGTTCACCAGGTGGATCAGTGAATGGAGAGGAGAGCCAAAGATGGTGGTGAATATTGAAATATCCTGGAATGGAGATTTCAGAGAAAGGAGAAATGGACTGAATGTGTTCCATCATAGAAGTAAGAGAGTCGAAGTTGTTGACTTTATACACGGGTTTCATTCACCCCTGCGTAGAATACAACTCTCATGTGTGGGGAGGCTCCCCAGAAACAGCTCTTCTCAACAAAGTGGAATCAAAGGTTTTCCCTTTCATTAACTCTCTCCTCTTACTGGCTCCCTTCAACTTCTGTCTTTTCGTTTCACTGTTGCATCTTTGTCTCTTTTCTTTCGCTACTTCAGTGTCACCTGTACTCTGAACTGCCTGCTTGCATCACTTCACCACTATGGTGGGCACGTAGCATCCGTCTAGGAACCAACTCTCATCCCTATTCTGTCCAACTCACTAATGCAGGAGTTAACTGTTACTCCCAGTCCTTTCTTTATGCAACAGGTCAACTCTGGACCTGTATCATTCAGTTTGTAATTCCTACTGCCTGTGATCTCCAGTCTTTCAAACAATGTGTTCAGGCATCTCGAAATGAGCGGATCTTGAATTTGGCTCTCTATTTTCCTGTTTTTGTTTTTTCTTGAAGGGAACAATCTTGCGGGCTCCTAGCCTTTGGTTCCTTCTTCCTTGCACAAGAAGAAATGCTTGATGTGACAGCTCTGTATCATAATCGAATTATATTATATATTCTACATTATAGATTACCGAATATCAGATTCTACCAAGGTATAAAATACTGCTGTATCCTAGGAGCCGTCTACGCACCCCCTGTTGAGACTCCATGCACCAAGAGATGCATCCACCACTGGTTGGACAACCATGAGGTAGGTGGATGCACCGCCATCCACTCACTTCATGTGATGTTACGTAGTGACAAACTAAACGGATTCCTGTACTGTAAGAAACTATTTACTACGCTACGTGGCAACCTCATAACCAACAAAGTAGCGCCGGGTGGTCTAGTAAGCAAAGATGTTCCAACAGGATGTGACGCGTAAGTGTTTAAATCCGACGACTGATTGGGAGTTTGTTGCATACGTAATGCCACTAATGGACGAGCAACTCCGCAATATCGCTATAAACGTATAAACTGAATCAATTAGCTCTTGGCCTCTGAACTCCCGACGGGCCAACAAAGAGTTTAATGATGGATGGAATACTGGAGATACTTGTTGTAAATTAATCCATATATTAACGATTTACAAGGTACAAACCGTTTTTACAGCTGTTAGTGACCATAGCGTTCTTAAATGGCTTTCAACGTTGATAGCTGGGTTAAAGTGGCAGAACATGGCCTCTTAAACTGCAGTATTTGTTTTTGTATGTACTCATATGTACTGTAGCAGTATTCCTGCACACATCTGACATGGACAGACAGATCTAATATACGTAATAAAGCCATGTTTTACGAGTCCTGAAAGGCAATTTGATTCTTAGGACCAAGGAATATCACTTTCTTCGATGGAAAAATGATCCACCCCCACCCAGTGCTTTACATACGGGTATAGGTGTGAGAAGGCTTTGGAAGTGAATAGTGAGGCTTGTAAGAAATTTGAATAAAAAATGAGTTTTGCTTTAATAATTTTTTAAAGCATACATTAGGAAGAATATGGAATGTGCAATGGATGCACAATACAGTATACTGAATATTTGAGCATAAGAGCAAACACTTATTCTACAAAAGGTGAATTAACAAAAATTTTAGGTGGATATTTACACTTCAGAGCTTTAACTGAACAGAAAACAAATATATTTAATACATCACATTCAAATCCCATTATTACGTTCATTCCATTATCCAGTTGCCAGACATAAAACGTTCACTCATTACCATCATAAAACTCATGCTAACTATTTTTACACTAATATAGAAAAGAAAAAAACAAGAACGAAAACTTTGAACGTCATAATAATAATAATGTTAACCTTGTTACCACTATCATAAACGAGATGGATGGGAGCCAGAAACAGGAAGATGGAAAATACATTATTATACCATCATCACCACCATCATCATCATGCTGTGTTTACTGACATGCTTATAAATAGACAGGACCGAAAAACAGGAAAAGGGGAAAACACAAAATTAACCGAAGAACCACTAAGAATGCAAAACCCGCGCTTACCTGGACTTATGGCCAAATATTTGACCTTGCTCTATGACCTCGATCTTCGGCCAGTGGCTCTCATACTCAAATTACTTCAATAAATGATCCTATACCCCTCCATCAGCTTTAGTACAGATAGGTTGACCTTGCCCAGTGACCTTGGTCTTTGACTTCTCCCTGTGACCTTGGTCTTTAACTTCTCCCCGTGACCTTTACTTTTGACTGATCGTTCCGAAAATCGAATCTCATTAGCTTTGCCTTACTCTTAAACCTTCCAAAAAATTTGGTTAAAATCGGATAAAAACTGTTTAAGTCGACATTGCGTGACCTTTGCCTCAGTGTTATGGAAAGCAGTAGGTCGAACCATTAGCTGATCTTCAACCATTCCATTAAGTTTGGTCCAGATCAGATCAAAACTGTCTTAGTCAATTTTATTCACACACAAACAGACGGGTCAAGTTTGGCATTGCCATGTGACACTGCCCTTTAACTAATTTTTCTTAAAATATACCTGTTCGTTCTTGCCTTACCCTCATCACCTTCTTTAAGTTTGATGCAAATCGAATACGAACCATTCAAGTTGAAATTCCTAAGTCAAACACTGACCTACCTCTGTGACCTTAGCCTTTGATATATTGTTCTAATATATATATATATATATATATATATATATATATATATATATATATATATATATATATATATATATATATATATATATATGTGTGTGTGTATCTGTGTGTGTGTGTGTGTGTGTGTATATATATATATATATATATAAATATATATATATATATATATATATATGTGTGTGTGTGTGTGTGTGTATATATATATATATATATATATATATATATATATATATATATATATATATATATATATATATATATATATGTGTGTGTGTGTGTGTGTGTGTGTGTGTGTGTGAACCCTTTGGCTGTCCCACAACTCTTCCACCAAGTTTGGTAAAAATCGGAGAAAAAAGAGAAAAATTTATTTAAATACTCAGAGCGACATCGAAGGCACGTCGAGTAAGACAATGCTCCAATTTCGCTTTGCGAGCCCGGGTCAAACTATTAACACCTGTAACATCAAGCTGTCTCCGTCCCCATTGTTATCTACTGATGGACAGGATGGTAAAACAGAAAAACGGGGGAGGGGGTCCAAAATCAGAGCACCATCACCATTACGATCATGCTAACTTTGTTCTTACTTTTGCAAATTAAGTGTACAGGATCCAGAAAAAGGAGAGGGGAAAAGCAAAGTTTAACCATCAACATCTTCATTATCATCAAGCTAACCCTGTTCCCGGTATTATTAATAGGGTGGGAGGGACACAAAACCAGAAAGCATCTTTATCATCATCATCATCAGCAGCAGCAACAGCAGCAGCATCGTCATCATCATCATCATCATCATAGTGCCTCAGTTTTCAACAATTATAAATGGATCAGGTAGGATAAAAAACATTAAAACACAAAAACAGAACAGCTGTGGTTAACTCCTTCAGCCTTGGGATGTTGGCTTTAATTTATTCTTTATATCTCTTAGACGCTTTCTTTCGCCTTGGGATTAGATTTTTCAGACTGGAGGGGTGAAATATAGCCTTCTTTAACTCCTTCAAGAGAGATCAACCTCAAAGCTAAATAAAAATCGCTTGGGAGCAGCAAGAATATGAAAATTACCTCAGGTTCAAGAGAGTAACAGGCTAAAGATTATATGGGAAAAATTGCCATACGGAGAAAAAACTGACATATGGCAAAAACACATACTGCGAAAACTGACGTATGGCAAGAACTGATGTAAACTAAAAGGCAATACGACGAAAGCTGACATTAACAAATACGGTAAATATACTGTTTAATTTATGCAGCAGAAAAATCTTACCAGTTCACTTCTTATTCTTATAGCTTCCTTCCATATTTTCCTGATTAATTATTTTTATGGCGGTTAACAATTGCTTCGTGAAAATTTTCTTTTCCTGTTTTTATCTGTTTTGCTTTCTCGGCGCGTGTTGTTTCTTGGGAGTAATGGCCAACACTTACTATGAGTTACTCACCTGCAAAGAAATTCATTTGATTTTCCATTTTCGTGTGTTTGGTTAAATCAGCTGTTGGTTAGGTTAGACAGGATTAGTTTACGCATAAATAAGGTCAATTTAGATTTGTTTAGGTTAGGCTTGTTTAGGTTCGATTTGGCTTGGTTTGGTTAGGTTTGGTGTGGTTGAGTTTGGTTAGTTTTTTTTTTTTTTACTAGATTACGTTATATCGTTATGTTAGGTTTGATAGCTTAAGTTATGTAAGTGTAGATTATGAATATGTAAACTAAGGCTAGGAATAATAATCATCCCAAGATCTGAGTAAGTTTTAGAATGTCTGTCATTAAGCCTGAGGAATAAACAAGAGTGAATCGAAATGAACATTGATAAAAACAACAGCGAAAGCTAAATCAGTGGTTATTAATCATATACCACCATAACAATTCTTAGAAAATATAGAGAAACCAGCGGGAAGAGGAACTGCATCGGTAAGGTATTTCTGCTGCTGAAACTAAACCACATGTTTCCTGCCAAAAGATTTAAACACGGCAAACACTGACCTGTGGAAAGAACTGACAAAAGCCTTGTGAGAAAAACTAACATAATGCAAGGACTGATTTGAGAGAGAGAGAGAGAGAGAGAGAGAGAGAGAGAGAGAGAGAGAGAGAGAGAGAGAGAGACTTAGATACATACATAGATAGTCAGGACTAACCTGAGGGAGTCCATTACGACGGGTACGTGAGACGGCCGCCTTCAGGTTGTCTAAGGTGTTGTAGCCGTACCTGCCGGCAAATTACACGTGAAAAGAGCGTGTGTGATGGGCATGTAAGTAGATGGGTGAGGGGTTGAATGTGTAGGCAGGTGTGTAGGTTAAGAGGCAAGAGTGTGGCATACAGGTATAAGACAATTGTACAGAACTAGGAGCAGGTGATTAGAGCAGATGTGTAAAAAAGATGTGTACAGGAATGTAGAGGTTAGGCGCGTAGTGTAGTAGGCAGGTGTGTGAGGTAAAAGGTAGGTGTGTAGTGTAGGAATTAGGTACATAAGGTAGATGCATGCAGGAGTTACGTGTGTAGGGTAGGAGGCAAGTATGTCGGGTAGGAGGCAGGTATGTCGGGTAGGAGGCAGGTATGTAGGGTAAGAGGCAGGTATGTTGGGTAAGTGTGTAGGACAGAAGGGAGGTATATATGGTAGAACGTACGTATGTAAAGCTGGAGATTGGTATGTAGGGTAGGTGGAAGACCAGTCTGCACATCTTCCATACGACCTATCCATTCTGTCACTATTTATCAACCGTATTTCAGCATTTCGCCATACACTCCACCAATTCCTGGACTTCCCCATTTAGGCTTTCTTCAATGTCTCAACTGCTTCAGTCCTTCTGATCTTTTCCTCCCTTCTCGCTAATCTTCTTCCAACCAATCTCAAACCATTTAAACTTACGCTACTTCCGTTCTCTATATCAACAATTCCTGAAAATGTTCTCTCCATCCACTCACTTTCTCCCTTCCTTCACCAACATTCTGCCATCTATAACTTTCACCCCTGCATTACTTCCTTAATTACCCTGTTTTACTTTTGTGACCTCCTTCCAAAACATTTTTTTTTCGTTCTCTCCATTTTGCACTCGGTTACTGCTAAACTCCTCATCGACTTTTTCCCCACTATCTTCCACAGCTCGTTTCACATCTTTATTTCACCATGCTGTTCCTTTCACCCCATTACGTTTTCTGTTCACACCACACAGTCTCACATGCTGCACAGATTTCTTCTGTGAATACCTCTCACATGCCTGCCCCCTTCTTCATTCTACTCCAGTTCAATCTTCTCAGTCGCTCCTCCATTTCTTTCTTTATCCGCCTGTTTCTTTTTCTCATGACGACTTTCCATTCTTTTTGCAGGAAATGCATCCTCCTGTCATTCCCTGCCTCTGTTCACCCATCAATTTTACACCTCTATCGAACATAATACTATGCAATGATCAGTTAGTCTGCTCCCCCGACCTATACACACACACACACACACACACACACACACACACACACACACACAATATATATATATATATATATATATATATATATATATATATATATATATATATATATATATATATATATATATATATATATATATACATATAACAGTTTTGGGATAAAACTTGTACTCTTTTTGGGAATAGTCCACTTTTCTAATCACTTCACCACCTCTCGATATTGTTAACTTCGTCAGTACAATGAGGTATTTTTGCCACACCCAGACAGGAGGACAAACCCAGTGTGTGCGCCTAACTGCGACACTCACTGACTGAGTCCGTGAATCTTCCTGAAGGATGGGATCCAGGCTTCATGAGGAAGGGTGCCGAGGGTGGGGGGTAATGGAGGTGCGGCTTGGGTGCGTTTAGGACGTGATTGGGATGTGTCTGAGATAAGCCTGGTGTGCTTCTAGCTAATCTCGTGCCTACATCGTAAAGGAATAGCCGTATATATGACACAAGGTCTCTCTTTCTCACCTGCACAACTGGAATCCAAGGGCCCAGTAAGGAGGCAACATGGGAAAGCCCACTGCCCCAAGATAACCTTTGATGGCCGAGGAGGGGGTGTCACCCAGGAAGAAATACAGGTCCATGATTCCACCGATGGCTCGCATGGTCAGGCCAGGAGAGGGGTCGGTCTCGGCCTCTGTGGTGAGGGAGATAGAGGAGAATAAAGGGGCATGACCAGCGAAAAGGAGAGGAGAGAGTGAGAGGGATTGGGGGAGTTGGATAGAACCAGGAGAGGAATGAGATGGAATGAATGAAAGGGAGGATGTGAGAGATTGTGGAATGGGAGTGAGGCAAAAGAGAATGAGGGAGGAGTGTGAGAGAGAAAGAGCGACCCCAGACAGAAGGGGGTGTCTAGTACCCAAACTCCAGGTCCCTGGCCAAAGAAGGCACGAAGGGCAGGCCCCGAGCTCATCAGTATGTAGGAAATATTTCTCAGTATTATATAAACTAGATCAAATCACTGTTATTATCTTTTCCATCACAGAGACTAGACTTCGTCGTAGGAAATGATATCCTTTTCTTGGGGGGAGGGGGGGGGAGGAAAGGGGGAGTGGTACTGCTCAGTACGACTGAAGGTCGAGGGTCATAACGTTTCATAGTGCAAAAGACACCAATGTGTTTCTTCCTGACTCTGACTGAGACTAAGGTCTAGGATTCCACTAATGGGTCTCATGATTAAGCCAGGAAGGAGATTGGTCTCTGCCTCTGGGTGGGAAGGAGAAGGGCGGAGGGAACGGGAGGGAGAAGGAATAAGTGAGTGGAAGTGAGAGGGATGGGAGTGAAAAAGGGTGGGCACAGACTTAGGGAGAGAGAAGTGTGAGGTAGTGAGAGAGACTGTGGGAAGGGGTAGGTAAGAGATACTAAGGGAGTGAAACATCGAGGGAAAAGATGAACGGAATTAAAGGAAAAAATATTAAAGAGAACTGTGGAAGTTACAGGGACAGATGAAGTGAGATAAAAATCATCAGGGAAGGGAGTGACAGAGACTGTGGAAGCCGAGAGCGAAAGTGAGGTAAAATGAGATCGAAAAAGAGTGTGAGAGAGAAAGAGATTGTGGTAGGGGGGGTGATAGAGGAAATGAAATGGGGAGCGAAAGAAATGAGGAAAAAGAGTTAGAGGGAGTAAGAGATTGACAAAAGGAGTGGGAAAGAGAGACTAAACGAAGGGGAAGTGAGCAATAAGAGAATGAGGGAGGGAGAAGGTGGGAAGGAGTAATGAAAAAGGAAGGCAATGAGGACGTGATGGTAATAATGAGAGTGAGAGGGAGTGATAGAGGGAAGCAAAAATGGTTGAGAGGGTGGCGAGGGGAGTCAGAGGGATTAAAGGAGTGAGTGAAGGAGTATCAGATCACTGAGAGGAGGTGAGGGTTAGTGAGAAAGAGGGATAGAGGAAGTAATGTGAAAGAGAATGTGTGAGGGAAGCAGGATTGGGCAATAGAGGAGGCATTCGTGGAGTCAGGGAATGGGGAGCCAATTAATTTTAATACTCAGGAATTTTCTTACGTCTGTGCAGTAGATTGTTTTTTAATATTTTTGTCTTCATTCAGCTACAGCATACCGAACAACTAAACTAAAATTAATATTACAGTGAAAATATGCTAAAAAGGGCCTAACAATTTCTGATTATAGTTAAATGCGACAAAGTTTACCCTGCACCTGGTCAAGATACCTGATAAACACGGACCTCGAGGCACTGAGAGAAGGAAAAGCCAGAGATGTGGGAGAGAGAGAGAGAGAGAGAGAGAGAGAGAGAGAGACAGAGACAGAGAGAGAGACAGACAGACAGACAGACAGACAGAGACAGACAGACAGACAGACAGACAGACAGACAGAGACAGAGACAGACAGACAGACAGACAGACAGAGACAGAGACAGACAGACAGACAGACAGACAGACAGACAGAGACAGAGACAGACAGACAGACAGACAGACAGACAGACAGAGAAAGGGGTGGAGGGGTTCAGAAGGGCAGTTCTTGTTTGGCCGCTTTGATACTCCCCCTACTTTTGTGTTTAATTTTCCCTCTCTCTTGTCCAAGCCTATCCGAGTAAAATTATAGGCAATTGAGTTAGGATGCTATGTATGACAGATTCGACATCATAAACTGGTCAAAATTTCCATATCTCTTAAACATGGGATTAGCTAAGCAGTACTTTTGTTTTTTAGCACAGACCTGAGCCAACAGTGACACTTTACTTATAGGCAGAGGCCAAGACGATTCTATTCGAGCCTAGTCGAGGTAACTCATGCGAGCTGAGCCATATCAAACACGTTAAAATTATAACACTGGATGGAGCAATAGACTTTAATGCCCGAGATTACCCGAATTTTAGCTGTTTGAACGAACTGGAACCAGTTTAAGCCATGTTAAACATATTACTGCTGAGAAATGTTTGAGATGAAAGAAAAGGGATGAGGTTCTTCAAGCGAAAGTACTCTGCGAGCAGTGTCCAGTCCCATGTTTCTATATTCACGGCGGACGTCTTTTGTCTCTTGATTCTGGCTTTTCAAACATTTTAGTTTTCATTTCCTATGCCTGGATGCCGCTGGACACACTGCAGTTGTAGGATATTGGGTTCTAACAGTGGTTCCTAATGCTTTAAGTGTCGCGTACCCTTTTATGCCAACCGTATACAGTTGTGTACCTTCCTTTTTTTTTTTTTTTTTGCGAAGAAGAAGGAACTAAAGGCCACGAACCCGCAATAACTGTTCCTCCCAAAAGAAAAACAAAGCACAAGAGAAAGCCAAATTCAAGATCCGTTCATTTCGAGATGCCTGGACACACTGCGTTTGAAAGGCTGGAGATCATAGGAAGCCAGAAATACAGACAGAGAGAAACAGTTCCAGAGTTGACCTGTTGCATAAATGAAGGACTGGGAGTAACGGTTAACTCTTGCATTAGAGAGTTGGACAGAAAAGGGATGAGAGTTTGCTGCTAAACGGTTGCTAAGCGCCCGTCAAAGAGGTGGAGGAATGCATGTGGGCAGTTCAGAGAAGCAGTGACCATTGAAGTAACGATAGGAAAGCGATAAAGATGCAACAATGCGGCGAAGAGACAGAGGTTGTAGGGAGTCAGTAAGAGGAGGAGAGTTAATGAGACGAAAAGCCTCTGATTCTACCCTATTGAGAAGAGCTGTATGTGGGGAACCTCCCCACACATGAGAGTTGTACTCTAAACAGGGGCGGATAAAACCAGTGTATGGAGTCAACAATTATGCAGGGGTGAAGAAGGAACGGAGTCGGCTTGGCACACCTAATCTCCTGGAAGCAGATTTTACAAGAGATGTAATATGATCTTTCCAAGATATGTCCCGAGTAAATGAAACCCCAAGCATGTTCAAGGATGATGCAGGATTAAGCTGAATATTATTAAACATTAGTGGGTACACCTATGGAAGATTTTGTCGGGTTGATAGGTGTAAAAACTGAGTCTTTGATGCATAAAAAACAAGATTATTTTTACCAAAGTCAGAAATTCGAGCCAAGTCAGACATTAGGTGTGCCATAGCCTCATCCCTTGTTTGTTGAAGTAACTCCTGAGATGGATGCTGCGGGAACCGAATGGAAAGGTGAAGGGTGGAGTCATCAGCATATGAGTGGATAGGGTTAGATGTACAGCTTAGATGATCATTGATGAACAAAAGGAAGAGAGTTGGTGATAGGACAGAGCCCTGAGGAACGCCACTGTTGATAGGTCTAGGAGAAGAACGATGGCTGTCTACAACAGCGGTTATAGAACGACCAGAAAGGAACCTAGAGATGAAGGCACAGATAGAAGGATAGAAACCGTAAGAGGGCAGCTTCGAAATTAAAGATTTATGCCAGACTCGATCGAAAGTCTTTGAGATGTCAAATGCAATGGCAAAGCTTTCACCAAAGTCCCGAAAGGAGGATGACCAGGAGTCTGAAAGGTAGGTGAGAAGATCGCCAGTGGAGCGTCCCTGACGGAACCCATACTGACGGTCAGAAAGAAGGCTGTGATAGGAATGATGCTTTAAAATTTTTCTATTAAGAATTGACTCGAAAACTTTTGAGATGCAGGATGTTAAAGCAATTGGATAATAGTTTGAGGGTTGGGAATAGTCACCCTTCTTTTGGACTAGATGAATGAGAGCAAACTTCCAGCAAGAAGGAAAGGTACAAGGTGGTGGACTAAGACGAAAAAGTTTGCCAAGGCAGGGTGTATGCACAGAAGCACAGTTCTTGAGAACAACAGGAGGGACTCCATCAGGCCCATATGCTTTGTTAGTATTGAGGCATTTGATGGCAGAAAATACATCAGCTGAAGAAATTTTAATGTCAGCCATGAGGAAGCCAGAGGAGGGGAAGTGATGGAGGAACAGCACCGGAATCGTCTAAGGTGGAATTGGAGGAGAATGTCTGTGCGAAGAGATCTGCTTTATCAGTAGAAGAAATAGCTACAGAGCCATCAGAGTAGAAAAGAAGAGGGAAGGATGATGAGGTAAAGTTGTTAGAAAGGTTTTTGGCAAGGTGCCAGAAGGACCGTGAAGAATTCGAGTTGGAGAGTTGAGAGCATTTAGTACTGATGAAATTATTTTTAAGAGAGTGAAGAACAGACTTAGCATAATTCCAGACAGAAACGTATAAAGGATGTGATTCAGGGGTGGGTTGGCTCCAGTACCTCTTATAGGCCCTCTCCTCGTTGCGAACAGCATTAGGACATGCGTGAACCAAGGCTATCTTGCATTAGTCAACGGATATGAGAAATGAATGTATGCTTCCATGCCCGAGAGAATAACCTCCGTTATGCACAAGGCACACTCAGATGGCTCCCAGCCATAGAAGCAATAATCATTCCATGGAAAATTAAAGAAATACTGCCTGAGGGCCTCCCAATCTGCAGCTTCAAAATGCCACAGACGACGTTTCTTTGGAGAGCCCACAGGGCGTACAGGAGCGATACGACATGTTAAGGTGATAAGGTTGTGGAGGAGCCCAACAGAGAGAAAAGATTAACAGTGTAAGCAGAAGGATTAGTTGTGAGGAAGAGGTCAAGTATGTTGGAGCTCTCTTCAAGGCGATCAGGGATATGGGTAGGGAGCTGTTCAATTTGCTCTAGGTCATTAAGGATAGAAAAAGTGTAGGCTTGTTGACCAGGTGGATTGGTGAAAGAAGAGGAGAGCCAAAGGTGGTGGTGAACATTGAAATCTCCTAGAATGGAGATTTCAGAGAAAGGAGAAATGGATAGAATGTGTTCCATCGTAGAAACAAGATAGTCGAAGAATTTTTGATAGTCAGTAGAATTTGGGAATAAGTAAACAGCGCAGAAATATTTAGTCACACAATGACTGCAAAGCCGAAGCCAGAATGTAGAGAATTCAGAAGAATTAAGTTCTAAAACTTACACAAAGCCAAAATCCGTATATACTCATCGTAAAACCCTTGCAAACCGCTGTTTTTTCGATCTAGGTTGACAATAACAACAATGGTCTATATAAGAACCGTTAATAAACTTGATAAATAAAAATGTGGTGGATTGACGTTTCTCAATTATCATTTCCATCAGAGAGACTATCAGCCTCGTTTTACTGTAGCTGTGAGAAGAACGGGTCACTGGTGTATCTGACAGACCAATTAAACGGTTCTCACTGGTTATTCAAGTCTCATTATGTAAGGCGGGATGTGACGTTACAGCCATGATATCTTGTAAGTTACCCAATCAGATCTTTTGAAAGGTGTGTGAAATTTATAAGGAATATGCAAAATTTTACTTCGCAGTTCCGAAATATGTACAAAACCCATTGCAAATCTTATAAATTATGAGCGTTTGCGTACCAAAGTTAGGCTTTCAGTGTACCCTCGATGAATACATATCACCCTAAAGTTGGATTAGCAAGACTAAGATTGGTGGAGTAAGACTGATAGAAAAAAGTGATTGTGTAAGAAAGGGCAGGATTGGTGAGTAGGGCGGGCTAGGAGGAGTATGATGAAGCAAGACTGGTAGAGAACTGCAATGGTGTAAGAAAGAGTAAAAACTAGTGAAGCAAGGCTGGTAATGGAGACTGCTAGAGTAAAACAGAAAAGCCAAGACAGATGAAGTGACCTTGACATAATAAGCGAGTAACTGAGTACTTGGTCTCACCCATGGCGTTGCTGTTGAGCCAGAGTACAGCGTGAGAGTAGCCTCCCTCCTCCATCACCTGATACATGGGGTGCACGCCGTATAGGTTCTGGCCAGGCTGGGGAGCAGACAGAAATAACGGATAGATGGGGAATTCTTGGAAGGGATAGAGAGTTAGACAGGTAGTAGCAGGAGCTGGAGGGATATATTGGGAGACAGATTATTAATTTAGAGAGAGGGACGGGGGAAGTGGAGTGGGTGTGAGAGATAGTCTGAAGTGAGATATGAGATGTAGAAAGGGAGGTGGAATGGGTGTGGAGGAGGGATAGGGGGAAATGGATTGGGGTGTGAGAGGTAGTGAGGGAAGTGGAGTGGGTGTGGGGAAGGGACAGGTGAAAGTTGAGTGGGGTGTGAGAGGTACAGACAGGGTTGGAGTAGGGAATGAAACTGAGGAAGTAAGGGAAGGTACGGAAGATATACGGAGCGAGGAAGGTGATGGCAGTGGGATGAGGCTTTTATCTACGCATCCCATCATTTTATCCGCAAGTTCACATATCCGTTTTACATCCATCCGCCAGTCCTTTCGGTCTTCCATCCCAACAGTATATCTCCTTTTCTTTGTTTTCCCCATTCATCAGTCTTTTGATCACTTCATTGTTCTATGTATCCATTCTTCCGTCAGTTAAGTTATCCTTCTGTACTTCCTTCCTTCTTTACTATAATTACTTCTGTCCAAGCAAATAACTTTGTTATGAGCCACCAAGCCACCTAGTATCAATACTTCCCACATACTCCCATCCTTCCGTCAGCCCTTCTATCAGTTCATTTAAACATGTTACTGTCCTTCTACCTGTCAGTCAGTCAGTCTGCCTGTCTATTGATCTATCCATCTACCTCTCTGTCTTTCTAACCATTTATCTGTCTATCAATCCATCTATCTGTCCACTTATTTATTTGTCTGTCTGTCTGTCTGTCTGTCTATTTATCTGCCCTATCTATCCACTGACCTCACCAGGCGCCTGGTCCCGAGCGAACATAGGCCACGTGACGTACTGGAGGTCGTGCACAAGGGAGGCGTGGTGGGCCTCTCCTAGCCCATACAGGTAGCCTCCAGGTAGCCTAGTGCTCACCTGTAGCAGCTGATTCGCATAAGTGAAGCCACCAATTCGGGTGTCGAATCTGGACGTGAATAAGTCAATTAGTAAATAAGTTGAGCGCAATCGGAGAGCACATACCTTAGCCAACACCTACACCAGATAACTCAGATCACCACCAAACTTCAGCATCTTTTCCCTGGTTCATGACCCACATATTCACAAAACTTCACAGAAGTCCATGAACAACTTATTTACAAATCTCGTGGAGAAACAACTAAAAAAATAGTCCTGCACCGAGACTCGAACTCAGATCACCATCAAAATTTAATCGAGTCTTCCTTGGGCCGTTCGTTACTCACACATCCACAAGGTTTCATTGAAATCCGTCAATACCTTTTTAAGATATCTTGTGGACAAACAAACAAACAAACAGGAGTGAAAAGATAACCTCCAACTTCACTGAAGGAGGTAATAGTAACTGACGGCCCTGGATTAGATTAATATTTTAACCATGATGACGCCTGTCGTAGTATATTTTTGTTACTGAAGGACGATTTCATTCTTCCATTGAGAACTCCTCAGTGGCGAAGAAAATGAGTGAATGTTGCATCTAATTCCTCCAGCTACAGAAATTTCTCATAGGCTAAATGAAGCAGTCTAGCGGTGTTAAGAATTAAGTTAGAAGGACGTCACAGGTTGAAAGGTTTCAAGACCAAAATTAAAAGTGGATTATAGTGAAATGAAGTTTTTACTTACCGGTATATGAAAAAGTGCATTCTCCTGAATGAGTGTAGAACAAGGATGTGAAATAGTGTATATAAGAAACTGACAGTCATGTATGATGCAATGTCATTTATTACGACGATCGCTTAGCATTGTATTCTTGCTATTTTCAAACTATTTCACTTTAATTAGAAGTGACTTTTCAAACTAGAATGGCAGTTCTCGACTTCATAACCTTTATTGTAAAAGTTCTTTCAAAAGGTGGGTTAACTCGTCTCAAGGTGGCAAGAATAAGTGATATGTCAATGCTCTGAGACGATTGAGGGATTAACACGGATGAAATGAATATCATTGCCAGACGCCATGTATCCCAAACGGGGTGGCCAAGGGCTTAGAGTTAATTGTTTTACAGGGAGGGGCACTAATCCTCCACCAACCCCACTTGACACGTAAGGATGCCAACAGCATCTGGTGTTCCCAGGCGGTCACCCATCCAAGTACTAACCAGACCCAACGTTGCTTACTTCGCTGATCGGACGGGAAGCAGTGTACTCAACGTGGTATGGCCGTTGGAACGGATGAAATGAATTTATTTATTGTCTGCGTGAGTGACTATTACTACGCATGCTGTTACGGAACAGAGAAAGATAATGTACACTTTAAGTGAGAAAACTAAAAATCACTACTGTCCCGTAAAGTTCCAGGTTCAAAACAAAGAGTTAGGTAAAATTACAAGTTAAAGTTTAATGCTCAAACTAACAACAAAACATTCAGGACTCATAAGGATAATGTAATGGCAAATAAACAGGTTAAATATATGGTTAACTGCAATAGCCTCTATTAACACGAAATTAACAAGAGTAAATTTATCTAAGTCAGCCCTGATAAAATGAGATACCAGATAATACTCAGTGAATGCCAGATAAATTATTACAGATACAAACTATTATCAAAAATGACTGACACAACCCAACATTAATCAAAAACCTCACTAGGCCCAAGAACTAATCATATACTACACAGCACAAGAAAAAAATACAACAGTTATACTCAAATTACACACAGCTGCTAGATGTTTGGAGATTTCTTGAGCACTCACAATAATAATATCTGTACAGGGGAGGACAGAGATGTGAACAAAATGAGGAGCAGATCTAAGTGGCAATGATGCAGAGACTGAGCTCATTATACAGGGGCCAGCAGAGCCTGATACAACTTGTAAGAAGGACGCGCAAATGAAGCCATGGGGACAGAGAGCTGAAAATCCCGCTCTGAATAACAGAGAGAACGACTTACTCTACTATAACGGTAGAATGGGGGGACTGAGGCAGAACACGCTCGTGATCAAACATGCAGCAACTGTGCGTTAAAATTACACAAAGGATGATGAAATCATAGGCTATGTAACACCTCCCCACAAAGAAAAAGAAATTTACAATGGAAATTTCTTATTACTCTAAAACAATCTGTCTAAAGTCTAGTTAAGCAATCTGCAATAACATTTTCTTTCCCCTTGACATGTTGTATGTCTAATGAATACTCCTGAAGAAGTAGACTCCATCTTGTCAATCTCTGATTTTTATCTTTAAACTTACTAAGGAATTTCAGTGGGTTATGATCGGTATAAATGACTATGGGGTCAAAACCAGAACACAAATAAAATGAAAAATGCTGTAAACCCAAAATCAAGGCCAAAAGCTCTTTCTCAATAGTTGAGTAGTTCTTTTGAGGTGGAGTGAACTTCTTACTGTAATAAGATACAGGATGTTCAATACCCTGATCATCCTCTTGCAGCAAAACAGCCCCAGCTCCTGTATCACTTGCATCAACAGCCATCTTAAAAGGCTTAGCAAAATTTGGAGTAGCGAGCACTGGCTGACTTAATAGAATAGCTTTAAGTTTGTTGAAAGAGGATTCACAGTTATCGGTCCAGACAAATTTAACTCCCTTTTTCAGTAGGTCTGTAAGTGGTGATACAAGAATAGAAAAGTTAAGAACAAATCTCCTGTAATAACCTACCATTCCCAAAAATCTTTGTAGCTCCTTCCTACTTTTAGGTCTGGGAAGATCACTTATAACCTGAACCTTAGCTCCTGGTGGTGCAACATGTCCATCACCAATTACATACCCAAGGTACTGAACTTTAGCTTGACCAAACTCACACTTTGATAAATTAGCTACAAGATTAGCCTGAACCAAACGCTCAAGAAATTTACTGACATGGCATAGGTGATCTTTCCAGTTGTCACTGAAGATTAATACATCATCAATATAAACAACACACCCTGCCAAACCCTCTGTTACAACATTCATGAGCTTCTGAAATGTGGCTGGTGCATTCTTCATACCATATGGCATTACAGAACATGCAAATGCCTTTCCTAGTGTTACAAAACATGAGATCTCCCTAGCACGTTCAGTCATAGGTACTTGCCAGTATCCCTTTAACAAATCAAACTTACTTATGTACCTAGCCTTTCCGATCTTGTCTATGCAATCTTCCACACGAGGGAGAGGGTAAGTGTCTGTTTTAGTTATCTGATTAACACGTCTGTAGTCGATGCAAAACCTCTGTGACCCACCTGGCTTAGGGACTAGAGTGACAGGAGAACTCCACTCGCTCTGACAGGGCTCAATCATCTTGTGGTACAACAGGTAGCCAAGCTCATTCTGGATGAGAGGAACTTTCACTGGGTTCACACAGTAAGGAGGCAATTTAATTGGCTTTGCGTCTCCAACATCGACATCATGCATCAACACAGTGGTTCTTCCTGGAGTAGCATGGAACACTTGCGGGTACTCCTGCAGTAATGCCGAAAACTCCTGCCTTTCCTTGGGAGGTAGATGAGAAAGCTTAGTCTGGAGATCATTCATGATATCAGGATTCTTCCCCAAACTATCACTCAGGCTCATACTGCATGGGAGAGCTTCACTTGCAGACTCGGGTGGAACAGCTACAGTGCAGACTGGATTATTTTTGTCCCGCCTCTGATATAACTTTAGCATGTTGATGTGACATAGTTGCTTGCTCTTTCTACGATCTGGTGTGGCGATGACATAGTTGACATCACTGAGTTTCTTCTCCACGAAATAAGGACCACTAAACTTGGCTTGAAGAGGTTGCCCATGAACTGGTAGCAGAATCAAAACCTGATCTCCTGGCTGAAAGTGGCGTAACCTGGACTTCTTATCATACCAAGTCTTCATTTTCTCCTGAGCAGCTCCTAAATTCTCTCTCACCAGCTGTAAAGCAGTGGACAGCCGTTCTTTGAACTTCATCACATACTCCAGCAGGTTGACGTCATCTTCCTCCGACAGCCAGCATTCCTTGAGTAACTTAAGGGGTCCTCTTACTTCATGGCCAAACAGTAGTTCAAAAGGTGAGAAGCCCAGTGATTCATTTGGAGATTCTCTTGCGGCAAACACAACGAATGGAAGACCTTTATCCCAGTCCTTCTGATGTTCCAAACAGTATTTCTTGAGCATCGATTTGAGTATTTGATGATATCTCTCCAACGCTCCTTGGGTCTGGGGATGGTAAGCTGAAGACGTGATCTGGGTGATGCCCAACTCTTTCAGAGGCTGCTTGAAAACATTTGACATGAAATTACTTCCCCGGTCTGACTGTACCTCCTTGGGCAGACCAAACTTTGTGAAGAACCCTAGCATTTCCTTAACCACGTTCTTTGCTGAGATAATTCTAAGTGGAATGGCTTCAGGATAACGAGTAGCCATATCAATCATGGTCAACACATAAGAAAATCCTGAAGAAGTCTTAGGAAGAGGGCCCACAATATCCACCAACACACGGGTGAAAGGCGCCTCAAAAGGAGGAATGGGAACTAGAGGTGCAACCTTTTCGGTCTGATTACACTTCCCCACAACTTGACAGGTGTGACAAGACTTACAATACCAGGAAACATCCCTGAAGATACCTGGCCAGTAGAAGTGTTTCAAAATGCGTGCCACAGTCTTCCTCACTCCAAGGTGTCCTGCCAGACCGGAATCATGAGCCACTCGAATGATATCCTGCCTACAAACACGAGGGATGACAACTTGATGTACAACCTCCCATTCACAGTCGGCTGATGCTGTTGGGGTTCTCCACTTCCTCATAAGTACTCCTGACTTTACATAATAACAAGTAGAAGCACCGGCTGACTCTTCTTCACTGTAAGCAGAGTTAGCTAGACCTTTCAACTCAGGGTCAGCAACCTGCAACTCAACCAACTCTTGACGAGACAAATTATCAACAGTACGGGGTACTGCCTCATCTGGTGAGTGGTCCAAATTAGCAAGAAAAGTGTCAGCTAGGATAACATCATCATCATCATTATCCTCTAAATCACCAGTAACTTTAGACTTAGCCCTAGTGACAGCACATGCAGGGAACACATCAGGGACATCACAATCCTGGGCCGCAGCCACTGGCTCACTAGACAACTGAGGAGCTGGACACACTTGACTTCCACCAATATCATTTCCAAGTAAGAAAGTTACACCTGACATTGGGAGTGTCTCAACCAACCCAACCATAACGGAACCATTAACAAAACCAGACTCTAAATTCACTCTGCACAGAGGGACAGAGAAGTAATTATTCCCTACACCTTGTAAGATTACAGTTTCATCAGAGGAATTAATATTAGGGCCTAGAACACTGGTCAGCATAAGGGATTGGCAAGCACCTGTATCACGATATATTTTAACTGATTTCCTGTCATTACTGTCCAGAGGACTGACAAAACCATCAGACAGGAAATTAGCACATGAACTCTTGAGAGTGTCACCCACGTTACTGCTCAAAAGAGGAGCTCCATCATGAGAATTTAAGTTACCCCTCAAAGCAGGTTCAGTTAACTCAGTTAAAGAATTATGGGAACTCTCAAGGGTGGACACTAGACCAATTGACTGAATATTTAAAGACTCCTTTTTGTTCACATCACGCTTCTCCTGAAACATCTCTCCGTAGTATGACCAAGCTTACTACAATAAGTACATTTACTTTTCTGAAATCTAGAGGTGAAGCTGGTATTTACTTCCTGAGAAACACCATCCTTATTCTCTTTCCTGTTACCTGTACTCTGAGTAGAGGCAACGTACTTACTCTCAGCTTTCCCTTTCTCTCTAGAATATCTCTTGTGAGTGAGAACATACTCATCAGCTAAAACTGCAGCATCAGACAAATTATCTATTCTTTTCTCATCAAGATATAGGCTTACATCTTTATAAATACACCTCTTGAAGTCCTCCAGCAAAATCATCTGCTTAAATTTACCAAAATCAGAATCCACATTCTTAGAATTTAACCACTGCTCTAACAGATCTTCTTTGATTTTTGCATACTCAACATGGGATTGCTTATCTTGCTTGTAAGTTGTCCTAAATTTTACTCTATAGGCTTCAGGAACAAGCTCATAGGCCTTAAGAATCAAGCTCTTAACTACATCATAATTATCAGATTGATCCTGAGGCAAAGATGCATAAGTTACTTGAGCTTTACCGGTGAGAACAGTTTGAAGGAGTACTGGCCAATACTTTTTAGGCCAATTAAAACCTGTAGCTACCCTCTCAAACAACTGAAAATACTTTGTTAAATCAGATTCATTAAAAGGAGGGACAAGTTTAACATTTTTAGCCACATCAAAATCATCAGAGCTAGATGATCCAGTTCCACCTTGTTTCATGCGATACTCATGGTCTGCCTGAATCCTGGCAAGTGCAACTTGTGCGTGTATCTGTGCCTCCTGAATACGAGCCTCCGCCTCCTTAGCACGAGACTCCTGCAGGGCTAGCTGTAACTTAGCTAATTCAATCTGCGTTTGCTCATTTGGAGGAGTTACATTAAACAAGCTTTCATTAATCATGTCAACAATTTGATCTTTAGAATGATGAGAGCGAACAGCAATTCCCAATTGTTGAGCAACAAGCTTAAGTTCATTCTTTGTTCTGTTTTCTATATCACACACTGTTTGCACATTTGACAAAAAATCTTTGGCTTCATCAAGTGTAGTAATAGTAGACATAATTAATAAGTAAGTCACAAAATATCAAGCAATATCCTTATGATAATATCCTGAATATCCTGATGAGAGGTCGCCAAATTTATGTTACGGAACAGAGAA
This sequence comes from Coenobita brevimanus, assembly GCF_032717465.1. Lineage (NCBI taxonomy): Eukaryota > Metazoa > Arthropoda > Malacostraca > Decapoda > Coenobitidae > Coenobita > Coenobita brevimanus. Next base: position 43,796,581 of record NC_137010.1, on the reverse strand, counting down.
AGATAATGTACACTTTAAGTGAGAAAACTAAAAATCACTACTGTCCCGTAAAGTTCCAGGTTCAAAACAAAGAGTTAGGTAAAATTACAAGTTAAAGTTTAATGCTCAAACTAACAACAAAACATTCAGGACTCATAAGGATAATGTAATGGCAAATAAACAGGTTAAATATATGGTTAACTGCAATAGCCTCTATTAACACGAAATTAGCAAGAGTAAATTTATCTAAGTCAGCCCTGATAAAATGAGATACCAGATAATACTCAGTGAATGCCAGATAAATTATTACAGATACAAACTATTATCAAAAATGACTGACACAACCCAACATTAATCAAAAACCTCACTAGGCCCAAGAACTAATCATATGCTACACAGCACAAGAAAAAAATACAACAGTTATACTCAAATTACACACAGCTGCTAGATGTTTGGAGATTTCTTGAGCACTCACAATAATAATATCTGTACAGGGGAGGACAGAGATGTGAACAAAATGAGGAGCAGATCTAAGTGGCAATGATGCAGAGACTGAGCTCATTATACAGGGGCCAGCAGAGCCTGATACAACTTGTAAGAAGGACGCGCAAATGAAGCCATGGGGACAGAGAGCTGAAAATCCCGCTCTGAATAACAGAGAGAACGACTTACTCTACTATAACGGTAGAAGGGGGGGACTGAGGCAGAACACGCTCGTGATCAAACATGCAGCAACTGTGCGTTAAAATTACACAAAGGATGATGAAATCATAGGCTATGTAACAATGCTTAGTCTGGAGGTGAAATAATTTGATTAATCTCAAAGTGCAGGTAATCCAGTTTTGAAAAAAAAAAAAAATACTTTTCTGAAAACTAGAAACATGGCGTGAATCTAACATAAAGGAGAGAGAGAGAGAGAGAGAGAGAGAGAGAGAGAGAGAGAGAGAGAGAGAGAGAGAGAGAGAGAAATCAGTCATCACCTGTGTTTAACCGGTCGACAGAGGCTTAGCCAGAGGAGTCTGAGGGGTGATAAAGTACTAGACATCCCTGAATCATGCCTGGCCATCCCATTGACCATCCCAAATTTCCAGAGAAAATCCAAAGGACCCCTTAAGGAGTTCCTCTTGCGTCCCCCAATAATTAGGCGTGTCGAATCAGATGACATATATTTCATCTGAACCACTCTGCTACCTTAGATGTAATTCAACTTACGGAATGCGTTCGAGTAGTGAAGGAGTAGTTATGACTACATTTCACCCTTTTAGTTTAGTCTGTATTTCCTAAGATGAATAAAATCGTCTAAAAGTAGCAAGAACGAATAAAAAAAGAAGTCATCGTAATGTAAACAACTTACATCACTTTGTTTGTAACCATTCGCCGAACGACGATTGCAAAGTTGCCTTCATCATCCTCGAAGGTGACATTGTAGGCTGGACTGGTAGGCTTTGTGGGTGACGCCAAGTTCAGTGGTACGGAAGCTTCGAACCGCTCCTACCCTGGAACCCTCACCTGTGTACAGTCCAGGTCAATTAGTTGTTTTACATCCCTTCAGAACTGCATCAAAACTGAGTGATATATTGCTCAATTAATCTGTAAAGGTTTATCAAATCTGAGTTTTGCTTTGTGAGTTCCGAATGCCAGGTGCACAAAGCCTCGAATCTCCCCTTCCCTTGTACAGTGATTTATGTACAGTAACGGACAACAGGTCCTTTACATGTCTAGGGCTCTAAACTACTGAAGCAAGACAGCAACCTACCTAATTACCAATGAATACTTTGGTATTATCTCACAATATTTTAACACAGTTTTGGGACAGTGTTAACCAACTGATTCCACGTGTCGTCCCTTTTAGTTTAATGTTTTTACTAACAGCTGATTTTACCCAGCTCAAGAAGGGCCTCGTAAGTAATGGGATTTATTAAGGAGATATCTAAAAACTCTAGTTCAAAGTGAGTATCCTAATCTGAATAAAATCGCAGGTGACAGCAAGAATAGGACAAAGGCGTCCCCTGATTCATTAGGTTGAGGAACTGTTGACCCCGACAGTGCTTTTGTAAAAAGTAGTTCTTTTTCACTGCTTCGAAACTGATACACCACTAAAATTTGTAATTCATCCACTTTCTCGAAACGGTGACAGTTATTAAAGCAGGCTGGGATCTTTTTTCATTGCTTTGAAAAAAACAGGTGTGAAAACAGACCATTCAGACCATTGACAGCGAGTGCGCATTTAATAATAATAATCCCTTCCACCTCCAGTAAATAGACTATTATAACAAATTATTTATGTATGCAAGATACTAGCAAATTTCCTTTTAACTACTCATTGTACATTAGTCATCAAGTAACTTTTTTAGAAGATGAGCCACGAGCAAAGAGGAAAGTAACTCGTGATACACAACGGCAAAAATAAAAGAATCTAGAGTGACCTGAATATAAAATGTACCTAACTGATGACTGATGTTCAAATGCTCCTGGAATGTTACTCTTAAAACGGTAAGCATCGCATACAGATGTGATATTGCACTAGCTTTGTTTCCTATCTTAATTATATTCACCTCTTATGGATCCAGTTTTCAAAAGTTAAGTAATTACTCTCAACTGTATCCCCCACGATCGGTTTCTTTCATTTATAATAAATTTTGTTTCACCCTGTTTCTCTCCATCATTTTATCATTTGTCACCCTTGTTTTTATTCCCTCCAATGGCCAACCATTTTTTCTGTTCTTCAACAAATTATGATTTTATAGCTCGCTTCCTCATTTCAAGAAAAAATATTGATTCCTTTTATATTCTTTTCTTTTTCTTTTTTTTATTCTTCATTTGAAAACTCCGCGTTATTTCACCTTTCTTTTTGTTCTGCCCTTATTGTTTACACTCCATTCTTTATGATCCTATATTTCTTTCGCTCCCCCCTCATTTCAACCCCTTTTCCTGTCTTTTTCATTCCCTCCTACCACTAATCTATCCATCCATCCATCAACGCCTACAGTGTACCGTCACTTATAAATTCATCAGATTGTCCTGAATTACTCATTTCTTCTTCCATCTACAGTTTCCTTCTATCCATTTTCTCCACCTTTATCTTGAAAAGGTTTCCTTTCTTTCAGCCATACTCTCTCCCTCCAACAGCACTAACTCTCCATCCGTCATGAAAACTCCATCCTCTTTGCATCCATCCCTACTAAAAATCCCACCACCCATCACGAGAAGTATATTTTAACACTTCCATAGTTTTTCCCTTCATTCATTGACGCCCATCCCTAAATCCCTCCGTCCATATTTACAATTCATCACATACCGCACATTCACTCATCCATTCATCCATTCACTGAAGTGTACCCTCAACTCCACATCCATTTCGTCCATCTATTCATCCATCCATTCCCTAGCAATCTATGCTTGCTCTCCACCATCAACCTTAAATTCACCCATCCATCCATCCTTCTGTCCATCCATCTGTCTACTTAACTTCACATCCATCCATATGTCTAGCCCTCCACTCAGTTAATTCACCCATCCATCAATCCATCCACCCAACCATTCATAGATCACTACGACCACAGTTGTGCCTCCGCTTTACCGGTCCTTTCATCCATCCAGCAACACACCCATCCTCGCATGTGTTAATCTATTCACCCATTCACATTCAACGGAACACCCATTTTGTCCATCCAACCTAAGCCCTGGATCAACTTTATCTATCTGTCAATCCATCCAGCGCTAAATTAGACTATTTATCTGCCCATTCATCCTCCTCAGTCCTATATCCACTCCATCCCCTACAGCTATCCCTCCAACCTTACCTTAATCCTGAAGAACTCGTCTCCATACTCCATCATATCCACCACCAGCGTCTCCTTCATCCCCTCCACCACCTTGGCAGACGTCTCCTTCAGCTTGAGGGTGAGGGAAGACAGGCCGGGGGAGGAGGAAGCTCTCTCAGGGGTGAGGGGAGAGAGAATGGAGTATCCGTGTAGAAAGGGAGGAGGGAAGAAACAAGATGGCCCTTTTCCCTCCGTAGGTATCCACACACAGCCTTTTGTTTCGCATTGCTCCTGTGTGACTTGACCTGCAGGGAGATGGTAAGCTTAGTAAACTTTCGGGAGAACTGGTGCATGATGAGGAAAGTAGGAAGCCAAATACGGAAATTAGGGAGAAAATGAGGACACGGTGAAGGAAAGCGAAAGGAAAAATTGTCTCTGCTGGGGATATAAAAAGAGAGGTTATAAGTGCCAGAGAAATCAGAGGGGAAGTAAAGACGATTAGGGAATTTAGAGGAAGAAATGAGGATATTATGGGAGAAACTAGTGACACTAAGGAAATAACACATAGGGGAGAAATGGTGAATGTCAATGAAGTAAAGGAAGTTATTAAGAAGCAATGGTGAATGTGAGGGAAATTAAGGGAAAAATAACAGGCACCAGGAAAAAATGACGAAAAGCTAGGGAAACTGAAGAAAAACAGAAGGAACGGTGGGTCAGGGAAGAAAATGGGGAAATCAGTGGGATGAGCAGGATATAAAGTGGCCATGAAGAGAAGAATGAACATGAGGCAATATGACCCATTCCTCTTTTGGATAACCACACACACACACACACACACACACACACACACACACACACACACACACACACACATGCATGGATTAACCCACCATGTCCAGGTAGATTTTTCACCAATGACCTCCCCTAATCCCGGCAGATTTTCGATTTTTTTTTTTTTTTTTTGGGGGGGGCTACAACCTCCGCTTTTTATGAAAAATGTAATGCTAGGTGAAAAAGGCCCGACTCCTCGGTCCTAAAACACCTAACGTGTAGCGGGGTCCTCTTTCGAGACCGGAGCTTAGTGCAATGAAAGAGAGGCAGGACACAAAACCTTCAGGCAATAACCTTTTACACGTGTATTACCACAGTCAGACACAGAACAAAAGCAGCAGATATTACAACACAATATATGACACAGAAATAAAACCTTAACTAGGATATTAGTATCTCGCAGGATACTGGCTTAACTAATACTGTTGCCAATACAGAAAGTCTAGTGAACAGGTGTACAGGGAACACGGGCGCGCGTGGGAACACGGGCGAGCGTGGGAGCGCGGGAAGAGGGAGTTCACACGGGGGGGAGGGGAAGGACTCGTGACGGGCCAGAACAGAGGTATGATAATATTGGGAAAGGGTAAGTATTATTAACCCTTCTCAGGTAAACCTATAATTTTATCCTTACTTAGGTAATGTGGGGTCTGTCAGACCCCAATCTTTAAAAAATCGTCAAAAATACTTTTTTTTTTTTTTTTATGTGTCCGACTCTGGGCATAGGCTTCACTGCCTGCTCTCAAGGCCCAGTAGTCCTCCTACATACCATATACCTCTCTACATGTCACCACTTCGGCGCTAACACCCACCGTCCATACTGAATACATGCTAGAGCTGTCTCATACAGGACTGGTGTATTGGTATTAGCGGGGGTATTTTTATGACATGTCGGCGGGTCATCTGGTAGATCAGGAAAGTCTGCTTTTATGAAATTCAAATCCTTAAACTGTTCCCTGTCCCAGCCGGGATTCGAACCTGGGTCCATCAGACCTGCAGGCCGCCTCTCTACCGATTCAGCCACCGCCTTCCCAATTTACAACAACTTTATTGAAACAGTCGCTTTTACACAGCTTCTGTAGGCCTTTTCCTTCAATTTAGTGCAAAATGTATGGAAATATAAGTGACGAAATATTTTATGGAAAATTAAATGAAAAAACATTGACAAATTTTATACCATCTGAAATTAGTGGCAGCCATACCAACACTGATATGTTCCACCAGTGTTCTATCATTGCATGCTGTACAGTAATGGCCAATGTTTCTGTAAGCAGTAAGAGAAGCACGTCGTAAAAAAAAAAAAAAAATTGTATGGAAGATATATATGGGAAAATAATCACAGGTTAGGTAAAGTGGGGTCCACTGGACCTCAAAGGCCCTTTATCGCGAAAACAGAGTAAGATCCCGAACTGACCCCATCACCTCCCTAAACTAGTCTACTAGTCAGGAAGGTAGAGGGAAAACCAGATCCCAAGACCTTATAGTAATATATGAAAAACACTAAGAAAAATAGCGTGGGGTCCCACAGACCCCACATTACCTGAAGAGGGTTAATTCACTCTTAGTATCACCTGATAGCAAAGGAGTTTGACATTTGATTCTATCTCTTGTTTACATTACGTTAGCTGTGGGGAGGAGATTCTTCAGGAAGCGAGGGAGTAGAGGGCCACTGGATATTCAGTGTGTTTACGGTAATATAAAGGGGAGGATATTATTCTCACTTCTCTATTGTTTTCTAGTAACCAGAGACATAGGTATATTTTCATTACAGAGGATTCCTCAGGGGAAGAGCCTTACTGGTTTTCTGTAAGGGCGTCACTTGTGAGTCGGATTCCTCAGAACTCACTCACTGTACTCGTTCTTACTCATTCGCCCATGATTTCACTCACCCCGATATTTCACATACATTTAGTCACTGTATCACTGTAACCTGTTCTCTAGGGCAACGCCACACTTAACTTAATTTCACTTCACTAGTTCTGGGGCAATACCACACTTAACATAATTCACTCGTGTGTTGGGGGGCGGTGGGGAGACACGCCGGCGTCTATTCTGCCGGACTAGGGGCACCGCCAAGGGAGGGCGTGCCGAGAGGGCACAGGACGGCTCGCAGGGGCGTCCTCTCGCGTCCAGGGCTGCACGTGGCGCAGGAGCCCGTAGTCTCCGGGCTGGGTTTAGGGGTGTGGCCCCCATGACTGGGGCCAAACAGGTCCAGAAGTCTCTGGCTCGGGTTTCGGCCGGGGGTGGAGGTCTTTCGCCATCTCTTGGGCGTGGAGAGGTCGCGCCTGGGGGTCCTGGGGAGAGTTTGGAGAGACTGAGGGCTGCGGTCCCCAGAATCAAGGGGCACCGTCAGGTAGGGGCTGCGGCACCGTCCTGCACTAGGGCCCTCAGGTGAGTCTTCTCCAAGGCCAGGCAGAGAGACCAGAGGCCAGGGGAAGCTGTTAGGCCTCACGGGGTCTCTCTGGTGCTGGGGAGCCGGGCGCCTGTCTCACGCAGGGGCGATGACAACACCTCCTTTTGGCCGTGGGGCCCGGCAATAGGCCGTGGCTGCGTGGGGGAGTCAGCGTGCCTCTGGTCACCTCTCGAGCGACAGTAAGCCATTCTCTTCTGCAGGAGGGGGGAGCGGCAGTAGACCTCTCTCTTCTGCAGGAGGGGGGAGCGGCAGTAGACCTCTCTCTTCTGCAGGAGGGGGGAGCGGCAGTAGGCCGTCTCAGGGGCAGTGCCTTTGGAGTGGCAATTGGCAGTCTCCTTCGGCAGGAGGGAAGAGCGGCAATCGGCTGTCTCAGGGGCAGCACCTTCAGAGCGGAAGTAGGCCGTCTCTTTCGGCAGGAGGGAGGAACGGCAATCGGCCGTCTCGGGGGCAGCACCTCCAGAGCGGCAGTAGGCCGTCTCCTTCAGCAGGAGGGAAGAGTGGCAATTGGCCATCTCAGGGGCAGCACCTTCAGAGCGGCAATAGGCTGTCTCCTTTGGCAGGAGGGATGAGCGGCAATAGGCCGTCTCAGGGGCAGCACCTTCAGAGCAGCAATAGGCCGTCTCCTTCAGCAGGAGGGATGAGCAGCAATAGGCCGTCTCAGGGGCAGCGCCTTCAGAGCGGCAATAGGCAGTCTCCTTCGGCAGGAGGGATGAGCGGCAATAGGCCGTCTCAGAATAAATAACTGTTGGAGATATTTAACCAAATCTCCAAAGCCACTAACAAAACTCCATGGAAGTCAAAAGCAATGTGCTGTAATATGAAAGCATCTATTATGACAACTCCTTCACCTCTAAAACGTCTTTTTCCATTATATTCTTGATAAAGCTATCTAAAGGCGGCAAGAATTATATATGAAAACGTTCCCACACTGACAGCATCACTTACCATACGAAGGGAAAATGAGAATCGTCATTTATCCGGTATTTCTAAAAAATCTTACATCTCATATTGGAGGCTATTTCATGTCCAAAATAATTGTATTTAAATTTGATCTGATAAAGTACTAGTCTCTCTCTCTCTCTCTCTCTCTCTCTCTCTCTCTCTCTCTCTCTCTCTCTCTCTCTCTCTCTCTCTCTCTCTCTCTCTCACGCATTTAACGCTCTTTCCTGCCATTTGGTAGACGGGGGTTCGTGCCTGCTCAGGACACAAAGATTCACTGACAAAGCGGGTGGTTACTGTTTCCCTCGAGCAATGGGATGAACGTGTGCGTGTGTGCAAGGTCACAGTTCTCTTTTGGGAGGGTAAAATGCTGAAAATCACGACGACCGTCAAGTGATCCTGGCCAACCCAGTGAATTACACACACACACACACACACACACACACACACACACACACACGGGAGGTAAACGTCACAGAACCCCCTTTTAAATTATAAACTCTTCTTCGTTAACTGTACTAGTGCTTCTTATGTAATGAATAGGACTAGATTAAATTATTGTACTACACACACACACACACACACACACACACACACACACACACACACGATTTATTTATTTATTTCACTCTATTTTCTCTACTGTTTCCATTTAACTGTTATTGCTCGCTGGCTTTGTTTGCACACTAAAACACAATTATACAATAGAGTTTGGATGCCAATACCACACAAAACACCAAAAATACATTATTTTGTAAACTTTTGAAGTTACCGGTGATCTATTTCCATCGCAGGAAACCTATGAAAATGTTTAAAGTGTTATATATGTGACTATTCTCAAAATTAGCCACCATATTGCTGAAAAACACAAATAGCCCTTAATTGGGCACCTTAACTGTTATCCCAGAAACTTTCAAAGCTACAGCGGACCAATGCACGGCAATGTAAATCTTGTAGAATGGTAAGCAATTATTCTAAAGATTAGCCATGATTTCGCTTATAAATAGCCTAAAAGCTCTAAATTCAGAATCAAGGCTGAGTTACCATAGAAGTTATCAAAGCTATAACGAATCAACGCACATCTCAGGGACCCTAAGATATAAACATTTGGAAGCTTGCTCGCTCAAACACGTTTCACACCGTCGACTATCGACGAATAAAACTTCATTTATTTATCTTTGTTTTCATCTCCATTTTCTTTTTTCCTGTACTATTGTACTCATCTACCACTGTGTCGTTCCTCTCCAGCCGTTCCTGTATCCAAACCATTTTCGTTGTCTCTTCCTTTCAGCTCCTTTTCCAGTGGTTCTCAACCTGGGGGGCGCGAGCAATTTCCACTGGGGGTGCGAGGATGCAAAGGAAAAATAGAATTCCCCTAACAAGTCAGTCTGTGTGTGTGTGTGTGTGTGTGTGTGTGTGTGTGTGTGTGTGTGTGTGTGTGTGTGTGTGTGTGTGTGTGTGTGTGTGTGTGTGTGTGTGTGTGTGATGAATCGCTGATTAAAGTCAGTACCCATATCCCTTCTCTCCTCCAACCATCAAAGCACATTTTTCTTTGTAACCGTTACTTTTGTTTTTCTTTTTTGTATGTTCCCTGGCCACCTTCCTTTTTTTTTTTTTTTTTTTTTTCTGATCATTTGAGAGAAACTTAGAGATACAAAACCCTTATTACAGGATGGACTGCACTCCAGTTAATATACAAACGTCCCTCAATTCCTTCCCCTCCCCCTCCCCGCATCCCCCGACAAGAGGGATGAAGGACTGACGAATGGCTAATTCAGCTTGTATTCACCTAGGTTAACGTCCAAATGAACCTGTGCAAACAGTAACAATAATAGAATGGAGGTGGGGGGGGGGGGCGCGTCGATGTGAGTACGTCAATCTCAGCTATCCGAGAAGGGTTGAAAAATGATGTTCTATTTGTTTATCTTTACACACTTGAATATTCCACCCACATGCTTTGTAATCCATTCATCCATATACTGCATCTTTACTCATACACCAAAATCACCAAACTGTCCAAACATCAATCAATCCATCTACTGTATTTATCCACCCACCCATCTACCTACATATCAGTCTATCCTTAAGCCTTTCACTGCATCTATTCATCCATCTACCCACCGTCTACATCTACGGGTCAGAAAAATATAACTCGCTGGGCGTCCTCGTAGTGGAAATAACACTTTATCATTAGAGGTAAAATACATACGATAATAACGGAACTTACTGAAATGTGTCCTAATGGTACCGGTTATCATAACAGATACGATACAAATCAATATTTCTGGCACTCTCGGAGGACATTCAGTGAATGTACTTAATACCTTACCAGGTAAGATACATATCAATCTTACTACTCTTAAGTTTTACCAGGTTTACGGGGAGGAGGCATAAGGATCAAGAGATAAAACTTGTATTGCAATATACTAATTATCTCCCAGTACAAATTCTCTCTCCACCATTGGCATCTTCTTGTCTATCCAATGTTACGTGCCACCCCCTTCCTCGCCACCCATCCACAGTCAATATATGCTTATCCACCCCACACCAAGCTGCACAGTCATCCATTTGTTCATCCATCCACCCATCTGTTGATATACATTATGCTCGGCTACCACTTTATACATGTCACTTCATCTATCCGTCTGTATATACGTGCATCCTACAGTTCCCTACGCCGACTGCGTATCAACCAACTGTATTTCTTCTTTGAATTTCACCATCCACTCTTTCTTTTCTCCCACCTATGCAGCCACACCTCCACCCCTTCACCCATTTCCAGTGCTACCATCCATCTCTTCCATTTGCCAATCCATTTTATCCACCATTTCTCCTTGCTCTCAAGAATCTCGTCTTCCACACATCCATAATCCTGTGCAAGCTGCCGATTCCATCCATCTTGTTTATTATCCTTTCCACATGATCATCCGAAAATAACGAGCAAAAGAAGGGAAGTAAGAAAATATTAGAATGCTTAAAAGACACAGGGGGAGGAGGTGGCTAAATAGGTAGAAAGGCGGCATGCAGTCCTAATGGACCCAGGATCGAATCCTGGCTGGGGCAGGGAACAGTTTAAGGACTTGAATTTCCTAAAAAGCAGACTTTCCTGATCTACCAGATGACCAGCCGACATGTCGTAAAAATACCCCCGCTAATACCAATACACCACTCCTGTATGAAACAGCCCTAGCATGTATTCGATATAGATGGTGGGTGTCAGCGCCGAAGTGGTGACATGTGGAGGTGTAGGAGGACTACTGGCCCTTGGGATAGGTTACTGCCCCCCAGGAAATAGACCGTGAAGCCTTTGCCCAGAGTCGGACACGTAAAAAAAGTAAACAATGAATAAAAAAAAAAAAAAAAAAAGATAAAAGAATAACAGTTAATCAATTTCGCCAGTCCGTGTACGTATTTTGTATGTTAGATTCTTGCTGCCACCAGTCAACTTTATTTAACTTACACCACACATTAGTAGTAAAGAGGTTACAAAGGGCTAAAACTTACTCCTCCAGTTCGAAGTCTCTTTACAGTTGAATATATCCTTTTGGTACCTGCTATAACTCAATACTAAATACGTCATCGGAGTGAAGCAGTTAACCCCTTCAGTGAGATACCCCTCCTTTCCTTAATAAAATTATCTTGTGATGGCAACAATGAAGAAAAACCAGTTCTAGTAAAAGGAGCTGATTCAGTAGCCTCTTCTTATAACTTTTTTTTTTTTTTTTTCCGAAAATACACATCATTTTTTTTTTCACCTTATTCCATTAGTTACGAGAGATTCTTTTGAATAAATGTCTCTCCAAATTCTATATAATTCCTTCTTTCATAATACGATATATCGGTAACAAAAAAAAAAAAAAAAATCCGAGAAACAGGAAAAGATTGTTTAGTACAGCACACACACACATACACACACACACACACACACACACACACACACACACACAAGATCCGCAAGAAACACCTAAATGCAGAAGACGAAATGTGTAGACTTTTGTGACACACCCTCAGATAAAATCATCTGGAGCTGATTGGAAGAGAATAGTAAAGTTATCCCTGCCGTAAGAAGATATAAATGGTAACCGCAGTTATTTTTATGCAACTAAGACTCAACTAATCAGATCGTCTAGTATAGTGGTAAGTAGAATATGGTACTAGAAATGATAAAGATAAGGCATTTACTAATCATCTGAATAAACATATAAATGGGGAGTTTATCCAGGTGGCGGGGTCAATATATGGATATTAAATTATCATAATATTTTAGCACCTTTTATAACTTCTAATCCATCAATAAGAAAATGTTTTATTTTTTTTTAAATAATACTATTGCCTAAAAAGTTACAAATCCCCCCCCCCTTCTCTCTGTCATGGCATCTGTTCCGTTCAACTTCTACCTATGCACTGTTATGTGTCACCCATCATTGCCACCCACCCAATAATCCATAGATGCTTATCTGCCCACCCCCACCCTCCAAACTGCGCAGCCATCCATATTTTTATCCATCCACCCATCTGTTCATATACCTTCCTGTCACACTATCCATATCCATACATCTTCCCTTTCATCAATCCGTCTGTATTTCTAATTATCCTTCCATTCCCTATTCCGACTCTGTTTCACCTCTTCTAATTCTGCTTTTATTTCTACCTTCCACTCTTCCTTTTCTTCATCGATTCACCAATCTCCCCATTCATTCATCCACTTACTATACTGTGCAGCCATCTACTTCTATTCACCCTACTGCTTGATCGACCTGCCAATCCGTTTAACCCACTTTTTCACCTTGCTTTCACGATTCTCATACTTCATCAATCCGCTCACCTATGCAAGTTGCCTATTCCATCCACTTTGTTCCTCATCCAAATAGACTGATCGTGCGGAAATTATGAGTAAGATAAGGAAATTAAGAAAAACTACGATCCTTACTAGACAAACCAAAAAATTTAAAAGTCGTTAATTCTTCAGTCCGATTATGTATTTTGTATGTTCGATTCTTCTCGTCAGCAGTTGACCTTACTCAACTTACAGTAGGACAGACCTTTAATGGTCAAGGAGTTGCTAAGTAAAATTTCTAACAAATCCAGTTCGAGAAGTCAGCAAAACTGAACAAAACCTTCTGGAAGCAACAACAAGACGGTACTAAATACGTCATCGGAATAGAGCAATGAACCATTTCTTCCCAGTACCCTTCCTTTGCTTAAAAAAAAAAAATCTTCTTGTGATAAAAAGCAATGAAGTTAAAAAATATGACAGGTTGTTTCAGTTGCTAAGTAATACTCTTTTTTTTTTTTTATGCACTATTTTCAGTTTCTTTTTCTTTTCTTTTTTTTTTAATCTTAACCTTCCTTCACTACTATTTTTAGTTTTTAATTTGAAACATCTCTCCTAATCCGATTTAATTTTTGTACTTCTAATACGATGAATCAGCTAAAAGAAACAAAGATCCGCGCATCAGCAAGGCCACACTTCTATTCCCTACTCTGACTCCGTTTCAGCCAATACTTATTCTTTGAATCTCACCATCCACTTTCCCTTTCCTCATATGTTTTTCCACCCCTCATTCTATTTACAATGCAACCATCCATCTTTTCCATCTATCCTCTTGCTTGCTCCATCCACCAGTACATTTTGCCCACGTATTCCCCCTGCTCTAACTACTCTTCCACCCATCCATTCACCTATGCAACTACAGATTCCACCCTCCCTGATTATTATCCTTTCCATCTGATCATGCTGAAATTATGAGCATAAGATGGAAATTAAGAAGGCGCAATAGTACTTAAAAGATACATGGAAAACATTAGAAGCCATTAATGTATTTTGCCTGACTTTATATTATTTAAATTAGATTCTTGCGGCCAGCAGTCGACTTTATTAACTTTTGTCAGACCCTTATTAGTGGAATGTGTTACTGTGGGTTATACCTGACTCCTCGAGCTGGAAATCGTCTCTATAAAACTAAAATAATCTTTGGTAGCACCAGTAACTCAGTACTACATAGGTCATTTCAGTGGAGCAGTTAACCATCGCTGTCAGATACCCGTCCTTTGCTTAATAAAACCACTTTCTGACAGCAACAATGAGGGAAACAAAATAAGAGGCTGGTTCGCCAGCCACTCCTTACACATTTTTCTTTTTTAATGCACTATTCTTATCAGACTTTTTCTCTTAACCCCGTTGTTATGATGGATTTTTTTTTTTTTTAAGAAACGTCTCTCCTAATTTTTTTTTTTCACTCGTACTGCGATAAAATCAGCAAAAAAAAAACAAAAAAAAAAACAGCTAATCAATAGGTCATCCTTATTAAATCACACACACACACACATACACACAAGGATCCGTAAGGAACGTCATTATGTGGCAGACGGTATGTATAAATTTTTGTCTCACTCTCGACTACACCCAAACTATAGTTGTTTGGAATAGAATAGTAAAGTTGTCCTTATGAGAATAAATACTATAGTCGCGGCGCACGACTCTGAGTTTGTCATTATCGTACTCTGGCAACCTACCATTCAAAAGTGCGTCCGATTTCGTATCATATTATACACGAATCACATTATTATGCACGAATATATTATACACGAATATTATTGTACACGAACATACTATACACGAATGACATGCGTCTCATATTATACACGAAATCAGACGCACTTTTGAATGGTGGGTTGCCAGGGTATGATAATGATAACCTCACAGTCGCGCGCCGCGCATATAACTACAATTATTATCACGTAACATCCTCAACTGATCAAATCGTCTGGTGGTATGATTACAATACTGAAAATGATAAAGATTAAGTCGTTAGTAGTCATCTGAATAAGCCCGAAGCAGGAAGTTTATCTCTTCGACGAAATCAATCACATTACTGCTTTCGATAAGTCAAATTATAAATTTTATGCCTATTCTTAGCGTGATATTGAGCTCTCAATAAGAAACTTTATATTCAATCATACTGAGTTTGTCAAGGTTATTTTTTCTTCATTTTGTGTGTGTGTGTGTGTGTGTGTGTGTGTGTGTGTGTGTGTGTGTGTGTGTGTGTGTGTGTGTGTGTGTGTGACGAAATCAGGTTTATATTCAGTATCCATGTCCTTTCCCTACTTCAGCCATCAAAGGACATTTGTCTTTGTAACCGTTTAATTTTTTTTTTTTTTATATATATATATATGTTGCCTGGTCATCTTCCTGCTTCTTTGTCTCTAATCAGGTAGTTTTCAGAGAAAATTAAACATACAAAAAACTCATACATTACAAGATGGACTGCACCCCAGTTAAAATATGAACGTCCCTCAATTCCTTCCCTCCCTCCCACCCCCGGCATCTCCCGACAAAGGGGACAAAGGACTGACAAAGGGCAAATTCAGTATGTATTCACCTGGTCTGACGTCCAAATGAACCTGTGGCAATAACATAAATGATACTGTAGTTCGATAACAAGTTTTTAGTCAGATGATGGTAGGATTATGAGGAGGCGTGTATAGCAATAGGTACCATCACGGATATGGGGAATACGATCTGATTAGGGTTGAGAAATGCTGTTCTATTTGTTTATCTTTATACACACATATTCTACCCACGTGTTTGGTTATACATCCATCCATGTACTCTATGTTTACTAATACACCAAAATCACCAAAATGTCCATTAATCCATCTACGCATCCATCGATTAGTCCATCCATCCATCTATCCACATATCATCCATACGCCTTTCACTGCATCCAATCATCCATCTATTAAAAGTCTTCTATGGGTAGGAAAAATATAACGCGGTGGACGTCCTCGTAGTGAAAATAACGTTATCATTAGATGTAAAATACATACGATAATGACGGTACTTCCTGAAATGTGTCCTAATAGTACCGGTTATCATAATACATAATTCAGGTACTCCTGAAGGACGATATTCTGTCAGTGAAAGTACTTACTATAACGTATCAATCTTCGTACTCTTAAATTTTACCAGGATTGTGAGAAGGAGGCATACGCAGCAAGAGATAACATTTATACTGCAAAATACTAATCTCCAGGTACAGTTTCTCTCTCTCTCTCTCTCTCTCTCTCTCTCTCTCTCTCTCTCTCTCTCTCTCCCAATCATCGGCATCTTTTTTATCTGTCTACCGTTATATGCCACTCATACTCTTCGCCACCTATCCACCAATCCATATGTGTTTATCCACCCCACATCAAGCTGCACAGCCATCCATTTGTTCATCCATCCACCCATCTATTGATATACATTACACTCAGCTATCACTTTATCCATACACATCACTTCATCTATCCGTCTGTAGGCTACTTATGTGCATCCTTCAATTCCCTACGCCGACTCCGTATCAGCCAACTGTTTTTTTTTTTTTTTTCGCCTTCCATTCTTTCTTTTCTCTCACCTGTGTGCCCACGCGTCCACTCCTTCATCCATTTCCAATGCTATCATCCATCTGTTCCACCAAACCTCTTGCTTGGCCCATCTGCCAATCCATTTTATCCACCATTTCCGCTTGCTCACAAGAATCTCATCTTCCACACATTCATAACCCTGTGCAAGCTGCCGATTCCATCCACCTTGCTTACTATCCTTTCCAATTAATCATCCGGAATTAACGAGCAAAAGAAGGGAAGATAATATTAGAATCCTTTAAAGATAGTAAAAGAACTACAGTTAATCAATTTAGCCAGTCCGATTATCTATTTTGTATGTTAGATTCTTGCTGCCACCAGTCAACTTTATTTAACTTAAACCAGACCTTCAGTAGTAAAGATGTTGCAAAGGGCTAAAACTTACTCCTCCAGTTCGAAAAGTCTCTTTACAGCTGAATATATCCTTTTGGTAGCTGCTATAACTCAATACTAAATACGTCATCGGAGTAAAGCAGTTAACCCCTTCAGTGAGATACCCCTCTTTTCCTTAATAAAATGATCTTGTGATACCAACAATGAAGAAAAACCAGTTCTAGTAAAAGGAGCTGATTCAGCAGCCTCTTCTTATAACTTTTTTTTTTTTTTCTAAAATACATTTATCAAAAATTTTTCTCCTTATTCCATTAATTACGAGAGATTCTTTTGAATAAATGTCTCTCCAAATTCTGTTTAATTCCATCTTTCATAATACGATATATCTGTAACAAAAAAAAAAAAAATCCGAGAAAAAGGAAAGATTGTTTAGTAAAGAACACACACACACACACACACACACACACACACACAAGGTCCGCAAGAAACGCCTTAATGCAGAAGACGAAATGTGTAGACTTATGTGACACACTCTCAAGTATATAAAAATCATCTGGCGCTGGTTGGAAGAGAATAGTAAAGTTATCTCTGCCGTAACATGATAAAATTGGTAACCGCAGCTATTTTCATGCCACTAAAATTCAACTAATCGGATCATCTAATGGTAAGAACATAATACTAGAAACGATAACGATGAGGCATTTCCTATAGTCGCGGCGCACGATGCTGAGTTTGTCATTATCGTACTCTGGCAACCTACCATTCAAAAGTGCGTCCGATTTCGTATCATATTATACACGAATCATATTATTATGCACGAATATTATACACGAATATTATTGTACACGAACATACTATACACGAATCACATGCGTCTCATATACACGAAATCAGACGAACTTTTGAATGGTGGGTTGCCAGGGTATGATAATGATAACCTCAGAGTCGCGAGCTGCGACCATAACTACAGTTATTATCACGTACCTAAACTTGCTCAACTGATCAAATCGTCTGGTGGTATGATTACAATACTGAAAATGATAAAGTTTAAGCCGTTAGTAGTCATCTGGTTAAGCTCCAAGCAGGAAGTAATTCTCTTCGACAAAGTCAATTACATTACTGCCTACGATAATTCAAATTACAAATTTTATGCCTATTAACGTGATATTGAGATTTCAAGAAGAAATTCTATATTCAATAATACTGAGTTCGTCAAGGTTATTTTTCTTCAATTTGTGTGTGTGTGTGTGTGTGTGTGTGTGTGTGTGTGTGTGTGTGTGTGTGTGTGTGTGTGTGTGTGTGTGTGTGTCTGTCTGTCTGTCTGTCTGTCACGATGAATCAGATTTATATTCAGTATCCATGTCCTTTCCCTACTTCAGTCATCAAAGCACATTTGTCTTTGTAACCGTTTAATGATTTTTTTTTTTTTTGTATGTTTCCTGGTCATCTTCCTGCTTCTTTGTCTCTAATCAGGTAGTTTTCAGAGAAAATTAAACATACCAAAAACTCATACATTAAAAGATGGACTACACCCCAGTTAAAATATGAACGTCCCTCAATTCCTTCCCCCCCCCCAAGGCATCTCCCGACAAAGGGGACAAATGACTGACTAAGGGCAAATTCAGCATGTATTCACCTGGTCTGACGTCCAAATGAACCTGTGGCAATAACACCAATGATACTGTAGTTCGGTAATAAATTTTTAGTCTGATGATGGCAGGATTGTGGGGAGGCGTGTATAGCAATAGGTACATCACGGATATGGGGAATACGATCCGATTAGGGTTGAGAAATGCTGTTCTATTTGTTTATCTTTACACACACATATTCCACCCACGTGCTTGGTAATACATCCATCCATATACCGTATGTTTACTAATACACCAAAATCACCAAAATGTCCATTAATCAATCTACGCATCCATCGATTAAGCCATCCATCCATCTATCCACATATCATCCATACGCCTTTCACTGCATCCATTCATCCATCTATCCAAAGTCTTCTTCTATGTGTAGGAAAAATATAACGCGGTGGACGAACTCGTAGTGAAAATAACGTTATCATTAGATGTAAAATACATACGGTAATGACGGTTCTTCCTGATGTGTCCTAATAGTACCGGTTATCATAATACATAATTCAGGTACTCCTGCAGGACGATATTCTGTCAGTGAAAGTACTTACTACCCTACGAGATATGTATCAATCTTCGTACTTTTTAATTTTACCAGGATTGTGAGAAGGAGGCATACGCAGCAAGAGATAAAACTTATACTGCAAAATACTAATCATCTCCCGGTACAGATTCTCTCTCTCTCTCTCTCTCTCTCTCTCTCTCTCTCTCTCTCTCTCTCTGCCCATCATCGGCATCTTTTTTATGTCTACCGTTATATGCCACTCATTTTCTTCGCCACCCATCCACCAATCCATATGTGTTTATCCACCCCACATCAAGCTCCACAGCCATCCATTTGTTCATCCATCCACCCATCTATTGATATACATTACACTCAGCTATCACGTTATCCATACACGTCACTTCATCTATCCATCTGTAGGCTACGTATGTGCATCCTTCAGTTCCGGAACCTACGCCGACTCCGTATCAGCCAACCTTTTTTTTTTTTTTTCGCCTTCCATTCTTTCTTTTCTCTCACCTGTGTACCCACGCGTCCACTCCTTCATCCATTTCCAATGCTACCATCCATCTGTTCCACCAACCCTCTTGCTTGGCCCATCTGCCAATCCATTTTATCCACCATTTCCGCTTGCTCTCAAGAATCTCATTTTCCGTACATCCATAACCCTGTGCAAGCTGCCGATTCCATCCACCTTGCTTACTATCCTTTCCACATAATCATCCGGAATTAAAGAGCAAAAGAAGGGAAGTAAGATACTATTAGAATGCTTAAAAAGATAGTAAAAGAACTACAGTTAATCAATTTAGCCAGTCCGATGATGTATTTTGCATGTTAGATTCTTGCTGCCAGCAGTCAACTTTAAATTAAACCAGAACTTCCGTAGTAAAGATGTTGCAAAGGGCTAAAACTTACTCCTCCAGTTCGAAAAGTCTCTTTACAGCTGAATATATCCTTTTGGTACCTGGTATAACTCAATACTAAATACGTCAACGTGGTGAAGCAGTTAACCCCTTCAATGAGATACCCCTCCTTTCCTTAATAAAATGATCTTGTGATAGCAACAATGAAGAAAAACCAGTTCTTGTAAAAGGAGCTGATTCAGCAGCCTCTTCTTATATCTTTTTATTTCTAAAATCCATTTATCAAAATTTTTTCTCCTTATTCCATTAGTTACGAGAGATTCTTTTGAATAAATGTCTCTCCAAAATCTATTTAATTCCTTCTTTCATAATACGATATATCGGTAACAACAAGAAAAAAAACCCCGAGAAACAGGAAAGATTGTTTAGTAAAGCACACACACACACACACACACACACACACACACACAAGAACCGCAAGAAACGCCTTAATGCAGAAGACGAAATGTGTAGACTTTTATGACACACTCTAAATAAAATCATCTGGCGCTAGTTGGAGAAGAATACTAAAGGTATCCCTGCCGTAACAAGATAAAATTGGTAACAGCAGCTATTTTCATGCCACTAAAATTCAGCTAATCGGATCGTCTAATGGTAAGAACTTAATACTAGAAACGAAAACGATGAGGCATTTCCTATAGTCGCGGCGCACGACTCGAGTTTGTCATTATCGTACTGTGGCAACCTACCATTCAAAAGTGCGTTCGATTTCGTAACATACTATACACGTATCATATTATTATGCACGAATATATTATACATATATACGAATATTATTATATACGAACATATTACACACGAATCACATGCGTCTCATACATGAAATCGGATGTACTATTGAGAGGTAGGTTGCCAGACCACATTAATAACAACCCTAGAGTCGCTCACCGCAACTATAACAATTTGAACAAACATAAAATAGGAGTTTATCCAGGTGTCGGGGCCAGCTATCATGACACATCATTTGTGAATGTTATATTATTGCAGAATTTTAATACACTCTTAATAACTTGTGATCCATCAATAAGAAAATGTTTATTCAATAATACTGATTGCCTATAAAGTTACGATCTCTCTCTCTCTCTCTCTCTCTCTCTCTCTCTCTCTCTCTCTCTCCGGCAGCATATGTACAGTTCTATTCATCCACTGATAAGTGTCACGCAACGTCGCCACCCACCCAATAATCCATAGATGCTTATCTGTCCACCCCCACCCACCAGACTGCGCAGCCATCCATATTTTCATCCATCCATCCATCTATTCATAGGCCTTCTTGTCACACTATCCATATTCCTTTCATCTATCCGTCCGTATTTCTAACTATCCTTCCATTCCCTACTCCGACTCTGTTTCACCTCTTCTACTTTTGCTTTTATTTCCACCTTCCACTCTTCCATTTCTTCATCTATTCATCCATATCCCCATTCATTCATCCACTTACTATTCAACCATCTATTTCTTCTATTCACCCTGTTGCTTGATCGACCTGCCAATCCATTGTACCCACTTTTTCCCCTTGCTTTCACGATTCTCTTACTTCATCAATCCGCTCACCTATGAAAGTTACCTATTTCATCCACCTTGTTCCTCATCCAAATAGACTGATCGTGCGGAAATTATGAGCAAGGTATGGAAATTAAGAAGAACTACGATCCATACTAGACAAACAAAAATTTAAAAGTCGTTAATTCTTCAGTCCGATTATGTATTTTGTATGTTCGATTCTTCTCGTCAGCAGTTGACCTTACTCAGCTTACAGTAGGACAGACCTTTAATGGTCAAGGAGTTGCTATGGAAAATTTCTAACAACTCCAGTTCGAGAAGTCAGCAAAACTGAACAAAACCTTCTGGAAGCAACAACAAGATGGTACTAAATACGTCATTGGAATAGAGCAATGAACCATTTCTTCCGAGTACCCTTCCTTTGGTTAAAAAAAAAAAAAAAAATTCTCTTGTGATAAAATCAATGAGGTTAAAAAATATGACAGGTTGTTTCAGATTTTTTTTTTTTTGTGTGTGTGTGTCCGACTCTGGGGATAGGCTTCACAGCCTGCTATCAAGGCCCAACAGTCCTCCTACATACCATACACCTCTACATGTCACCACTTCGGCGCTAACACCCTCCGTCCATATTGAATACATGCTAGGGCTTTCTCATACAGGACTGGAGTACTGGTATTATCGGGGGTATTTTTACGACATGTCGGCGGGTCTTCTGGTAGATCAGTAAAGCCTGATTTAATGAAATTCAAATCCTTAAACTGTTCCTTGCCCCAGCCGGGATTTGAACCTGGGTCCGTTAGGACTGCAGACCACCTCTCTACCGGTTGAGATGCGAAGCAATACTTTTTTTTTTTTTTTTATTATTAATCCACTATTTTCATTTTTTTTTTTTTTCTTATCTTAATCTTCCTTCACTACTATTTTTAGTTATTAATATGAAACGTCTCTCCTAATCTGATTTAATTTTTACACTTCTAATACGATGAATCGGCTAAAAGAAACAAAGATCCGCGCATCAGCAAGGCCACACTTCTATTTCCTACTCTGACTCCGTTTCAGCCAATACTTATTCTTTGAATCTCACCATCCACTTTCCCTTTCCTCATATGTTTATCCACCCCTCATTCTATTTACAATGCATCCATCCATCTTTTCCATCTATCCTCTTGCTTGCTCCATCCACCAGTACATTTTGCCCACGTATTCCCCCTGCTCTAACTACTCTTCCACCCATCCATTCACCTAGGCAACCACAGATTCCACCCACTATGATTATTATCCTTTCCATCTGATCATGCTGAAATTATGAGGAAAAGATGGAAATTAAGAAGATGAAATGATACTTAAAACATGGAAAACATTAGAAGCCATTAATGTATTTTACCTGACTTTAAATTTTTTAAATAGATTCTTGCGGCCACCAGTCGACTTTATTAACTTTTGTCAGACCTTTATTAGTGGAATGTGTTACTGAGGGCTATACCTGACTCCTCGAGCTGGAAATCGTCTCTATAAAACTAAAATAATCTTTGGTAGCAACAGTAACTCAGTACTACATAGGTCATTTCAGTGGAGCAGTTAACCCCCGCTATCAGGTGCCCGTCCTTTGCTTAATAAAACCACCTTCTGATAGCAACTATGAGGGGGGGGGGGAGAGGCTGGTTCGCCAGCCACTCCTTACACATATTTTTCTTTTTTAATGCACTATTCTTATCGGACATTTTCTCTTAACCCAGTTATGGAATTTTTTTTAAAGAAACGTCTCTCCTAATTTGATAAAATCAGCAAAAAAAAAAAAAAAAAACTGATCAATAGGTCCTCCCTATTAAATCACACACACACACACACACACACACACACACACACACACACAAGGATCCGTAAGGAACGTCATTATGAGGCACATGATATGTATAAATTTTTGTCTCACTCTCGGCTACACCCAAAAGTATAGTTGTTTGGAACAGAATAGTAACGTTGTCCTTATGAGAATAAATACTAAAAAGTTATTTTCTCGTACCTAAACTTGCTCAACTGATCAAATCGTCTGGTGGTATGATTACAATACTGAAAATGATAAAGATTAAGCCGTTAGTAGTCTTCTGATTAAGCTCCAAACAGGAAATTTATCTCTTCAACGAAATCAATCACATTACTGCTTTCGATAAGTCGAATAAAAAAATTATATCGGCGTTGTTAGTGTGCTATTGAAAACTCAAGAAGATATTTTATATTCAATAATACTGAGTTCTTCAAGGTTATTTTTCTTCATTTTCTGTATGTGTGTGTGTGTGTGTGTGTGTGTGTGTGTGTGTGTGTGTGTGTGTGTGTGTGTGTGTGTGTGTGACGATGAATCAGATTCATTCCCTACTTCAGCCATCAAAAGACATTTGTCTTTGTAACCGTTTAATGATTTTTTTTTTTTTTTTATATGTTGCCTGGTCATCTTCCTGCTTCTTTGTCTCTAATCAGGTAGTTTTCAGAGAAAATTAAACATACAAAAAACTTATACATTACAAGATGTACTACACCCCAGTTAAAATATGAACGTCCCTCCATTCCTTCCCTCGCCCCCACCCACGGCATCTCCCGACAAAGGGGACAAAGGACTGACTAAGGGCAAATTCAGCCTGTATTCACCTGGTCTGACGTGCAAATGAACCTGTGGCAATAACATAAATGATACTGTAGTTCGATAACAAGTTTTTAGTCAGATGATGGTAGGATTGTGGGGAGGCGTGTATAGCAATAGGTACATCACGGATATGGGGAATACGATCCGATTAGGGTTGAGAAATGCTGTTCTATTTGTTTATCTTTACACACACACATTCCACCCACGTGCTTGGTTATACATCCATCTATATACCGTAAGTTTACTAATACACCAAAATCACCAAAATGTCCCTTAATCCATCTACGCATCCATCGATTAGTCCATCCATCCATCTATCCACATATCATCCATACGCCTTTCACTGCATCCATTCTTCCATTTATTCAAAGTCTTCTTCCATGCGTAGGAGAAATATAACGCGGCGGACGTCCTCGTAGTGAAAATAACGTTATCATTAGATGTAAAATACATACGATAATGACGGTACTTCCTGAAATGTGTCCCAATAGTACCGGTTATCATAATACATAATTCAGGTACTCCTGCAGGACGATATTCTGTCAGTGAAAGTACTTACTATAACGTATCAATCTTCCTACTCTTAAATTTTACCAGGATTGTGAGAAGGAGGCATACGCAGCAAGAGATAACATTTATACTACAAAATACTAATCTCCCGGTACAGATTCTCCCTCTCTCTCTCTCTCTGCCCATCATCGGCATCTTTTTTATCTGTCTACCGTTATATGCCACTCATATTCTTCGCCACCTATCCACCAATCCATGTGTGTTTATCCACCCCACATCAAGCTGCACAGCCATCCATTTGTTCATCCATCCACACATCTATTGATATACGTTACACTCAGCTATCACGTTATCCATACACATCACTTCATCTATCCGTCTGTAGGCTACTTATGTGCATCCTTCAGTTCCCTACGCCGACTCCGTATCAGCCAACTGTTTTTTTTTTTTTTTCGCCTTCCATTCTTTCTTTTCTCTCACCTGTGTACCCACGCGTCCACTCCTTCATCCATTTCCAATGCTACCATCCATCTGTTCCACCAACCCTCTTGCTTGGCCCATCTGCCAATCCATTTTATCCACCATTTCCGCTTGCTCTCAAGAATCTCATCTTCCACACATCCATAACCCTGTGCAAGCTGCCGATTCCATCCACCTTGCTTACTATCTTTTCCAATTAATCATCCGGAACTAACGAGCAAAAGAAGGGAGGATAATATTAGAATCCTTAAAAGATAGTAAAAGAACTACAGTTAATCAATTTAGCCAGTCCGATTATCTATTTTCTATGTTAGATTCTTGCTGCCACCAGTCAACTTTATTTAACTTAAACCAGATCTTCCGTAGTAAAGACGTTGCGAAGGGCTAAAGCTTACTCCTCCAGTTCGAAAAGTCTCTTTACAGCTGAATATATCCTTTTGGTACCTGCTATAACTCAATACTAAATACGTCATCGGAGTAAAGCAGTTAACCCCTTCAGTGAGATACCCCTCCTTTCCTTAATAAAATGATCTTATCATAGCAACAATGAAGAAAAAACAGTTCTAGTAAGAGGAGCTGATTCAGCAGCCTCTTCTTATAACTTTTTTTTTTTTTCTCTAAAATTCATTTATCAAATATTTTTCTCCTTATTCCATTAGTTACGAGAGATTCTTTTGAATAAATGTCTCTCCAAATTCTATTTAATTCCTTCTTTCATAATACGACATATCGGTAACAACAACAAAAAATCCGAGAAACAGGAGGGTTTAGTAAAGCACACACACACACACACACACACACACACACACACACACACACACACACACACACACACACAAGATCCGCAAGATACGCCTTAAGGCAGAAGACGAAATGTGTAGACTTATGTGACACACTCTCAAGTAAATAAAAATCATCTGGCGCTGGTTGGAAGAGAATAGTAAAGTTATCCCTGCCGTAACAAGACAAAATTGGTAACCGCAGCTATTTTCATGCCACTAAAATTCAACTAATCGGATCGTCTAATGGTAACAACATAATACTAGAAACGATAACGATGAGGCATTTCTTATAGTCGCGGCGCACGACTCTGAGTTTGTCATTATCGTACTCTGGCAACCTACCATTCAAAAGTGCGTTCGATTTCCTATCATTTTATACACGAATCATATTATTATGCACGAATATATTATACATATCCATGAATATTATTTTATACGAACATATTACACACGAATCACATGCGTCTCATATTATACATGAAATCGGATGGCCTTTTGAGAGGTAGGTTGCCAGACCACATTAATAACAACCCTAGAGTCTCTCACCGCAACTATAACAATCTGAACAAACATAAAATAGGAGTTTATCCAGGTGTCGGGGCCAGCTACCATGACACATCATGTGTGAATGTTATATTACTGCAGAATTTTAGTACATTCTTTAAAACTTGTGATCCATCAGTAAGAAAATGTTTATTCAATAATACTGATTGCCTATAAAGTTACGTTTTCTCTCTCTCTCTCTCTCTCTCTCTCTCTCTCTCTCTCTCTCTCTCTCTCATCGGCATCTGTACAATTCTATCCATCCACTGTTAAGTGTCACCCAACGTCGCCACCCACCCAATAATCCATAGATGCTTATCTGTCCACCCCCACCCTCCAGACTGCGCAGCCATCCATATTTTCATCCATCCATCCATTTATTCATAGGCCTTCTTGTCACACTATCCATACATCTTTCCTTTCATCTATCCGTCCGTATTTCTAATATCCTTCCATTCCCTACTCCGACTCTGCTTCACCTCTTCTAATTTTGCACCTTCCACTCTTCCATTTCTTCATCTATTCATCCATATCCCCATTCATTCATCCACTTACTATTCAACCATCTATTTCTTCTATTCACCCTGTTGCTTGATCGAACTGCCAATCCATTGTACCCACTTTTTCCCCTTGCTTTCACGATTCTCTTACTTCATCAATCCGCTCACCTATGAAAGTAGCCTATTTCATCCACCTTGTTCCTCATCCAAATAGACTGATCGTGCGGAAATTATGAGCAAGGTATGGAAATTAAGAAGAACTACGATCCATACTAGACAAACAAAAATTTAAAAGTCGTTAATTCTTCAGTCCGATTATGTATTTTGTATGTTCGATTCTTCTCGTCAGCAGTTGACCTTACTCAACTTACAGTAGGACAGACCTTTAATGGTCAAGGAGTTACTAAGTAAAATTTCTAACAACTCCAGTTCGAGAAGTCAGCAAAACTGAACAAAACCTTCTGGAAGCAACAACAAGATGGTACTAACTACGTCATCGGAGTAGAGCAATGAACCATTTCTTCCCAGCACCCTTCCTTTGGTTAAAATTAAAAAAAAAAAAATCCTCCTGTGATAAAATCAATGAGGTTAAAAAATATGACAGGTTGTTTCAGATTTTGTTTTTCTTTTTTTTTTATGTGTCCGACTCTGGGGATAGGCTTCACAGCCTGCTATCAAGGCCCAGCAGTCCTCCTACATACCATACACCTCTACATGTCACCACTTCGGCGCTAACACCCTCCGTCCATATTGAATACATGCTAGGGCTTTCTCATACAGGACTGGTGTATTGGTATTAGCGGGGGTATTTTTACGACATGTCGGCGGGTCGTCTGGTAGATCAGTAAAGCCTGATTTAATGAAATTCAAATCCTTAAACTGTTCCTTGCCCCAGCCGGGATTTGAACCTGGGTCCGTTAGGACTGCAGGCCATCTCTCTACCGGTTGAGATGCTAAGGAATAGACTTTTTTTTTTTATTAATCCACTATTT
This sequence comes from Coenobita brevimanus, assembly GCF_032717465.1. NCBI lineage: Eukaryota > Metazoa > Arthropoda > Malacostraca > Decapoda > Coenobitidae > Coenobita > Coenobita brevimanus. The sequence goes on along the minus strand of NC_137010.1, from coordinate 43,768,909 downwards.
TCAGTTTTTTTTTTTTATATTAACCTTCCTTCACAACTATTTTTAGATTTTTAATATGAAACGTCTCTCCTAATCTGATTTAATTTTTACACTTCTAATACGATGAATCGGCTAAAAGAAACAAAGATCCGCGCATCAGCAAGGCCACACTTCTATTTCCTACTCTGACTCCGTTTCAGCCAATACTTATTCTTTGAATCTCACCATCCACTTTCCCTTTCCTCATATGTTTATCCACCCCTCATTCTATTTACAATGCATCCATCCATCTTTTCCATCAATCCTCTTGCTTGCTCCATCCACCAGTACATTTTGCCCACGTATTCCCCCTGCTCTAACTACTCTTCCACCCATCCATTCACCTAGGCAATTACAGATTCCAACCACCATGATTATTATCCTTTCCATCTGATCATGCTGAAAATATGAGGAAAAGATGGAAATTAAGAAGACGCAATAATACTTAAAAAATACATGGAAAACATTAGAAGCCATTAATGTATTTAGCCTGACTTTTTAAATTTCTAAAATTAGATTCTTGCGGCCACCAATCGACTTTTTAAACTTTTGTCAGACCATTATTAGTGAAATGTGTTACTGAGGGCTATACCTGACTCCTCGAGCTGGAAATCGTCTCTATAAAACTAAAATAATCTTTGGTAGCACCAGTAACTCAGTACTACATAGGTCATTTCAGTGGAGCAGTTAACCCCCGCTGTTCGATACCCGTCCTTTGCTTAATAAAACCACCTTCTGATAGCAACAATGAGGGGAAAAAAATAAGAGGCTGGTTCGCCAGCCACTCCTTACACATATGTTTCTTTTTTAATGCACTATTCTTATCGGACATTTTCTCTTAACGCAGTTAAAAAAAAAAAATTTAAGAAACGTCTCTCCTAATTTGATATAATCAGCAAAAAAAAAAAAAAAAAAGCTAATCAATAGGTCCTCCCTATTAAATCACACACACACACACACACACACACACACACACACACACACACACACACACACACAAGGATCCGTAAGGAACGTCATTATGTGGCAGATGATATGTATAAATTTTTGTCTCACTCTCGGCTACACCCAAAAGTATAGCTGTTTGGAACAGAATAGTAACGTTGTCCTTATGAGAATAAATACTAAAAAGTTATTTTCACTTACCTAAACTTCATCATCTGATCAAATCGTCTGGTGGTATGATTACAATACTGAAAATGATAAAGATTAAGCCGTTAGTAGTCTTCTGATTATGCTCCAAGCAGGAAGTTTATCTCCTCGACGAAATCAATCCCATTACTGTATTCGATAATTCAATTTAAAAATTATATGGGCGTTGTTAGTGTGCTATTGAGAACTCAAGAAGAAATTCTATATTCAATAATACTGAGTTCTTCAAGGTTATTTTTCTTCATTTTCTGAATGTGTGTGTGTGTGTGTGTGTGTGTGTGTGTGTGTGTGTGTGTGTGTGTGTGTGTGTGTGTGTGTGTGTGTGTGTGTGTGTGTGTGACGATGAATCAGATTTATATTCAGTATCCATGTCCATTCCCTACTTCAGCCATCAAAGGACATTTGTCTTTGTAACCGTTTAATAATTTTTTTTGTTTTTTGTATGATGCCTGGTCATCTTCCTGCTTCTTTGTCTCTAATCATGTAGTTTTCAGAGAAAATTAAACATACCAAAAACTTATACATTACAAGATGGACTGCACCCCAGTTAAAATATGAACGTCCCTCCATTCCTTCCCTCGCCCCCACCCACGGCATCTCCCGACAAAGGGGACAAAGGACTGACAAAGGGCAAATTCAGCATGTATTCACCTGGTCTGACGTCCAAATGAACCTGTGGCAATAACATAAATGATACTGTAGTTCGATAACAAGTTTTTAGTCAGATGATGGTAGGATTGTGGGGAGGCGTGTATAGAAATAGGTACATCACGGATATGGGGAATACGATCCGATTAGGGTTGAGAAATGCTGTTCTATTTGTTTATCTTTACACACACACATTCCACGCACCTGCTTGGTTATACATCCATCCGTATACCGTTTGCTTACTAATACACCAAAATCACCAAAATGTCCATTAATCCATCTACGCATTCCTCGATTAGTCCATCCATCCATCTATCCACATATCATCCATACGCCTTTCACTGCATCCATTCATTCATCTATTCAAAGTCTTCTATGCGTAAGAAAAATATAACGCGGTGGACGTCCTCGTAGTGAAAATAACGTTATCATTAGATGTAAAATACATACGATAATGACGGTACTTCCTGAAATGTGTCCTAATAGTACCGGTTATCATAATACATAATTCAGATACTCTTGCAGGACGATATTCTGTCAGTGAAAGTACTTATTATAACGAATCAATCTTCCTACTCTTAAATTTTACCAGGATTGTGAGAAGGAGGCATACGGAGCAAGAGATAACATTTATACTGCAAAATACTAATCTCCAGGTACAGATTCTCCCTCTCTCTCTCTCTCTCTCTCTCTGCCAATCATCGGCGTCTTTTTTTATCTGTCTACCGTTATATGCCACTCATATTCTTCGCCACCTATCCACCAATCCATATGTGTTTATCCACCCCATATCAAGCTGCACAGCCATCCATTTGTTCATCCATCCACACATCTATTGATATACATTAGACTCAGCTACCACTTTATCCATAAACGTCACTTCATCTATCCGTCTGTAGGCTACTTATGTGCATCCTTCAGTTCCCTACGCCGACTCCGTATCAGCCAACTGTTTTTTTTTTTTTTTTTTTTTCGCCTTCCATTCTTTCTTTTCTCTCACTTGTGTGCCCACGCGTCCACTCCTTCATCCATTTCCAATGCTACCATCCATCTGTTCCACCAACCCTCTTGCTTGGCCCATCTGCCAATCCATTTTATCCACCATTTCCGCTTGCTCTCAAGAATCTCATCTTCCACACATCCATAACCCTGTGCAAGCTGCCGATTCCATCCACCTTGCTTACTATCCTTTCCAATTAATCATCCGGAACTAACGAGCAAAAGAAGGGAAGATAATATTAGAATGCTTAAAAGATAGTAAAAGAACTACAGTTAATCAATTTAGCCAGTCCGATTATCTATTTTCTATGTTAGATTCTTGCTGCCACCAGTCAACATTATTTAACTTAAACCAGACCTTCAGTAGTAAAGACGTTGCAAAGGGCTAAAACTTACTCCTCCAGTTCGAAAAGTCTCTTTACAGCTGAATATATCCTTTTGGTACCTGCTATAACTCAATACTAAATACGTCATCGGAGTAAAGCAGTTAACCCCTTCAGTGAGATAACCCTCCTTTCCTTAATAAAATGATCTTATGATAGCAACAATGAAGAAAAACCAGTTCTAGTAAAAGGAGTTGATTCAGCAGCCTCTTCTTATAACTTTTTTTTTTTCTAAAATACATTTATCAAAAAATTTTCTCCTTATTCCATTAGTTACGAGAGATTCTTTTGAATAAATGTCTCTCCAAATTCTATTTAATTCCTTCTTTCATAATACGATATATCGGTAAAAAAAAAAAAAAAAAACTGAGAAACAGGAAACATTGTTTAGTAAAGCACACACACACACACACACACACACACACACACACACACACACACACACACACACACACACACACACAAGATCCGCAAGATACGCCTTAAGGCAGAAGACGAAATGTGTAGACTTTTGTGACACACTCTCAAGTAAATAAAAATCATCTGGCGCTGGTTGGAAGAGAATAGTAAAGTTATCCCTGCCGTAACATGATAAAATTGGTAACCGCAGCTATTTTCATGCCACTAAAATTCAACTAATCGGATCGTCTAATGGTAAGAACATAATACTAGAAACGATAACGATGAGGCATTTCCAATAGTCGCGGCGCACGACTCTGAGTTTGTCATTATCGTACTTTGGCAACCTACCATTCAAAAGTGCGTTCGATTTCCTATCATATTATACATGAATCATATTATTATGCACGAATATATTATACATATACATGAATATTATTTTACACGAACATATTACACACGAATCACATGCGTCTCATATTATATATGAAATCGGATGCACTTTTGAGAGGTACGTTGCCAGATCACATTAATAACAACCCTAGAGTCGCTGACCGCAACTATAACAATCTGAACAAATATAAAATAGGAGTTTATCCAGGTGTCGGGGCCAGCTACCATGACACATCATTTGTGAATGTTATATTACTGCAGAATTTTAGTACATTCTTTAAAACTTGTGATCCATCAGTAAGAAAATATTTATTCAATAATACTGATTGCCTATAAAGTTACGATTTCCCTCTCTCTCTCTCTCTCTCTCTCTCTCTCTCTCTCTCTCTCTCATCGGCATCTGTTCAGTTCTATCTATCCACTGTTAAGTGTCACCCAACGTCGCCACACACCCAATAATCCATAGATGCTTATCTGTCCACCCCCACCCTCCAGACTGCGAAGCCATCCATATTTTCATCCATCCATCCATCTATTCATAGGCCTTCTTGTCACACTATCCATACATCTTTCCTTTCATCTATCCGTTCGTATTTCTAATATCCTTCCATTCCCTACTCCGACTCTGCTTCACCTCTTCTAATTTTGCACCTTCCACTCTTCCATAGCTTCATCTATTCATCCATATCCCCATTCATTCATCCACCTACTACTCAACCATCTATTTCTTCTATTCACCCTGTTGCTTGATCGACCTACCAATCCATTTTACCCACTTTTTCCCCTTGCTTTCACGATTCTCTTACTTCATCAATCCGCTCACCTATGAAAGTTGCCTATTTCATCCACCTTGTTCCTCATCCAAATAGACTGATCGTGCGGAAATTATGAGCAAGTTATGGAAATTAAGAAGAACTACGATCCATACTAGACAAACAAAAATTAAAAGTCATTAATTCTTCAATCCGATTATGTATTTTGTATGTTCGATTCTTCTCGCCAGCAGTTGACTTTAATCAACTTATAGTAGGACAGATCTTTCATGGTCAAGGAGTTGCTAAGTAAAATTTCTAACAACCCCAGTTCGAGAAGTCAGCAAAACTAAACAAAAGCTTCTGGAAGCAACAACAAGATGGTACTAAATACGTCATCGGAGTAGAGGAATGAACTATTTCTGCCCAGTACCCTTCCTTTGCTTAAAAAAAAAAAAAAAAAAAATCCTCGTGATAAAATGAATGGTTAAAAAATATCATAGAGGTTGTTTCAGTTGCTAACTAGTACACTTTTTTTTTTTTTTTTTTTAATGCACTATTTTCAGTTTTTTTTCTTCTTATCTTAACCTTCCTTCACAACTATATTTGGTTTTTAATATGAAACATCTCTCCTAATCCGATTTAATTTTTACACTTCTAATACGATGAATCGGCTAAAAGAAACAAAGATCCGCGCATCAGCAAGGCCACACTTCTATTCCCTACTCTGACTCCGTTTCAGCCAATACTTATTCTTTGAATCTCACCATCCACTTTCCCTTTCCTCATATGTTTATCCACCCCTCATTCTATTTACAATGCATCCATCCATCTTTTCCATCTATCCCCTTGCTTGCTCCATCCACCAGTACATTTTGCCCACGTATTCCCCGTGCTCTAACTACTCTTCCACCCATCCATTCACCTAGGCAACTACAGATTCCACCCACCCTGATTATTATCCTTTCCATCTGATCATGCTGAAATTATGAGCATAAGATGGAAATTAAGAAGACGCAATAATACTTTAAAAATACATGGAAAACATTAGAAGCCATTAATGTACTGTACTTTGCCTGATTATATATTTTTAAAATAAGATTCTTGCGGCCAGCAGCCGACTTTATTAACTTTTGTAAGACCCCTATTAGCGAAATGTGTTACTGAGGGCTGTACGTGACTCCTCGAGCTGGAAATTGTCTCTATAAAACTAAAATAATCTTTGGTAGCACCAGTAACTCAGTACTACATACGTCGTTTCGGTGCAGCAGTTAACCCCCGCTGTCAGATACCCGTCCTTTGCTTAATAAAACCACCTTCTGATAGCAACAGTGAGGAGAAAAAAATAAGAGGCTGGTTCGCCAGCCACTCCTTACACATATTTTTCTTTTTTAATGCACTATTCTTATCGGACTTTTTCTCTTAACCCCGTTGTTATGATGGATTTTTTTTTTTTTTTTTCGAAACGTCTCTCCTAATATATATTTTCTTTTTCACTCGTACTGCGATAAAATCAACTAAAAAAAAAAAAACAGCTTATCAATAGGTCCTCCCTATTAAATTACACACACACTCACATACACACAAGGATCCGTAAGGAACGTCATTATGTGGCAGACGGTATGTATAAATTTTTGTCTCACTCTCGGCTACACTTAAACGTATAGTTGTTTGGAGCAGAATAGTAACGTTGTCCTTATGAGAATAAATAATATAGTCGCGGCGCACGACTATGAGGTTGCCATTCTCGTGCCCTGGCAACCTACCATTCACAACGGCTGAAGAGTCACACTATCGTGACCATGAAATAGGATACAAAAACCCACACTGGCAGACGAAAAAAGATGTATTCCAAATAGTTTCAGCGACAGCTGTCGCCCTCGTCAGTGGATCTACAGACCAAGAGTGGTACATACAAATGCTGAGAAGCTGCTTATATGCAGGGTGAGGACACGTTTTCCCAACCACACCTGATGTGACCTCACCAGACTCTCCCTCTACTCTGTCCACGACCTGAGTGAGGGATTACAAGGGGCGGCAAGGACCTTGCCACTAATCCTCTCATCACTGGATCTAATTTATACATTCCTTCACTATGGTTAAAATTATTATATCTCTCTATACATACAGCTTCCACAATCGTACGTTTCTTATAGTTACTACATTTGTACAATATTTGGCTAGAATTCCAGTCGATTCTATGGTCGTTTTCCGAAGAGTGAACATACACTGCGTTATTTATGTTGCCTATCTTACAAGCATACTTGTGTTCCTTAATGCGAGTGTCCAAATCCCTTCCAGTTTCACCAATAAACCAAATCACAATCTCTACATGGAATTTTGTATACCCTGCAGTTTTGTTACTAATGGGTTTATACTTTACCAGTATTGACCTTAAGGTAGAAGTATATCTAAATGCAATGTTTATAAATGTTATGCCTATTGTTAGCCAGTTAGCGTCATATTGAGCTCTCAATCAGAAATTCTATATTCAATAATACTGAGTTCTTCAAGGTTATTTTTTTTCACTTTGTGTGTGTGTGTGTGTGTGTGTGTGTGTGTGTGTGTGTGTGTGTGTGTGTGTGTGTGTGTGTGTGTGTGTGTGTGTGTGTGTGTGTGTGTGTGTGTGTGTGTGTGTGACGATGAATCAGATTTATATTCAGTATCCATGTCCTTTCCGTACTTCAACAATCAAAGGACATTTGTCTTTGTAATCGTTTAATGATTTTTTTTTTTTTTTTGTACCCTGGTCATCTTCCTGCTTCTTTGTCTCTGATCAGGTAGTTTTCAGAGAAAATTAAACATACCAAAAACTCATACATTACAAGATGGACTGCACCACAGTTAAAATATGAACGTCCCTCAATTCCTTCCCTCCCCCCCACCCCCGGCATCTCCCGACAAAGGGGACAAAGGACTGACAAAGGGCAAATTCAGCATGTATTCACCTGGTCTGACGTCCAAATGAACCTGTGGCAATAACACCAATGATACTGTAGTTCGGTAACAAGTTTTTAGTCAGATGACGGTAGGATTGTGGGGAGGCGTGTATAGGAATAGGTACATCACGGTTGAGAAATGCTGTTCTATGTGTTTATCTTTACACACACATATTCCACCCACGTGCTTGGTTATACATCCATCCATATACCGTATGTTTACTAATACACCAAAATCACCAAAATGTCCATTACTCCATCTACGCATCCATCGATTAATCCATCCATCCATCTATCCACATATCATCAGTAAGCCTTTCACTGCATCCATTCATCCATCTATTCAAAGGCGTGAGGTCAGTCAGTCGCTCTCGTGAGGTCAGTCTGCTCAGACGTGCCTGAGATCTGTGGTAGTGTTGTGCTAGTGTGCTTTAGTGATCTGTGATAGTGGTTGTGTTAGTGTGCTTTAGTGATCTGTGATAGTGGTTGTGTTAGTGTGTTGTAGTGATCAGCGATAGTGCTGTGCTAGTGATCCGTGAGAGTGTGTGTTGTGGTGACCCGTAGTGACCCGTGAGAGTGTGTGCTACCTTGTGTGAACTAGTGCGTAATGGCTTCCTCGGCAGAGAGCTGTGTCCCCACTGCAGGTATTGAAAAGGACTACCTTGAATTAAAGGAGGAACTTCTCAAACTGAAGCGGGAGGAACAAATTCTCAGGCAGGAGAAGTCACAGATGAGGGAATTGTTGGAGGAGATGTTAGAGGAGAAAGAGAAAAAGGCTGAAGGTTGGACACTAGTTAACAAGGGTGCAACGAAGTTCACTCTTAAAAAGCAAAAGGAAGTTAAGACAACTAATGCATTCGACGCACTACGGGACGAATGTGAAGGGAAGGCAGAGAGGGAAGTAGAGGAGAAGGACGGTGAGAGAACTTCCAGTACAGGTAAGTATAAACAGAACAAGAAAGGTAAGAAAAATGTTGCTCTTGTTGGAGACTCCCAGGTGAGATATCTGAACAGGGCCATGTATACTCCACTCGCTAAACATGTGTGTCTTCCAGGGGCCAGGGTGGCTAATGTGGTAGAAAAAATTTCAAATATCGTAAAGGAAAGTGGTGACAAACCCACTGTGTGCCTCAGTGTAGGAGGCAATGATATTAGTAGCCGTAAGAGTGAGGTACTGTGGAAAAGGTACAAGTTGATGTTAGAAAAGGTTAGGGAGAGGGGAGGAACCCCTGTAGTGCTTGGTGTTTTACCAAGGTGGCGGGTTGGAAGGGAATGGTTGAGCAGGGCAATAGGATTTAATTGCCGCCTTGAAAGGTATTGCAAAGATAATGCAATACCTTTCATAGACAGCTGGGACCGGTTTTATGGACGGAGTGCCTTGTATAGTTGGGATGGGACTCATCTTAACAGGCAGGGAGTTACTGTTTTAGCTGGAATGATAGATAGGGAGTTGGAGGGATTTTTTCGATATTGAGAAGTAGGTGTATAGGAAGATGCAGCAACTACACTCAGAAATCATTATTACCATGTTTGGATGGATGCATCGATACTTGCAAAATTAAGAACAAAGGTTCAACCAATAGTGTAGATACATCCACTCAGGCACCTCAAATTGAGCGGGCGATGATAGATGATAGAACAAGCGATGATAGAAGGGCGATAAGCGATAGTACAAAAAATTGTTATATTAGTAAAGTAAAGAGTTTCCCAGTTAGTAATAAAATAAATAACAGTAAATGCCAAGGTAGAGGCATAACTACTCGTAATAATCTGAAAGTGTACTACACAAACAGCCGGAGTTTACGTAATAAAATGGATGAACTGAGGGCTTTAATTTGTACAGAGAAAATAGACATTGCCGTTATTGGTGAAACTTGGATGAATACAGACACTCGAGAATTTTTAGCAGAATATCAGATAAAAGGCTATAATATTTTTGTGTCAAACCGTCAGGGAAGAAAGGGGGGAGGGGTAGCTACTTATGTAAAGGATTCATTAAACTGTTACAATAAAGCAGACATTAAAGTAAATAGGGACACAGAAAGTGTCTGGGTTGAAGTTAGTAACAATAGGGAGAAATTAGTCCTAGGAGCAATTTACAGATCTCCTAAATTAAGTAGAGCTGATAGTAAATACCTCTGGGAGGAAATTAGGAAAGCATCACAGTCCAGCTTAGTAATAATTGTAGGGGACCTTAATCTGCCAAGGATAGATTGGAGAAATCAGACAGGAGATGCAGAGTCAGAGGAATTTCTAGAGGTAGTTCAGGATAATTTCCTTTATCAGTATATCAGGGAGCCCACCAGAGGTAATAATATACTAGATTTGGTTTTAGCTAATAAAGAAAATATCATTAGCGATATAGAGGTTGGTGGACGACTTGGTAATAGCGATCATGAAGAAATTAAGTTCAAATTTATTTGGGATGTCTGTTCCACTGAAAATACCTCCACCGTTCCTAATTTTCGTTTAGGAAATTTCGATGGCTTAAGAGCTTATTTTCGAACGGTATTCCACAGGGAGATTAGCTATTTGAGGGAATGCCAGGTCAGTGGGGAACGCCAGGTCATAGGTCAGGCGCAGGAAACACGTGGGGATGTCCGTCAGGTGTCTGTGAGGGGGGAGGTGGTATATAGGAATGTAGTCCAGGTGACGGAAATTAACTCAGCTCCAGTACCAAACAGACGTTCAACCAGTGAGAAGTATAACGAGTTTAAAAATATAATACACGGAGGCCAAGATAGATATATTCCTTCAAAACCGTTTAGAACTAATAATTCAGAACCAAGATGGTTAAACAACAGATTAAAATCTCTCATAGGCCAAAGGAAAGGAATATATAGAAAAATAAAACGTGGAGAGGAACACTTACGTAACCGATACACGATTTTAAATAGAGAAGTAAAGAGGGAGATAAGAAAAGCAAAGAGAAGTTATGAAATTAAGGTTGCTAGTGAATCAAAAGAAAACCCCAAGGGTTTTTATCAAATGTACCGTACGAAAAATAAAGATAGGATAGGACCACTCAGAACAGAATCAGGTGACATTACCAGTGAAGATAAAGAAATGTGCTCCATCCTAAATAATTATTTCATATCAGTATTCACCAAGGAAAATCTAAGCCTGGTCCCTCAAGCAGCAAATATTTACCATGAGAATACGGAAAATATTCTTAGTAAAATAACCATTAGTAAGGAGGACGTATTGAAAGAAATTAATAAGTTAAAACCTCAAAAATCGCCAGGTCCGGACGATATATATGCAAAAATTATAAAAGAAACCAAAGAAGAATTATGTCAGCCACTTTTAACGTTATTTAATGACTCTAAGTTGAGGAGAAGTTCCAGAGGCGTGGATAACCGCAAACGTAGTGCCCATCTTTAAAAAGGGTGATAAATCAGCTGCGTCGAATTATCGTCCGATAAGTCTAATGTCAATAGTAGGAAAAATGTTAGAGTCAATTTTGGCAAATAAGATTAGAGAACACTTAGAAAGATTTAATCTTATAAACGAAAGTCAGCACGGATTCAGGCAAGGACGATCCTGCCTCACAAATTTGTTGTCATTCTACTCGGAGGTCTATGAGGCAGTAGATAGCCATAAAGCTTACGATGTTATTTATCTGGACTTTAGTAACGCTTTTGATAGGGTCCCACACGAAAGGTTAGTTAGAAAGGTTCGAGCACACGGTATAGACGGCGATATCTTAAAATGGATAGAATCCTGGCTGAGAGGACGAAAGCAAAAAGTATTAATAAATGGAACTAAGTCGGACTGGGGATTAGTAACTAGCGGTGTACCACAGGGTTCAGTACTCGGTCCCTTATTATTTATCATATATATAAATGATCTAGACTTAGGAGTCAATAGCAGCATCAGCAAATTTGCCGGCGATACAAAAATAGGGCGTATCATTAACTCGACTGACGATTGCCATAACGTACAAAAAGACCTCGATACATTGTCCAAATGGTCTAAAACTTGGCAAATGGAATTTAACATTGAAAAATGTAAAGTACTTAACTTAGGCAAGACCATTGGAGATACTAAATACAGCTTAGATAACAAAGAAATTAGCAAATCGGTATGCGAGAGAGATCTAGGAGTTATGATTAGTAACGACCTTAAACCAAGACAACAGTGTATTAATGCGAGAAATAAAGCAAATAGGGTCCTAGGATTTATTTCGAGAAGCGTGAGCAATAGATCATCTAAAGTAATACTGAAACTTTATCTAGCATTAGTAAGGCCACATTTAGACTACGCAGTACAATTTTGGTGTCCTTACTATAGAATGGATATTAATTCGTTAGAAAATGTACAGAGAAGAATGACTAAAATGATACATGACGTCCGGAACCTGTCATATGAAGACAGACTGAAAAGACTAAGTCTGCATTCGCTAGAGAGGCGTAGAGTAAGGGGAGACTTAATTGAGGTGTTTAAGTGGATGAATGGTATAAATAAGGGAGATATTTGCAAGGTACATAAAGTGAGCATACAGGATAGAACTAGAAATAATGATTTCAAACTAGAAAAATTCCGTTTCAGAAAGGAAATCGGTAGAAATTGGTTTGGTAATAGAGTAGTAGACGAATGGAATAAGCTACCTAGTAAAGTAGTTGCTGCCTCGTCCATTGAGAGTTTCAAGCATAGGCCAGATAAGCATATGACAAATAAGGAGTGGATATAGAATAAAGAAAATCTTATAACCAATACTAATTCATAATTTTTCCCTTTCAGGTTACACTATGATAGTCTCTATTCTCCTTTCACACTTTCCTGTAAAATGTCCACGCCAGTTTTTCTATACGGCGTGGTTTTCTTTCCGACTTTTTCCTGCCGGCTTCGGCTGGAGGGTTTGGAGGGCGGGGGAGAGCCTTCTTCTTTGCTATCCTTATCTCATTCTAGTAGTTCGGTTACTCTTCTAGGAGCTGCCTAGCATGGGTCAACCGGCCTACTGCAGTTATCCTCTCTTCTTATGTTCTTATGTTCTCCTACGTGTAGGAAAAATATAACGCGGTGGACGTCCTCGTAGTGAAAATAACGTTATCATTAGATGTAAAATACATACGATAATGACGGTACTTCTTGAAATGTGTCCTGATAGTACCGGTTATCATAATACATAATTCAGGTACTGTTGGAGGACGATAATCTGTCAGTGAAAGTACTTACTACCCTACGAGATGAGATACGTATCAATCTTCCTACTCTTAAATTTTACCAGGATTGTGAGAAGGAGGCATACGCAGCAAGAGATAAAACTTATACTGCAAAATACTAATCATCTCCCGGTACAGATTCTCTCTCTCTCTCTCTCTCTCTCTCTCTCTCTCTCTCTGCCCATCATCGGCATCTTTTTTATCTGTCTACCGTTATATGCCACTCATATTCTTCGCCACCTATCCACCAATCCATATGTGTTTATCCACCCCACATCAAGCTGCACAGCCATCCATTTGTTCATCCATCCACCCATCTATTGATATACATTACACTCAGCTATCACTTTATCCATACACGTCACTTCATCTATCCGTCTGTAGGCTACTTATGTGCATCATTGAATTCCCTACGCCGACTCCGTATCAGCCAATTTTTTTTTTTTTTTTCTCGCTTTCTATTCTTTCTTTTCTCTCACCTGTGTAACCACGCCTCCACTCCTTCATCCATTTCCAATGCTACCATCCATCTGTTCCACCAACCCTCTTGCTTGCCCCACTGCCAATCCATTTCATCCACCATTTCCGCTTGCTCTCAAGAATCTCATCTTCCACATATCCATAACCCTGTGCAAGCTGCCGATTCCATCCACCTTGCTTACTATCCTTTCCACATAATCATCCGGAATTAATGAGCAAAAGAAGGGAAGGAAGATAATATTAGAATGCTTAAAAGATAGTAAAAGAACTACAGTTAATTAATTTAGCCAATCCGATTATGTATTTTATATGTTAGATTCTTGCTGCCATCAGTCAACTTTATTTAACTTAAACCAGACCTTCAGTAGTAAAGACGTTGCAAAGGGCTAAAACTACTCCTCCAGTTCAAAAAGTCTCTTTACAGCTGAATATATCCTTTTGGTACCTGCTTTAACTCAATACTAAATACGTCATCGGGGTGAAGCAGTTAACCCCTTCAGCGAGATATCCCTCCTTTCCTTAATAAAATGATCCTATGATAGCAACAATGAAGAAAAACCAGTTCTAGTAAAAGGAGCTGATTCAGCAGCCTCTTCTTATATCTTTTTATTTCTAAAATACATTTATCAATTTTTTTTTTCCTTATTCCATTATTTACGAGAGATTCTATTGAATAAATGTCTTTCCAAATTCTATTTAATTCCTTCTTTCATAATACGATATATCGGTAACAATAAAAAAATCCGAGAAACAGGAAAGATTGTTTAGTAAAGCACACACACACACACACACACACACACACACACACACACACACACACACACACACACACACACGATCCGCAAGAAACGCCTTAATGCCGAAGACGAAATGTGTAGACTTATGTGACACACTCTCCAGTAAATAAAATCATCTGGCGCTGGTAGGAAGAGAATAGTAAAGTTATCCCTGCCGTAACAAGATAAAATTGGTAACAGCAACTATTTTCATGCCACTAAAATTCAACTAATCAGATCGTCTAATGGTAAGAACTTAATACTAGAAACGATAACGATGAGGCATTTCCTACAGTCGCGGTGCACGACTCTGAGTTTGTCATTATCGTACTGTGGCAACCTACCATTTAAAAGTGCGTTCGATTTCGCATCATACAATACACGTATCATATTATTATGCACGAATATATTATACATATACACGATTATTATTATATACGAACATATTACACACGAATCACATGCCTCTCATCTTATACATGAAATCGGATGCACTTTTGAGGGGTAGGTTGCCAAAACACATTAATAACAACCCTAGAGTCGCTCACCGCAACTATAGCGATCTGAACAAACATAAAATAGGAGTTTATCCAGGTGTCTGGGCCAACTATCATGACATCATTTGTGAATGTTTTATTACTGCAGAATTTTAGTACATTGTAACTTGTGATCCATCAATAAGAAAATGTTTATTCAATAATACTGATTGCCTATAAAGTTACGATCTCTCTCTCTCTCTCTCTCTCTCTCTCTCTCTCTCTCTCCGGCAGCATCTCTACAGTTCTATTCATCCAATGTTATGTGTCACCCAACGTTGCCACCCACCCAATAATCTATAGATTTTTTTTTTTTTATGCGAGGAAGAAGGAACCAAAGGCCATGGCCCGCAGTAACAGTTCCCTCCAAGAGAAAAACAAAATACAATAGAGAGCCAAATTCAAGATCCGATCATTTTGAGATGCCTGGACACACTGCGTTTGAAAGACTGGAGATCATAGGCAGCAGGAAATACAGATAGAGGGAGACAGTTCCAGAGCTGACCTGTTGCATAAATGAAAGACTGGGAGTAACGGTTAACTCTTGCATTAGAGAGTTTTACAGAAAAGGGATGAGAGTTTGCTGCCAGACGGGTGCTACGCGCCCGTCGTAGAAGTGGAGGAATGCAAGCAGACAGTTCAGAGGAGCAGTGACCATTAAAGTAGCGATAGAAAAGAGATAAAGATTCAACAGTGCGGCGAAGAGAAAGAGGTTGAAGGGAGTCAGTAAGAGGAGGAGAGTTAATGAGACGAAAAGCCTTTGACTCCACCCTATTGAGAAGAGCTGTATGTGGGGAGCCTCCCCACACACGAGAGTTGTACTCCACACAGGGGCGGATAAAACCTCTGTATAGAGTCAATTGTGCAGAGGTAAAGAAAGAGCGGAGTCGGCTTAGCACACCCAATCTCTTGGAAGCAGATTTTACAAGAGTTGCAATATGATCTTTCCAAGATAAGTCCTGAGTAAATGAAACCCCAAGCATGTTCAAGGATGATGCAGGATTAAGCTGAATATTATTAAACATTAATGGGTATACCTGTGGAAGATTTTGTCGGGTTGATAGGTGTAAGAACTGAGTCTTAAATGCATTAAAGACAACCATATTATTTTTACCCCAGTCAGCGATACGAGCCAAGTCAGACATTAGGTGTGCCATAGCCTCATCCCTTGTTTCTTGAAGTAACTGTTGAGATGGGTGTTGCGGGAACCGAATGGAAAGGTGAAGGGTGGAGTCATCAGCGTATGAGTGGATAGGGTTAGATGTACAACTTAGAAGATCATTGATGAATAAAAGGAAGAGAGTTGGTGATAGAGAAGAGCCCTGAGGAACACCACTGTTGATAGATCTAGGAGAAGAACGATGGCCGTCTACAACAGCGGCTATAGAACGACCAGAAAGGAAGCTAGCGATGAAGGCACAGATAGAAGGATAGAAACCGTAGGAGGGCAGTTTGGAAATTAAAGATTTATGCCAGACTCGATCGAAAGCCTTTGAGATGTCAAGTGCAATGGCAAAGCTTTCGCCAAAGTCCCGAAAGGAGGATGACCAGGAGTCTGAAAGGTAGGTGAGAAGATCGCCAGTGGAGCGTCCCTGACGGAACCCATACTGACGATCGGAAAGAAGGTTGTGATAGGAAAGATGCCTTAAAATTTTTCTATTAAGAATTGACTCGAAAACTTTTGAAATACAGGACGTTAAAGCAATTGGACGATAGTTGGAGGGTTGGGAGTGGTCACCCTTCTTTGGGACTGGCTGAATGAGAGCAAACTTCCAGCAAGAAGGAAAGGTACAAGTTGACAGACAAAGGCGAAAGAGTTTGCCTAGGCAGGGTGTAAGCACAGAAGCACAGTTCTTGAGAACAACAGGAGGGACCCCATCAGGCCCATATGCAGTGTTAGTACTGAGGCCAGTGATGGCAGAAATACATCAACTGAAGAAATTTTAATGTCAGCCATGAGGAAGTCAGAGGGAAGAAGTGATGGTGGAACAGCACCGGAATCGTCTAAGGTGGAATTGGAGGAGAAAGTCTGTGCGACGAGATCTGCTTTATCAGAAGAAGAAATAGCTACAGAACCATCAGAGTAGAAAAGAGGAGGGAAGGATGATGAGGTAAAGTTGTTAGAAAGATTTTTGGCAAGGTGCCAGAAGGAGCGGGAAGAATTCGAGTTAGAGAGTTGAGAGCATTTAGTATGGATGAAATTATTTTTAGTAGAGCGAAGAACAGACTTAGCACGATTCCGGGCAGAAACGTAAAGATGATGCGATTCAGGGATGGGTTGCCTCCGGTACATTTTGTAGGCCTTCTCCTTGTTGCGGACAGCATTAGAACAAGCGTGATTAAACCAAGGCTTATCTGTCCACCCCCACCCTCCAGACTGCGCAGCCATCCATATTTTCATCCATCCATCCATCTATTCATAGGTCTTTTTGTCACACTATCCATATTCCTTTCATCTATCCGTCCGTATTTCTAACTATCCTTCCATTCCCTACTCCGACTCTGTTTCACCTCTTCTACTTTTGCTTTTATTTCCACCTTCCACTCTTCCATTTCTTCATCTATTCATCCATATCCCCATTCATTCATCCACTTACTATTCAACCATCTATTTCTTCTATTCACCCTATTGCTTGATCGACCTGCCAATCCATTGTACCCACTTTTTCCCCTTGCTTTCACGATTCTAATAC
This sequence comes from Coenobita brevimanus, assembly GCF_032717465.1. NCBI lineage: Eukaryota > Metazoa > Arthropoda > Malacostraca > Decapoda > Coenobitidae > Coenobita > Coenobita brevimanus. Next base: position 43,751,576 of record NC_137010.1, on the reverse strand, counting down.
TTCATCAATCCGCTCACATATGAAAGTTGCCTATTTCATCCACCTTGTTCCTCATCCAAATAGACTGATCGTGCGGAAATTATGAGGAAGTTATAGAAATTAAGAAGAACTACGATCCATACTAGACAAAATAATTTAAAAGTCGTTAATTCTTCAGTCCGATTATGTATTTTGTATGTTCGATTCTTCTCGTCAGCAGTTGACCTTACTCAACTTACAGTAGGACAGACCTTTAATGGTCAAGGAGTTGCTAAGTAAAATTTCTAACAACTCCAGTTCGAGAAGTCAGCAAAACTTAACAAAACCTTCTGGAAGCAACAACAAGATGGTACTAAATACGGCATCGGAGTAGAGCAATGAACCATTTCAGTCCTGTACTCTTCCTTTGTTAAAAAAAAAAAAAAAAAAATCCTCTTGTGATAAAATCAATGAGGTTAAAAAATATGACAGGCTGATTAAGTTGCTAACTAGTACGCTTTTTTTTTTTTTTTTTTAGCACTATTTTCAGTTTTTTTTTTCTTCTTACCTTAACCTTCCTTCACTACTATTTCTAGTTTTTAATTCGAAACATCTCTCTTAATCCGATTTAATTTTTACACTTCTAATACGATGAATCGGCTAAAAGAAACAAAGATCCGCGCATCAGCAAGGCCATACTTTTATTCCCTACTCTGACTCCGTTTTAGCTAATACTTATTCTTCGAATCTCACCATCCACTTTCCCTTTCCTCATATGTTTATCCACCCCTCATTCTATTTACAATGCATCCATCCATCTTTTCCATCTATCCTGTTGCTTGCTCCATCCGCCAGTACATTTTGCCCACGAATTCCCCCTGCTCTAACTACTCTTCCACCCATCCATTCACTTAGTCAATTAGCCTACCGATTCCACCCACCATGATTATTATCCTTTCCATCTGATCATGCTGAAATTATGAGCATAAGATGGAAATTAAGAAGACGCAATAGTACTTAAAAGATACATGGAAAACATTAGAAGCCATTAATGTATTTTGTCTGACTTTATATTTTTCAAATTAGATTCTTGCGGCCACCAGTCGACTTTATTTACTTTTGTCAAACCCTTATTAGTGGAATGTGTTACTGTGGGTTACACCTGACTCCTCGAGCTGGAAATCGTCTCTACAAAACTAAAATAATCTTTGGTAGCACAAGTAACTCAGTACTGCATAGGTCATTTCAGTGAAGCAGTTAACCCCTGCTGTCAGATACCCGTCCTATGCTTAATAAAACCACCTTCTGATAGCAACAATGAGGGAAAAAAAATAAGAGGCTGATTCGCCAGCCACTCCTTACACATATGTTTCTTTTTTAACGCACTATAATTATCGGACATTTTCTCTTAACCCAGTTATGGAATTTTTTTAAAGAAACGTCTCACCATTTTTTTTTTTTTTTTTAATTCGTGCTGCGATGAAATCAGAAAAAAAAAAAGCTAATCGATAGGTCCTCCCTATTAAATCACACACACACACACACACACACACACACAAGGATCCGTAAGGAACGTCATTATGTGGCAGACGATATGTATAAATTTTTCTGTCTCGGCTACACCCAGACGTATAGTTGTTTGGAACAGAATAGTAACGTTGTCCTTATGAGAATAAATACTAAAAAGTTATTTTCACGTACCTAAACTTACTCAACTGATCAAATCGTCTGGTGGTATGATTACAATATTGAAAATGATAAAGATTAAGCCGTTAGCAGTCTTCTGATTAAGCTCCAAGCAGGAAGTTTATCTCTTCGACGAAATCAATCTCATTACTGCCTTTCATAATTCAAATTAAAAATTTATGTGTGTTGCTAGCGTGATGTTGAGATCTCAAGAAGAAATTCTATATTCAATAATACTGAGTTCTTCAGTGTTTTTTTTCTTCATTTTGTGTGTGTGTGTGTGTGTGAGTGTGTGTGTGTGTGTGTGTGTGTGTGTGTGTGTGTGTGTGACGATGAATCAGATTTATATTCAGTATCCATGTCCTTTCCGTACTTCAACAATCAAAGATGAAAAAATAGCAATTTTCTCTTGTTCATCTAGTATGTGGCGCTTGATGAACATTTGTTCGCACTGACTGATTAATGAAATGACATCAATGCGATCCTTGTCTGTGCCAGAGAATTTTGGGGCAGTCTTATCCTCGTGATACACAAAAACGTGAGGTGTGGTTTTTAGATCAGCAGTATTTGTTTCTTGATTCATCTTTAATGATTGCCCTGTTAATTCAACTTGTACGAGTTTATCGTTATGTGAGGGAATGGTAGAATATGTATGACCGGACCGGTGAACACTGTTAAGTATATTGGCATACGTATTTAAGGCAGCTGCGAAGTCGATACTCTCAACATCTGAAGGGGTTTCCCACTCATCATCCGAAACTCCCGTATTTGTTTCCTTATCTATAACGTGTGGTGTGGGTTGTACAATGGGTGGGCTGTCTCTTAATTGTGAGTCTGATGTTGTGGCAATTTGTGTGTCATCTGGTATTAACGTGGGTGGTTGCGAAAATATTCCTGTCATTAAGATATGATGTTATGAAATACGCCTCTTGTTTATTTATGTCCTAGCAAACTAGATGATTAAATAAGTTGAATATAGCTAATTTTAGCACTGAGAAGAAATGAGCAAGTATAATTTTACCCACTTGATACAGATCGTAGAGGTGTGTCGTTACAAAAGTCGATCTCGGAAGAAAATACAGGTTTGATTGAAGATCTCTTGATAATTCTAGTGGTGTGTTGATGGACGATATTACTCAGGAAACTCCATGGCCTGGTATTTGTAGTGGTTAACGGCTGTCCCAGGCAAACCTCAACATAGAACGTCGAATTTCCAACTTAACTGTGAAAATAAGTGAATATGAGTAGGAGCTATGTGAATAATGAGTAATGAGTAGTGGGTGAGAAGTGCCTGGTGTCCGTCACACGTTGCTTGGCATGGCAGACTCGCGTTGTGATGTCATCTCAGCACATGGTGACGTCGGCTTCCCACACTGGTAGCTGTGGTGAGTGAATGAGTAGCGATGAGTAACTTGAGTGAAGACGAGTGAGTAAGATGAGTTGTAAATCGTGTCTCACTCTTCGTTTGTTTGTTCCCTTTATTCTATGTGGAAGTTTTCTCTGTCCTTTTCTCTAGTGATTTATTCGGTGTGGGATGAAGACCGCCGCTACTTGTAGGTGCGTGTAGAAGATTATACAGACGACGTAGAGTTGTTAATTGTAGTTGATTGTAGATGGCTGTAGACTTTGTAGAACTGGAGCTAACCTTGTAGTCTCGGTTGCTTTTGTAGAAATTTGCTTTTAATTCGGAGACGATGTCCGCAGATTTGCTGATTTGTCGTTAAGCTACTTGCAAGGCGTCGAGTGATCTCTTGACCTCTGCATCAGCGTAATGATCTGGGAGACGGAGGGGGCAGGAGCTGATATTGTTGGTTGTTGTCAATCTTGATATTTTGTAGGAATTTAATGTTGATTCGTAGACGAGGTTCGTATACGTTCGCTGCTACCAAATGTCATAAAGACTTTGTAGTTAATTGTAGAGAAGTATATTTTAGACTTGTGGTCGAGCGGCTTTTATATCTTGTAGTAGTTTCCCCACCAGATGTCATGTAGTGACGGGAGAGGTAAAGAATAGTATGGGACTATTTTTATTTGTCTTGGAAATATTAAACAGGTATAATAGTATAAGTCCTGGGTAGCTACCTCCCTGTCTCGCTATCTCTCTCTCTCTCTCTGTTCTCAAGCTAATCTCCGTCTCGACCTCTCTCTAGGGTCGCTTGTCTCCTTCTGTCTAGCCTGTTCGGTGGCTAATCTAGGTCTGAGCTCTCTTTCCTAAATTCTGGTATAGCAGGGGTGTGTCACATGTGTTCCTCGTGGGTGGACTAGATCTTTCTCACGAGAGGACTGCTGACAGCTAACTGAATCATCTCCTTACTGGCCGCTGTCGTCAGCTTTCCCCCGTGTAAGCGTTTAGCGCTGCTCGCTTCTCGCAAACACAACACCTTCTCATCATTTGACTTCCTGCTTCTATCTGTCTCTCTATCTATCTATTTATCTATCTATCTATTATGTAGTCCTATATGTCCAGCAAGCAATTTATTGCGCTCCGATAAGCTACATCGTGCTAGGACATATGATGAATTTAAAACTGAATTTCTGAAGAAATTTTCTGGAGGTATGAACTTCTTGCCAGGTATAATTCCAGAATTACATAAAATTGTAGATCTTGTAAGGGAGCACACTACAAACCATGTGCTCAGTGAAATAACTGCTGATGTCTCCACAATCAAGAGAACCCTATTAGCTACTCTGGAGAATTCTAAGTGGATAACAGATGATGGAAAGATGTCCCCAGACCTCGTCGTGGACATCATTGGTTATGTAGCTGCCTTGTGTAAATTACCTGATAGAACCCTTAAGATCGCCAAAACAATCGCGTACATCCCTGGAATGTGCTTACTAGACTTAATGAACGAGGTAGAGATGCAGTGCAGTAAAGCAGGTGTGGTCGACACACATGCACATTCTGGTAGAATCAGGGTACCTGAGACAGTATCAGCTGTGAAAACATCAACACCGACCCCAAACAGAGAACAAAATCGATCGCGACCTGAAATGAGGCAGTCCAAACAGACAAAGACGCCTAGACCTCGTTCCCACACGCCTTCCTACAGGCAGTTTCATAAGTTTTCGCGCAGCCCGAGCAGGTCTCGCGCTATAAACAACACTTTTTATGGGAAATCACCTCGTAGGTCACAGTCAAGGGATAGGTCCATTCTGTGTCATTACTGTGCAAAACCAGGACACACAAGGTATGAATGCTTTATCAAGGCAAAAGAGGATAATCAAAAGACACAAGGGTTTGGTCCTTACTGTAGGCATCATAGATACCAAGGGCACTGGACTAGTGATTGCAAAACAGTAGAAAAAATTGTGTCTATGTTCAAATCGGGGGAAGACCAAGTCATGACAAAAAACGAACAAACATAAAAAAGAACAAGGTTAAACTTCACATAGGAGGCATGTTGGGAAATGAGTGTATCTTGATACCAGCTGTATGTGAGGATCAAAACGTTTCCTTATTTTTAGATACAGGCTCTCCAGTGAACTTAATAACACATGAAGAACTAAATAGAATTCTTAAAAATAAAAAGAAAGTAACTTTTCTGGATGAAGCTGATTTAGAATTAAACACAGTAGATGGTCAAGAGATTACAGTAAAAGGTATGATAAGATTAAATCTCAGTTTCACAGAAACTACAAGACCATTCTCTGCATTGTTCTATATCGTTGAAAACTTAGCAATTAAAGCTCATATGTTACTGGGCTTAAGATCCATGAGAACTGAGAACATAACTATACTCCCACAAATGAATGGAATAGACTTTGATAATGAATTTATAGAGGAAATAACTTCAGAGCCCTCACCGATTGGTAGAAGAGAGCCAAAAAGAATTGGTAATATTAAAGGCTTAAACAAACATACACAAATAGATGAGTGTATAGATCCACTTACACCAGCAACCCCATCCTCCAGAATTAGTGACCCAGCTAACAGTACTGATTTATCAATTTTTCCAGCCCATCTCACTAATGATTTGGTTATACCACCTAATTCATACATGAAGGTTACCATAAAGAGCAAATTACGGAATAGTACTGTTCTTGTCTTAGAAGAATTATGTAAAGTAAAGGGATTGTCAGTAGAAAACGCATTATGTCATACGAACGACGAAGGGCTAACTCAGATATTCATTATTAATCACATGAATGGGGAAGTTCAGTTGAAGAAGGGAACTTGCATAGTTAATATTGAAAAATGTTTCGCCCCTGTAAAGGAAATAAATATTGGTGGAGTAACAAGTGAGATAAAATCTACGGATAGAGAAAGAATAAAGAGAATTTAATTCACTCAGGTGAATTTGACGAAGAAAATGATTTGTTAACCCTGCTGGAAACACACAGGGACACCGTAGCCTTGCCCGGAGAACGATTAGGGTGTACTAACTTGATTAATCACATGATTAATGTGCACCCAGAAACACCACCAATTTTCGTACCAGCTTATCGCATACCACACTCCCAACGTACACTTGCTAATCAGTATGTCGATGAAATGTTAAAGCTTGGAATTATTGAGCCTTCAGTTTCTCCGTGGAACGCTCCCCTTTTCTTTGTGCCCAAGAGAAATGGAGAAATGCGTGCGGTAGTAGATTACCGTAAACTAAATAATCACACCATCCCAGACAGATTTCCCATGCCATTGCTAAGTGATGTTCTACAGAATATTGGTCCTGAGAATAATATATTCTCGACCATCGATCTCCTAAACGGATACTATCAGATTCCGGTATCTCAGGAGTCACGTAAATACACTGCCTTTTCAACAAACAGAGGCCATTATCAATATACAAGAATGCCAATGGGACTGAGGACAGCCCCTGGTACGTTCCAGCGTCTTATGAATTACGTATTGTCCGGAATTTTAGGACAAGGAATATTTGTTTATCTTGACGATATTATTATCGCAACGAAGAATATTAAGGATCATCTCAGGAAATTAGACTTACTCTTACAAAAGCTTAGTGATGCTGGATTAAAAATTAAACTTTCTAAATGCAAATTTTGCTTTAAGGAAATAAATTTCTTAGGCCACAAATTAAGCTCTGATGGTATTCACACCACTGATGACAAAATACAGGCAGTGAGAGATTTTCCTGAACCCACTACGACTGACGAAGTTAGACAATTTTTAGGTCTGGCTGGGTACTATAGGTCCTTCGTACCACAGTTCTCTCATATAGCCTTCCCTCTATTCCAACTACTCAAAAAAGATGCTGTATTCCAATGGGAAGAAGAACAAAAAAGGGCATTTAACAATCTAAAAATTAAACTAACGAATGCACCTTGTTTAGCATATCCAGATTACACGAAATCATTTCTTATTTGTACAGACGCATCAGTTAAAGGATTAGGGGCTGTACTGATGCAGGAAGATAAAAGAGGAAAGAATCAACCAATTGCATTTGCCAGCAGACAAACAAGAGGTGCAGAAAAAATTATAGCACTACAGACTTAGAGGCACTTGAAGTGATTTTTGCATTACAAAAGTTTCGAGATTTGGTATATGGTTACGAAATCCACTTATTCACCGACCATAAACCACTGGTGGGTATGTTTAAAGAAAAACTCCTTTCTGGGAGGAGAGCAAGATGGAAATGTACAGTTGAAAACTACAGTGTACAAATACATTATATACAAGGTAAAATGAATATAGTAGCTGACGCATTATCTAGGAACCCGAACACAATTCAGGTTGCGGCGTTAGATCTCAAAGGAAATATCCCAAACCACGAGGATATCGCAAAGGCACAAAGACTTGACCCAGTATGGTCAAAAGTAATATACAAGTTAGAAAGTGGAGATGACATACAATTACCCAAACTGCATGTCCCACTTGAACAATTCACAATGGTCAATAATACATTATACAAAATTAACTCTAAACAACCAAAACGCCAAAGAAATACTAACCAGTTGGTAGTACCTAATGACATGATACCCCAAGTATTACGAATGATACACGACAGCCCACATGCAGGACACCCTGGAAAGAATAAGACATTCAACCAAGCCCAGCTATTATATTACTGGCCTTCATTACGAAGAGATATACACAATCATATAGACAGATGCGAATCATGTGCGAAACACAAAGGATACCCAATCACACCTGCACCGATGGGTAATTACCCAGTACCACATCAACCATGGGACGTTGTCGCTGTTGATTTACTCAAGTTGCCATTATCATACAATAATAACCTATACTTATTCGTAGCAACGGATCATTTTTCCCGTTATGTCATTTTAGCTCCAATTAAAGATAAGACAGCAGAGACAGTAGCAAAGGCAATAACAGATAATGTAATATGTCGCTTTACTACCCCAAAGGTATTAATAAGTGATAATGGAGGAGAATTTAATTCTGAGATCTTACAAGAAATATGTAAACAATACAACATTAAAAAGGTTAACGTTTTGGCCTATCACCCAGCATCGAATGGGTTGGTAGAGAGACAAAATAAAAAGGTATTAGATGTGCTACGACACATTCTCAGTGAAAATTATGCGAGCTGGGATGATTGGATTCCCAGAGTAGAGGCCTCCATTAATGGGTCTATAAATAAATCCATTGGTGACACACCACATTTCATTATATATGGCACGGATAAAAAATTACCATATGAGCTCCTAGAAGGTGACAGCATGCCTATATACAATTACGATGATTACTCTAAACTCCGTTTACGTGAATTCCAGGACATACACAAAAGAGTACAAAAACAATTAACGATGTCCAAGGAAGAAATGACGGAGGCATTTAACAAAAAGGCAAAAGATTCACCTATCAGCTTAGGAGACATTGTTTACGGAGTCATTCATACGAGAGACAATAAATTATCCCCTAAATTTGAGGGCCCATACAGAGTAATTAACATAAAGGCAAACAAAGTTTTAATTAAGTCACTTTCAAGTGGCGAGGAAAAACAAGTTCATATTGACCATTTAAAACGAGTTTCAAGGGAATTATCACATAATTATTCAGCCTCGGATACAACCGAACAGGTGAACGTACCTCAAGAAACCAAGCAAGAACACAACAATGATTACAAAAAGAAATTAAGGTCATATACCAAACAATCGAACATAGGTGCAACTATTCCAATGAAATCTACAGTACATCATTTACGAGAATTAAATATCGATTTAAACTCCTTCTATAAATGAAATAACAGCCAACCGTAACGCACATCATCACTATCATCAACCACAGCTTTATAGGAAATTAATAGATTTTTTTTTTTTTCGGTAGGTTACGATGAAGGGACTTATGCTATGGATTCTCCTATACATAGTAAGAGTATATGCGCACCTAGACCCCAAGCATATAGTACGACAAGGATGCCTCATAGCTCCAACGGCCACGACTACAATCGTCAAGGATGTCATGAGTACTGAAATAAGTCTAGATTACTTGTATGACTTACCTACTTATATAGAAAGACTTGCGACGCCGATGCGAACTCTGGACTTCAAGATAGGGAATTATGTTTCACAATCACATATCACCAAGGAAGTGGATGAAATGGTGAAGTTAGCGAAATGGAAACTAGAACAGGCGAAGTCAACTATGCTCGTCATGATCCAAGATCTCCCATCTTCTGGAACAGAGGTGCTGAGCGACAGGAACAACATCACACGTACTCGCCAAAAGCGCGGTTTGTTCGATCTGGGCGGCGCAATTCTTGGGAACATCTTTGGATTGGCTACAGAGGATGACCTTAAAGAAATAAACAAAAAATTTAATAAGATAGCTCCAGGTACTAACATACCAAGATAAATTCATCACAGGACAGAACTTGGCAATGAAAACAATTGTGAAAAATCTGAAACAAGCAGAAAACGTAGCTCTCGAGAGTATAGATAAAATAAATAACTTGGAGGGTAACGTTACCCTTTTCCAGCACTTCTCCATCATCACAGAACATATTGACACGATTCTACTACAATTAGAGAACACTAGAGATCATTTCAGGGCACTTATGCAAGGAATTTCGAATGCTGGTGATGGCAAGATCACAAATGACTTACTCCCAGTTCATGAGCTACGTCAGATAGTTAGTCAAGGCATACATAAACATAAATTGAAGCCATTGTTCCGCAGTAGGGAATTTATGCAATATTACCCGTACTTGGAAGCAACACTAACACCCACATCAGTGATAGTTCATGTACCATTCATCACGGAAGACCTGTTCACAGTATACCAAATACACCCCTTCCCCTATAGAAACAACAACACTTTAGTCATCATCAACATCAACACAGACACCGAACTCATCATGGTCTCCAAGAGACGAGACACTGTCACTTTCGCAAGTGAGTCAACGATTGAGCGAAAGTGCCGCACATCCTTACATGCTGTTCATCTTTGTCCTGCGTACATTTTCACGTTTCAGCCTACTGATACGGTCCCTTGTGAAATGGCTATCATCAGCAATAACAATATTCATCATCATTGCAACTTCACTTTTGCTCCAGATAAACTTGTACACCATCAACGCATTGGACACTCGCAGTTTTTTTATTTCCCTCATAACACATCAGTTTACATAGTCTGTCCAGATATACCACCATCTCATACATCAGCCTCAGGATTATACATAGCACCAGACTACTGTGCGGTATTTACACCATCCATGTCTACTTTTTCCACCATCAATCACTACGCCATCCTCAATCATACACACAAACATTTCCACCCACTGCCTGATATGGACTTAAACATGAGCACAAGTATTAAGCTGACTTCACCTAAGTTTGAAACTATGCAGCTGATCAATGAAACAATGAAGCCCTGGGAAGATTTGAGTTTGAGTATGTTCAACCCATATTATGTGTATAGCCAAGCACCTTCTGTCTTCATAATTATCTGCATTGTGGTTGCAGTAATGCTGTTGGCCATGCACAGAATGCATGCAAGAATTGCTAATTTGGAGTCATTGTTTAGTGGGGGGAGAGTTAACATCACAGTTAACCACCCTGAATGAAGTGTATATATTTTGTATATAGTATTAATTATATATATAAAAAAAATAATAATAATAATAATAATAATAATAACACAAAGAAGAATGACCCATATATGGCAGACCAGTACCATTATCTTTAAATGAAATATTAGTAACTCTTACAATAATCTTAATTTTAAACTATTTTTATTCTTGCATGTATGCATTTCACTATAATAACCCAAGTACATACTGTATTACAGTTAAATAATTTACTTTAATGCATTTATTCCAATATGTATTCAACTTATTTAAAATGTAATATTACTGAATAATCATTATTTACTATGAATAATATATGTATACAATATTCATACAATTATGTTACTTTACAATATTATGTATTTCACTTAATTAGCTTATAAGTTCATTATAATGTGTATGTAGTATGTATTAATATATATTAACTATTAAATGTCGATGGTACGTCATTTTCGCGCGGCCGAGCAAATATAGGACTACATAATAGATAGATAGATAAATAGATAGATAGAGAGACAGATAGAAGCAGGAAGTCAAATGATGAGAAGGTGTTGTGTTTGCGAGAAGCGAGCAGCGCTAAACGCTTACACGGGGGAAAGCTGACGACAGCAGCCAGTAAGGAGATGATTCAGTTAGCTGTCAGCAGTCCTCTCGTGAGAAAGATCTAGTCCACCCACGAGGAACACATGTGACACACCCCTGCTATACCAGAATTTAGGAAAGAGAGCTCAGACCTAGATTAGCCACCGAACAGGCTAGACAGAAGGAGACAAGCGACCCTAGAGAGAGGTCGAGACGGAGATTAGCTTGAGAACAGAGAGAGAGAGAGAGATAGCGAGACAGGGAGGTAGCTACCCAGGACTTATACTATTATACCTGTTTAATATTTCCAAGACAAATAAAAATAGTCCCATACTATTCTTTACCTCTCCCGTCACTACATGACATCTGGTGGGGAAACTACTACAAGATATAAAAGCCGCTCGACCACAAGTCTAAAATATACTTCTCTACAATTAACTACAAAGTCTTTATGACAGTTTATCTCTTCGACGAAATCAATCTCATTACTGCCTTTCATAATTCAAATTAAAAATTTATGTGTGTTGCTAGCGTGATGTTGAGATCTCAAGAAGAAATTCTATATTCAATAATACTGAGTTCTTCAGTGTTTTTTTTCTTCATTTTGTGTGTGTGTGTGTGTGAGTGTGTGTGTGTGTGTGTGTGTGTGTGTGTGTGTGTGTGTGACGATGAATCAGATTTATATTCAGTATCCATGTCCTTTCCGTACTTCAACAATCAAAGGACATTTGTCTTTGTAATCGTTTAATGATTTTTTTTTTTTTTTGTACCCTGGTCATCTTCCTGCTTCTTTGTCTCTGATCAGGTAGTTTTCAGAGAAAATTAAACATACAAAAAACTCATACATTACAAGATGGACTGCACCCCAGTAAAAATATGAACGTCCCTCAATTCCTTCCCTCCCCCCCCACCCCCGGCATCTCCCGACAAAGGGGACAAAGGACTGACAAAGGGCAAATTCAGCATGTATTCACCTGGTCTGACGTCCAAATGAACCTGTGGCAATAACACCAATGATACTGTAGTTCGGTAAAAAGTTTTTAGTCAGATGACGGTAGGATTGTGGGGAGGCGTGTATAGCAATAGGTACATCACGGTTGAGAAATGCTGCTCTATTTGTTTATCTTTACACACACATATTCCACCCACATCCTTGGTTATACATCCATCCATATACCGTATGTTTACTAATACACCAAAATCACCAAAATGTCCATTACTCCATCTACGCATCCGTCGATTAATCCATCCATCCGTCCATCCACATATCATCCATCAGCCTTTCACTGCATCCATTCATCCATCTATTCAAAGTCTTCTATGTGTAGGAAAAATATAACGCGGTGGACGTTCTCGTAGTGAATATAACGTTATCATTAGATGTAAAATACATACGATAATGACGGTACCTCCTGAAATGTGTCCTAATAGTACCGGTTATCATAATACATAATTCAGGTACTGTTGGAGGACGATATTCTGTCAGTGAAAGTACTTACTACCCTACGAGATGAGAGACGCATCAATCTTCCTCCTCTTAAATATTACCAGGATTGTGAGAAGGAGGCATAAGCAGCAAGAGATAAAACTTATACTGGAAAATACTAATCATCTCCCGGTACAGATTCTCTCTCTCTCTGCCCATTATCGGCATCTTTTTTATCTGTCTACCGTTATTTGCCAATCATATTCTTCGCCACCTATCCACCAATCCATGTGCTTATCCACCCCACATCAAGCTGCACAGCCACCCATTTGTTCATCCATCCACCCACCTGTTGATATACATTACACTCAGCTATCACTTTATCCATACACGTCACTTCATCTATCCGTCTGAAGGCTACTTATGTGCATCCTGCAATTCCCTACGCCGACTCCTTATCAGCCAACTGTTTTTTTTTTTTTTTTTTTTTCGCTTTCTATTCTTTCTTTTCTCTCACCAGTGTAACCACGCCTCCACTCCTTCATCCATTTCCAATGCTGCCATCCATCTGTTCCACCAACCCTCTTGCTTGCCCCACTGCCAATCCATTTCATCCACCATTTCCGCTTGCTCTCAAGAATCTCATCTTCCACACATCCATAACCATGTGCAACCTGCCGATTCCATCCACCTTGCTTACTATCCTTTACACATAATAATCCGGAATTAATGAGCAAAAGAAGGGAAGGAAGATAATATTAGAATGCTTAAAAGATAGTAAAAGAACTACAGTTAATCAATTTAGCCAGTCCGATTATGTATTTTGTATGTTAGATTCTTGCTGCCACCAGTCAACTTTATTTAACTTAAACCAGACCTTCAGTAGTAAAGACGTTGCAAAGGGCTAAAACATACTCCTCCAGTTCGAAAAGTTTCTTTATAGCTGAATATATCCTTTTGGTACCTGCTTTAACTCAATACTAAATACATCATCGGGCTGAAGCAGTTAACCCCTTCAGCGAGATATCCCTCCTTTCCTTAATAGAATGATCTTATGATAGCAACAATGAAGAAAAACCAGTTCTAGTAAAAGGAGCTGATTCAGCAGCCTCTTATATCTTTTTATTTCTAAAATACATTTATCAAAATTTTTTTTCCATATTCCATTAGTTACGAGAGATTCTTTTGAATAAATGTCTTTCCAAATTCTATTTAATTCCTTCTTTCATAATACGATATATCTGTAACAACAAAAAAATCCGAGAAACAGGAAAGATTGTTTAGTAAAGCACACACACACACACACACACACACACACACACACACGATCCGCAAGAAACGCCTTAATGCAGAAGACGAAATGTGTAGACTTATGTGACACACTCTCCAGTAAATAAAATCATCTGGCGCTGGTTGGAAAAGAATAGTAAAGGTATCCCTGACTTAAGAAGATAAAATTGGTAACAGCAGCTATTTTCATGCCACTAAAATTCAACTAATCAGATCGTCTAATGGTAAGAACTTAATACTAGAAACGATAACGATGAGGCATTTCTTACAGTCGCGGTGCACGACTCTGAGTTTGTCATTATCGTACTCTGGCAACCTACCATTCAAAAGTGCGTTCGATTTCGTATCATACAATACACGTATCATATTATTATGCACGAATATATTATACATATACACGATTATTATTATATACGAACATATTACACACGAATCACATGCCTCTCATCTTATACATGAAATCGGATGCACATTTGAGGGGTAGGTTGCCAGAACACATTAATAACAACCCTAGAGTCGCTCACCGCAACTATAGCGATCTGAACAAACATAAAATAGGAGTTTATCCAGGTGTCGGGGCCAGCTACCATGACATCATTTGTGAATGTTATATTATTGCAGAATTATAGTACATTCTTTATAACTTGTGATCCATCAATAAGAAAATGTTTATTCAATAATACTGATTGCCTATAAAGTTACGATTTCTCTCTCTCTCTCTCTCTCTCTCTCTCTCTCTCTCTCTCTCTCTCCGGGAGCATCTCTACAGTTCTATTCATCCACTGTTATGTGTCACCCAACGTCGCCACCCACCCAATAATCCATAGATGCTTATCTGTCCACCCCCACCTTCCAGACTGCGCAGCCATCCATATTTTCATTCATCCATCCATCTATTCATAGGCCTTCTTGTCACACTATCCATATTCCTTTCATCTATCCGTCCGTATTTCTAACTATCCTTCCATTCCCTACTCCGACTCTGTTTCACCTCTTCTACTTTTGCTTTTATTTCCACCTTCCACTCTTCCATTTCTTCATCTATTCATCCATATCCCCATTCATTCATCCACTTACTATTCAACCATCTATTTCTTCTATTTACCCTATTGCTTGATCGATCTGCCAATCCATTGTACCCACTTTTTCCCCTTGCTTTCACGATTCTCATACTTCATCAATCCGCTCACCTATGAAAGTTGCCTATTTCATCCACCTTGTTCCTCATCCAAATACACTGATCGTGCGGAAATTATGAGCAAGTTATAGAAACTAAAAGGAACTACGATCCATACTAGAGAAACAAAACATAAAAGTCGTTAATTCTTCAGTCCGATTATGTATTTTGTATGTTCGATTCTTCTCGTCAGCAGTTGACCTTACTCAGCTTACAGTAGGACAGACCTTTAATGGTCAAGGAGTTGTTAAGTAAAATTTCTAACAACTCCAGTTCAAGAAGTCAGCAAAACTGAAAAAAACCTTCTGGAAACAACAAGATGGTACTAAATACGTCATCGGAGTAGAGCAATGAACCATTTCAGTCCTGTACCCTTCCTTTGTTTAAAAAAAAAAAAAAAAAATATCCCCTTGTGATAAAATCAATGAGGTTAAAAAATATGACAGGTTGATTCAGTTGCTAATAAACTTTTTTTTTTTTTTTTAATGCATTATTTTCAGTTTTTTTCTTCTTATCTTAACCTTCCTTCACTACTATTTCTAGTTTTTAATTCGAAACATCTCTCCTAATCCGATTTAATTTTTACACTTCTAATACGATGAATCGGCTAAAAGAAACAAAGATCCGCGCATCAGCAAGGCCATACTTTTATTCCCTACTCTGACTCCGTTTCAGCAAATACTTATTCTTTGAATCTCACCATCCACTTTCCCTTTCCTCATATGTTTATCCACCCCTCATTCTATTTACAATGCAACCATCCATCTTTTCCATCTATCCTCTTGCTTGCTCCATCGGCCAGTACATTTTGCCCACGAACTCCCCCTGCTCTAACTACTCTTCCACCCATCCATTCACCTAGTCAATTAGCCTACATATTCCACCCACCATGATTATTATCCTTTCCATCTGATCATGCTGAAATTATGAGCATAAGATGGAAATTAAGAAGACGCAATAGTACTTAAAATATAGATTGAAAACATTAGAAGCCATTAATGTATTTTGCCTGACTTTATATTTTTCAAATTAGATTCTTGCGGCCACCAGTCGACTTTATTTACTTTTGTCAGACCTTTATTAGTGGAATGTGTTACTGTGGGTTATACCTGACTCCTCGAGCTGGAAATCGTCTCTATAAAACTAAAATAATCTTTGGTAGCACAAGTAACTCAGTACTGCATAGGTCATTTCAGTGAAGCAGTTAACCCCTGCTGTCAGATACCCGTCCTTTGCTTAATAAAACCACCTTCTGATAGCAACAATGAGGGAAAAAAAATAAGAGGCTGGTTCGCCAGCCACTCCTTACACATATGTTTCTTTTTTAACGCACTATAATTATCGGACATTTTCTCTTAACCCAGTTATGGAATTTTTTTTAAGAAACGTCTCACCCATTTTTTTTTTTTTTTCATTCGTGCTGCGATAAAATCTGCAAGAAAAAAAAAACAGCTAATCAATAGGTCCTCCCTATTAAATCACACACACACACACACACACACACACACACACACAAGGATCCGTAAGGAACGTCATTATGTGGCAGACGATATGTATAAATTTTTGTCTCTCTCGGCTACACCCAGACGTATAGTTGTTTGGAGCAGAATAGTAACGTTGTCCTTATGAGAATAAATACTAAAAAGTTATTTTCACGTACCTAAACTTGCTCAACTGATCAAATCGTCTGGTGGTATGATTACAATACTGAAAATGATAAAGATTAAGCCGTTAGTAGTCTTCTGATTAAGCTTCAAACAGGAAGTTTATCTCTTCGACGAAATCAATCACATTACTGCCTTTGATAATTCAAGTTAAAAATTCTAGGCGTGTTGCTAGCGTGACGTTGAGATCTCAAGAAGAAATTCTATATTGAATAATACTGAGTTCTTCAAGGTTATTTTTCTTCATTTTGTGTGTGTGTGTGTGTGTGTGTGTGTGTGTGTGTGTGTGTGTGTGTGTGTGTGTGTGTGTGTGTGTGTGTGACGATGAATCAGATTTATATACAGTATCCATGTCTTTTCCCTACTTCAGCCATCAAAGGACATTTCTCTTTATAAACGTTTAATGATTTTTTTTTTTTTTTGTATGTTTCCTGGTCATCTTCCTGCTTCTTTGTCTCTAATCAGGTAGTTTTCAGAGAAAATTAAACATACCAAAAACTTATACATTACAAGATGGACTGCACCCCAGTTAAAATATGAACGTCCCTCCATTCCTTCCCTCCCCCCCACCCACGGCATCTCCCGACAAAGGGGACAAAGGACTGACTAAGGGCAAATTCAGCATGTATTCACCTGGTCTGACGTGCAAATGAGCCTGTGGCAATAAGACCAATGATACTGTAGTTCGGTATCAAGTTCTTAGTCAGATGACGGTAGGATTGTGAGGAGGCGTGTATAGTAATAGGTACATCACGGATATGGGGAACACGATCCGATTAGGGTTGAGAAATGCTGTTCTATTTGTTTATCTTTACACACACATATTCCACCCACATCCTTGGTTATACATCGATCCATATACCGTATGTTTACTAATACACCAAAATCACCAAAATGTCCATTACTCCATCTACGCATCCATCGATTAGTCCATCCATCCATCTATCCACATATCATCCATACGCCTTTCACTGCGTCCATTCATCCATCTATTAAAAGTCTTCTTCTATGCGTAGGAAAAATATAACGCTGTGCATGTCCTCGTAGTGAAAATAACGTTATCATTAGATGTAATATACATACGATAATAACGGTACTTCCTGAAATGTGTCCTAATAGTACCGGTTATCATAATACATAATTCAGGTACTGTTGGAGGACGATATTCTGTCAGTGAAAGTACTTACTATAACGTATCAATCTTCCTACTCTTAAATTTTACCAGGATTGTGAGAAGGAGGCATACGCAGCAAGAGATAAAATTTATACTGCAAAATACTAATCTTCTGGTACAGAATCTCTCTCTCTCTCTCTCTCTCTCTCTCTGCCAATCATCGGCATCTTTTTTTATCTGTCTACTGTTATATGCTAATCATATTCTTCGCCACCTATCCACCAATTTATATGTGTTTATCCACCCCATATCAAGCTGCACAGCCATCCATTTGTTCATCCGTCCACCCATCTATTGATATACATTACACTCAGCTATCACTTTATCCATACACGTCACTTCATATATCCGTCTGTAGGTTACTTATGTACATCCTTCAATTCCCTACGCCGACTCCGTATCAGCCAACTGTTTTTTTTTTTTTTTTTCCCCTTCCATTCTTTCTCTTCTCTCACCTGCGTATCCACGCGTCCACTCCTTCATCCATTTCCAATGCTTCCATCCATCTGTTCCACCAACCCTCTTGGTGGCCCATCTGCCAATCCATTTTATCCACCATTTCCGCTTGCTCACAAGAATCTCATCTTCCACACATTCATAACCCTGTGCAAGCTGCCGATTCAATCCACCTTGCTTACTATTCTTTCCAATTAATGATCCGGAATTAACGATCAAAAGAAGGGAAGTAAGATATTATTAGAATCCTTAAAAGATAGTAAAAGAACTACAGTTAATCAATTTAGCCAGTCCGATTATGTATTTTGTAGGTTAGATTCTTGCTGCCACCAGTCAACTTTATCTTAAACCAGATCTTCCGTAGTAAAGACGTTGCAAAGGGCTAAAACTTACTCCTCCAGTTCGAAAAGTCTCCTTACAGCTGAATATATCCCTTTGGTAGCTGCTATAACTCAATACTAAATACGTCATCGGAGTGAAGCAGTTAACCCATTCAGTGAGATACCCCTCCTTTCCTTAATAAAATGATCTTGTGATGGTAACAATGAAGAAAAACCAGTTCTTGTAAAAGGAGCTGATTCAGCAGCCTCTTCTTATAACGTTTTTTTCTAAGATACATTTATCAAAAATTTTTCTCCTTATTTCATTAGTTACGAGAGATTCATTCGAGTAAATGTCTCTCCAAATTCTATTTAATTCCTTCTTTCATAATACGATATATCGATAACAAAAAAAAAAAAAATCCGAGAAACAGGAAAGATTGTTTAGTAAAGCACACACACACACACACACACACACACACACACACACACACACAAGATCCGCAAGAATCGCCTTAATGCAGAAGACGAAATGTGTAGACTTATGTGACACACTCTCAAGTATATAAAAATCATCTGGCGCTGGTAGGAAGAGAATAGTAAAGTTATCCCTGCCGTAACAAGATAAAACTGGTAACCGCAGCTATTTTCATGCAACTAAAATTCAACTAATCGGATCGTCTAATGGTAAGAACATAATACTAGAAACGATAACGATGAGCCATTTCCTATAGTCGCCGCGCACTACTCTGAGTTTGTCATTATCGTACTCTGGCAACCTACCATTCAAAAGTGCGTTCGATTTCCTATCATTTTATACACGAATCATATTATTATGCACGAATATATTATACATATACATGAATATTGTTTTATACGAACATATTACACACGAATCACATGCGTCTCATATTATACATGAAATCGGATGTACTTTTGAGAGGTAGGTTGCCAGACCACATTAATAACAACCCTAGAGTCGCTCACCGCAACTATAACAATCTGAACAAACATAAAATAGGAGTTTATCCAGGTGTCGGGGCTAGCTACCATGACACATAATTTGTGAATGTTATATTACTGCAGAATTTTAGTACATTCTTTAAAACTTGTGATCCATCAGTAAGAAAATATTTATTCAATAATACTGATTGCCTATTAAGTTACGATCTCTCTTTCTCTCTCATCGGCATGTGTACAGTTCTATTCATCCACTGTTATGTGTCACCCAAAGTCGCCACCCACCCAATAATCCATAGATGCTTATCTGTCCACCCCCACCCTCCAGACTGCGCAGCCATCCATATTTTCATCCATCCATCCATCTATTCATAGGCCTTCTTGTCACACTAACCATACATTTTTCCTTTCATCTATCCGTCTGTATTTCTAATATCCTTCCATTCCCTACTACGACTCTGTTTCACTTCTAATTTTGCACCTACCACTTTTCCATTTCTTCATTTATTCATCCATATCCCCATTCATTCATCCACTTACTATTCAACCATCTATTTCTTCTATTCACCCTATTGCTTGATCGACCTGCCAATCCATTGTACCCAATTTTTCCCCTTGCTTTCACGATTCTCTTACTTCATCAATCCGCTCACCTATTAAAGTTGCCTCTTTCATCCACCTTGTTCCTCATCCAAATAGACTGATCGTGCGGAAATTATGAGCAAGTTATGGAAATTAAGAAGAACTACGATCCATTCTAGACAAACAAAAATTTAAAAGTCGTTAATTCTTCAGTCCGATTATGTATTTTGTATGTTCGATTCTTCTCGTCAGCAGTTGACCTTACTCAACTTACAGTAAGTCAGACCTTTAATAGTCAAGAAGTTGCTAAGTAAAATTTCTAACAACTCCAGTTCGAGAAGTCAGCAAAACTGAACAAAAGCTTCTGGAAGCAACAACAAGATGGTACTAACTACGTCATCGGAGTAGAGCAATGAACCATTTCTGCCCAGTACCCTTCCTTTCCTTAAAAAAAAAAAAAAAAAAAAAAAAAAAATCCTCGTGATAAAATCAATGGTTAAAAAATATCATAGAGGTTGTTTCAGTTGCTGACTAGTACACTTTTTTTTTTTTTTAATGCACTATTTTCAGTTTTTTTTTTCTTCTTATCTTAACCTTCCTTCACAACTATTTTTAGTTTTTAATATGAAACATCTCTCCTAATCCGATTTAATTTTTACACTTCTAATACGATGAATCGGCTAAAAGAAACAAAGATCCTCGCATCAGCAAGGCCATACTTTTATTCCCTACTCTGACTCCGTTTCAGCAAATACTTATTCTTTGAATCTCACCATCCACTTTCCCTTTCCTCATATGTTTATCCACCCCTCATTCTATTTACAATGCATCCATCCATCTTTTCCATCTATCCTCTTGCTTGCTCCATCCACCAGTACATTTTGCCCACGTATTCCCCCTGCTCTAACAACTCTTCCACCCATCCATTCACCTAGGCAACTACAGATTCCACCCACCCTGATTATTATCCTTTCCATCTGATCATGCTGAAATTATGAGCATAATATAGAAATTAAGAAGGCGCAATAATACTTTAAAAATACATGGAAAACATTAGAAGCCATTAATGTATTTTGCCTGACTTTATATTTTTTAAATTAGATTCTTGCGGCCACCAGCCGACTTTATTAACTTCTGTCAGACCCCTATTAGTGAAATGTGTTACTGAGGGCTATACCTGACTCCTCGAGCTGGAAATCGTCTCTATAAAATAAAATAATCTTTGGTAGCACCAGTAACTCAGTACTACATAGGTCATTTCCGTGGAGCAGTTAACCCCCGCTGTCAGATGCCCTTCCTTTGCTTAATAAAACCACCTTCTGATAGCAACAATGAGGGGAAAAAAATAAGAGGCTGGTTCGCCGGCCACTCCTTACACATATTTTTCTCTTTTAATGCACTATTCTTATCGGACTTTTTCTCTTAACCCCGTTGTTATGATGGATTATTATTATTATTTTTTTTTGGAAACGTCTCTCCTAATATATATTTTCTTTTTCACTCGTACTGCGATAAAATCAGCTAAAAAAAAAAAAAACAGCTTATCAATAGGTCCTCCTTATTAAATCACACACACACACACACACACACACACACACACACACACAGGGATCCGTAAGGAACGTCATTATGTGGCAGACGGTATGTATAAATTTTTGTCTCACTCTCGGCTACACCCAAACTTATAGTTGTTTGGAACAGAATAGTAACGTTGTCCTTATGAGAATAAATAATATAGTCGCGGCGCACGACTATGAGGTTGCCATTCTCGTGCCCTGGCAACCTACCATTCAAAACGGCTGAAGAGTCACACTATCGTGACCTTGAAATAGGATCCAAAAACCCACACTGGCAGACGAAAAAAGATGTATTCCAAACAGTTTCTGCGACAGCTGTCGTCCTCTTCAGTGGATCTACAGACCAAGAGTAGTACATACAAATGCTGAGAAGCTGCTTATATGCAGGGTGAGGACACGTTTTCCCAACCACACCTGATGTGACCTCACCAGACTCTCCCTCTACTCTGTCCACGACCTGAGTGAGGGATTACAAGGGGCGGCAAGGACCTTGCCACTAATCCTCTCATCACTGAATTTAATTTATACATTCCTTCACTATGGTTAAAATTATTATACCTCTCTATACATACAGCTTCCACAATCGTACTTTTCTTATAGTTACTACATTTGTACAATATTTGGCTAGAATTCCAGTCGATTCTATGGTCGTTTTCCGAAGAGTGAACATACACTGCGTTATTTATGTTGCCTATCTTACAAGCATACTTGTGTTCCTTAATGCGAGTGTCCAAATCCCTTCCAGTTTCATCAATATAAACCAAATCACAACCTCTACATGGAATTTTGTATACCCTGCAGTATTGTTACTAATGGGTTTATACTTTGCCAACACTGACCTTAATGTAGAAGTATATTTAAATGCAATGTTTACAAATGTCATACCTATTGTTAGCCAGTTCGCGTCATTTTGAGCTCTCAAGAAGAAATTCTATATTCAATAATACTGAGTTCTTCAAGGTTATTTTTCTTCATTTTGTGTGTGTGTGTGTGTGTGTGTGTGTGTGTGTGTGTGTGTGTGTGTGTGTGAAACGAATCAGGTTTATATTCAGTATCCATGTGCTTTCCCTACTTCAGCCATCAAAGGACATTTCTCTTTGTAAACGTTTAATGATTTTTTTTTTTTGTATGTTGCCTGGTCATCTTCCTGCTTCTTTGTCTCTAATCAGGTAGTTTTCAGAGAAAATTAAACATACCAAAAACTTATACATTACAAGATGGACTACACCTCAGTTAAAATATGAACGTCCCTCCATTCCTTCCCTCCCCCCCCACCCCCGGCATCTCCCGACAAAGGGGACAAAGGACTGACAAAGGGCAAATTCAGCATGTATTCACCTGGTCTGACGTGCAAATGAGCCTGTGGCAATAACACCAATGATACTGTAGTTCGGTAACAAGTTTTTAGTCAGATGATGGTAGGATTGTGGGGAGGCGTGTATAGCAATAGGTACGTCACGGATATGGGGAATACGATCCGATTAGGGTTGAGAAATGCTATTCTATTTGTTTATCTTTGCACACACATATTCCACCACATGCTTGGTTATACATCCATCTATATACCGTATGTTTACTAATACACCAAAATCACCAAAATGTCCATTACTCCATCTACGCATCCATCGATTAGTTCATCCATCCATTTATCCACATATCATCTATACGCCTTTCACTGCATCCATTCATCCATCTATTAAAAGTCTTCTTCTATGCGTAAGAAAAATATAACGCGGTGCACGTCCTCGTAGTGAAAATAACGTTATCATTAGATGTAAAATACATACGATAATAACGGTACTTCCTGAAATGTGTCCTAATAGTACCGGTTATCATAATACATAATTCAGGTACTCCTGGAGGACGATATTCTGTCAGTGTGAGGAGGAGGCATACGCAGCAAGAGATAAAATTTATACTGCAAAATACTAATCTCCTAGTACAGATTCTCTCTCTCTCTCTCTCTCTCTCTCTCTGCCCATCATCGCCATCTGTTTTATCTGTCTACCGTTATATGCCACTCATATTCTTCGCCACCTATCCACCAATCCATATGTGTTTATCCGCCCCACATCAAGCTGCACAGCCATCCATTTGTTCATCCATCCACCCATCTATTGATATACATTACACTCAGCTATCACTTTATCCATACACGTCACTTGATCTATCCGTCTGTAGGCTACTTATGTGCATCCTTCAGTTCCCTACGCCGACTCCGTATCAGCCAACTGTTTTTTTTTTTTTTTTTTTTTTCCGCCTTCCATTCTTTCTTTTCTCTCACCTGTGTACCCACGCGTCCACTCCTTCATCCATTTCCAATGCTACCATCCATCTCTTCCACCAACCCTCTTGCTTGGCCCATCTGCCAATCCATTTTATCCACCATTTCCGCTTGCTCACAAGAATCTCATCTTCCACATATCCATGACCCTGTGGAAGCTCCCGATTCAATCCACCTTGCTTACTATTCTTTCCAATTAATCATCCGGAATTAACGATCAAAAGAACGGAAGTAAGATAATATTAGAATCCTTCAAAGATAGTAAAAGAACTACAGTTAATCAATTTAGCCAGTCCGATTATGTATTTTGTAGGTTAGATTCTTGCTGCCACCAGTCAACTTTATTTATCTTAAACCAGATCTTCCGTAGTAAAGACGTTGCAAAGGGCTAAAACTTACTCCTCCAGTTCGAAAAGTCTCTTTACAGGTGAATATATCCTTTTGGTACCTGGTATAACTCAATACTAAATACGTCATCGGAGTGAAGCAGTTAACCCCTTCAGTGAGATACCCCTCCTTTCCTTAATAAAATGATCTTGTGATAGCAACAATGAAGAAAAACCAGTTCTAGTAAAAGGAGCTGATTCAGCAGCCTCTTCTTATAACTTTTTTTTTCTAAAATACATTTATCAAAAATTTTTCTCCTTCTTCCATTAGTTACGAGAGATTCTTTTGAATCAATGTTTCTCCAAATTCTATTTAATTCCCTCTTTCATAATACGATATATCGGTAACAAAAAAAAAAAAAATCCGAGAAACAGGAAAGATTGTTTAGTAAAGCACACACACACACACACACACACACACACACACACACACAAGATCCGCAAGAAACGCCTTAATGCAGAAGACGAAATGTGTAGACTTATGTGACACACTCTTAAGTAAATAAAAATCATCTGGCGCTGGTAGGAAGAGAATAGTAAAGTTATCCCTGCCGTAAAAAGATAAAATTAGTAACCGCAGCTAATTTCATGCAACTTAAATTCAACTAATCGGATCGTCTAATGGTAAGAACATAATACTAGAAACGATAATGATGAGGCATTTCCTATAATCGCGGAGCACGACTCTGAGTTTGTCATTATCGTACTCTGGCAACGTACCATTCAAAAGTGCGTTCGATTTCCTATCATATTATACACGAATC
Organism: Coenobita brevimanus; assembly: GCF_032717465.1. Classification (NCBI taxonomy): domain Eukaryota; kingdom Metazoa; phylum Arthropoda; class Malacostraca; order Decapoda; family Coenobitidae; genus Coenobita; species Coenobita brevimanus. Next base: position 43,726,294 of record NC_137010.1, on the reverse strand, counting down.
ATATTATTATGCACGAATATAATACATATACATGAATATTCTTTTATACGAACATATTACACACGAATCACATGCGTCTCATATTATACATGAAATCGGATGTACTTTTGAGAGGTAGGTTGCCAGACCACATTAATAACAACCCTAGAGTCGGTCACCGGAACTATAATAATCTGAACAAACATAAAATAGGAGTTTATCCAGGTGTCGGGGCCAGCTACCATGACACATAATTTGTGAATGTTATATTACTGCAGAATTTTAGTACATTCTTTATAACTTGTGATCCATCAGTAAGAAAATATTTATTCAATGATACTGATTGCCTATTAAGTTACGATTTCTCTTTCTCTCTCTCTCATCGGCATCTGTGCAGTTATATCTATCCACTGTTCTGGGTCACCCAAAAACGCCACCCACCCAATAATCCATAGATGCTTATCTGTCCACCCCCACCCTCCAGACTGCGCAGTGATCCATATTTTCATCCATCCATCCATCTATTCATAGGCCTTCTTGTCACACTATCCATACTTCTTTCCTTTCATCAATTCGTCCGTATTTCTAATATCCTTCCATTCCCTACTCCGACTCTGTTTCACCTCTTCTAATTTTGCACCTTCCACTCTTCCATTTCTTCATCTATTCATCCATATCCCCATTCATTCATCCACTTACTATTCAACCATCTATTTCTTCTATTTACCCTATTGCTTGATCGACCTGCCAATCCATTGTACCCACTTTTTCCCCTTGCTTTCACGATTCTCATACTTCATCAATCCGCTCACCTATGAAAGTTGCCTATTTCATCCACCTTGTTCCTCATCCAAATAGACTGATCGTGCGGAAATTATGAGCAAGTTATGGAAATTAAGAAGAACTACGATCCATACTAGACAAACAAAACTTAAATGTCGTTAATTCCTCAGTCCGATTATGTATTTTGTATGTTCGATTCTTCTCGTCAGCAGTTGACCTTACTCAACTTACAGTAAGTCAGACTTTTAATAGTCAAGGAGTTGCTAAGTAAAATTTCTAACAACCCCAGTTCGAGAAGTCAGCAAAAATGAACAAAAGCTTCTGGAAGCAACAACATAATGGTACTAACTACGTCATCGGAGTAGTGCAATGAACCATTTCTGCCCAGTACCCTTCCTTTCCTAAAAAAAAAAAAAATAATAAAAATAATCCTCGTGATGAAATCAATGGTTAAAAAATATCATAGAGTTTGTTTCAGTTACTGACTAGTACACTTTTTTATTTTATTTTTTTTTAATGCACTATTTTCAGTTTTTTTTTCTTCTTATCTTAACCTTCCTTCACAACTATTTTTAGTTTTTAATATGAAACATCTCTCCTAATCCGATTTAATTTTTACACTTCTAATACGATGAATCGGCTAAAAGAAACAAAGATCCGCGCATCAGCAAGGCCACACTTCTATTCCCTACTCTGACCCCGTTTCAGCAAATACTTATTCTTTGAATCTCACCATCCACTTTCCCTTTCCTCATATGTTTATCCACCCCTCATTCTATTTACAATGCATCCATCCATCTTTTCCATCTATCCCCTTGCTTGCTCCATCCGCCAGTACATTTTGCCCACGTATTTACCCCTGCTCTAACTACTCTTCCACCCATCCATTCACCTAGGCAACTACAGATTCCATCCACCCTGATTATTATCCTTTCCATCTGATCATGCTAAAATTATGAGCATAAGATGGAAATTAAGAAGACGCAATAATACTTAAAATATACATGGAAAGCTTTAGAAACCATTAATGTATTTTGCTCTGACTTTATATTTTTTAAATTAGATTCTTGCGGCCACCAGCCGACTTTATTAACTTCTGTCAGACCCCTATTAGTGAAATGTGTTACTGAGGGCTATACCTGACTCCTCGAGCTGGAAATCGTCTCTATAAAACTAAAATAATCTTTGGTAGCACCAGTAACTCAGTACTACATAGGTCATTTCAGCGGAGCAGTTAACCCTCGCTGTCAGATGCCCGTCCTTTGCTTAATAAAACCACCTTCTGATAGCAACAATGAGGGAAAAAAAATAAGAGGCTGGTTCGCCGGCCACTCCTTACACATATATTTCTTTTTTAACGCACTATTCTTATCGGACTTCTCTTAACCCCGTTGTTATGATGGATTTTTTTTTTTTTTTTTTTTTGGAAACGTCTCTCCTAATATATATTTTCTTTTTCACTCGTTCTGCGATAAAATCAGCTAAAAAAAAAACAGCTTATCAATAGGTCCTCCATATTAAATCACACACACACACATACACACAAGGGTCCGTAAGGAACGTCATTATGTGGCAGACGGTATGTATAAATTTTTGTCTCACTCTCGGCTACACCCAAACGTAGTGTTGTTTGGAGCAGAATAGTAACGTTGTCCTTATGAGAATAAATAATATAGTCGCGGCGCACGACTATGAGGTTGTCATTATCGTGCCCTGGCAACCTACCATTCAAAACGGCTGAAGAGTCACACTATCGTGACCATGAAATAGGATACAAAAACCCACACTGGCAGACGAAAAAAGTTGTATTCCAAACAGTTTCGGCGACAGCTGTCGCCCTCGTCAGTGGATCTACAGACCAAGAGTGGTACATACAAATGCTGAGAAGCTGCTTATATGCAGGGTGAGGACACGTTTTCCCAACCACACCTGATGTGACCTCACCAGACTCTCCCTCTACTCTGTCCACGACCTGAGTGAGGGATTACAAGGGGCGGCAAGGACCTTGCCACTAATCCTCTCATCACTGGATCTAATTTATACATTCCTTCACTATGGTTAAAATTATTATATCTCTCTATACATACAGCTTCCACAATCGTACTTTTCTTATAGTTACTACATTTGTACAATATTTGGCTAGAATTCCAGTCGATTCTATGGTCGTTTTCCGAAGAGTGAACATACACTGCGTTATTTATGTTGCCTATCTTACAAGCATACTTGTGTTCCTTAATGCGAGTGTCCAAATCCCTTCCAGTTTCACCAATATAAACCAAATCACAACCTCTACATGGAATTTTGTATACCCTGCAGTATTGTTACTAATGGGTTTATACTTTACCAGCATTGACCTTAAGGTAGAAATATATCTAAATGCAATGTTTACAAATATTATGCCTATTGATAGCCAGATAGCGTCATATTGAGCTCTCAAGAAGAAATTCTATATTCAATAATACTGAGTTCTTCAAGGTTATTTTTCTTCATTTTGTGTTTGTGTGTGTGTGTGTGTGTGTGTGTGTGTGTGTGTGTGTGTGTGTGTGTGTGTGTGACGATGAATCAGATTTATATTCAGTATCCATGTCCTTTCTCTACTTCCGCCATCAAAGGACATTTCTCTTTGTAAACGTTTAATGATTTTTTTTTTTTTGTATGTTGCCTGGTCATCTTCCTGCTTCTTTGTCTCTGATCAGGTAGTTTTCAGAGAAAATTAAACATACCAAAAACTCATACATTACAAGATGGACTGCACCCCAGTTAAAATATGAACGTCCCTCCATTCCTTCCATCCCCCCCCACCCACGGCATCTCCCGACAAAGAGAACAAAGGACTGACTAAAGGCAAATTCAGCATGTATTCACCTGGTCTGATGTCCAAATGAACCTATGGCAATAACATCAATGATAATGTAGTTCGGTAACAAGTTTTTAGTCAGATGATGGTAGGATTGTGGGGAGGCGTGTATAGCAATAGGTACATCACGGATATGGGGAATACGATCCGATTAGAGTTGAGAAATGCTGTTCTATTTGTTTATCTTTACACACACATATTCCACTCACGTGCTTGGTTATACATCCATCCATATACCGTATGTTTACTAATACACCAAAATCACCAAAATGTCCATTAATAAATCTACGCATCCATCGATTAATCCATCCATCCATCTATCCACATATCATCCATAAGCCTTTCACTGCATCCATTCATCCATCTATTCAAAGTCTTCTCCTATGTGTAGGAAATATATAACGCGGTGGACGTCCTCGTAGTGAAAATAACGTTATCATAAGATGGAAAATACATACGATAATGACGGTACTTCCTGATATGTGTCCTGATAGTACCGGTTATCATAATACATAATTCAGGTACTGTTGGAGGACGATATTCTGTCAGTGAAAGTACTTACTATAACGTATCAATCTTCCTACTCTTAAATTTTACCAAGATTGTGAGAAGGAGGCATACGCAGCAAGAGATAAAACTTATACTGCAAAATACTAATCATCTCCCGGTACAGATTCTCTCTCTCTCTCTCTCTCTCTCTCTCTCTCTGCCCATCATCGGCATCTTTTTTATGTCTACCGTTATATGCCACTCATATTCTTCGCCACCTATCCACCAATCCATGTGTGTTTATTCACCCCACATCAAGCTGCACAGCCATCCATTTGTTCATCCATCCACCCATCTATTGATATACATTACACTCAGCTATCACATTATCCATACACGTCACTTGATCTATCCGTCTGTAGGCTACTTATGTGCATCCTTCAGTTCCCTACGCCGACTCCGTATCAACCAACTGTTTTTTTTTTTTTTTTTTCGCCTTCCATTCTTTCTTTTCTCTCACCTGTGTACCCACGCGTCCACTCCTTCATCCATTTCCAATGCTGCCATCCATCTGTTCCACCAACCCTCTTGCCTGGCCCATCTGCCAATCCATTTTATCCACCATTTCCGCTTGCTCACAAGAATCTCATCTTCCACACATCCATAACCCTGTGCAAGCTGCCTATTCCTTCCACCTTGCTTACTATCCTTTCCATTTAATCATCCGGAATTAACGAGCAAAAGAAGGGAAGTAAGATAATATTAGAATGCTTAAAAGATAGTAAAAGAACTACAGTTAATCAATTTAGCCAGTCCGATTATGTATTTTGTATGTTAGATTCTTGCTGCCACCAGTCGACATTATTTAACTTAAACCAGATCTTCCGTAGTAAAGACGTTGCAAAGGGCTAAAACTTACTCCTCCAGTTCGAAAAGTCTCTTTACAGATGAATATATCCTTTTGGTAGCTGCTATAACTCAATACTAAATACGTCATCGGAGTGAAGCAGTTAACCCCTTCAGTGAGATACCCCTCCTTTCCTTAATAAAATGATCTTATGATAGCAACAATGAAGAAAAACCAGTTCTAGTAAAAGGAGCTGATTCAGCAGCCTCTTCTTATAACTTTTTTTTTTCTAAAATATATTTATCAAAAAAATTTTCTCCTTATTCCATTAGTAACGAGAGATTCTTTTGAATAAATGTTTCTCCAAACTCTATTTAATTCCTTCTTTCATAATACGATATATCGGTAACAACAACAAAAAATCCGAGAAACAGGAAACATTGTTTAGTAAAGCACACACACACACACACACACACACACACACACACACACACAAGATCCGCAAGAGACGCCTTAATGCAGAAGACGAAATGTGTAGACTTTTGTGACACACTCTTCAGTAAATAAAAATCATCTGGCGCTGGTTGGAAGAGAATAGTAAAGTTATCCCTGCCGTAACAAGATAAAATTGGTAACCGCAGCTATTTTCATGCCACTAAAATTCAACTAATCAGATCGTCCAATGGTAAGAACATAATACCAGAAATGATAACGATGAGGCATTTCATATAGCCGCGGCGCACTACTCTGAGTTTGTCATTATCGTACTTGGGCAACCTACCATTCAAAAGTGCGTCCGATTTCGTATCGTATTATACACGAATCATATTATTATGCACGAATATATTATACATATACACGAATATTATTATACACGAACATATTACACACGGATCACATGCGTCTCATACACGAAATCGGATGCACTTTTGAGGGGTAGGTTGCAAGACCACATTAATGACAACCTCAGAGTTGCGCGCCGCGACTATAACAATCTAAACAAACAAAATAGGGACTAGTTTATCCAGTTGTTCGGGGCCAGCTATCATGACACATTATTTGTGAATGTTATATTGCAGAATTTTAGTACATTCTTTTATAACTTGTGATCCATCAATAAGAAAATGTTTACTCAGTAATACTGATTGCCTAAATAGTTACCAATTTTCTCTCTCTCTCTCTCTCTCTCTCTCTCTCTCTCTCATCGGCATCTGTTCAGTTCTACTTTTGTCCATCCACTGTTATGTGTCACCCACCTTCACAACCCATCCAATAACTCATAGATGTTTACCTGTCCACCCAACCTTGCAAACAGCTCAGCCATCCATTTGTTCATCTATTCATTTATCTGTTCATATACCTGGCTATCACATTATCCATACATCTGTTCTTTTGTATATCCGTTCGTATTTCTATTCATCCTTCCATTCCCGACTCGGACTCCTTCACCACTCCTAATTCTTCTTTTATTCTCATCTTCACTCTTCCGTTTCCTCATCTATTCGCCCATCTCCCCATCCATTCATCTACTTACAATGCAACCAACCATTTATTCTCTTCATCCTTTTGCTTGTTCGATCTGCCGATCCATTTACCCAGTTTTTCCCCTTTCTTTCACGAATCTCATATTCCATCAATCTGCACACCTATGCAAGTTGCCTATTCCATCCACTCTATTTCTTATTTTAACTTGATCATGCGGTCATTTTGAGCAAAATATGGAACTTAAGAAAAAATAGGATTCTTAAAAGACATTTAAAAATTTAAAAATCGTCAATTTCTCCAGTCCGATGATGAATTTTGTATGTTTGATTTTTTTCTCCACCAGTTGACCTTACTTAGCTGTAAAATAATACAAGGGAGCCAACATTCCTTCTTACTTGTAGGGAAGGTAGTTTATTTGTAATGGCAGGGTTGTTAATAATTCTAACGGCTTTGTTCTGAATTTTGTCTAGTTGTTTTAATGCAACCTCTCCACATCCACTCCACAAGGGTAAGCAATATTCAAGCTGAGAGCGCACATGACTCTTATAAATTACAGCTAACTGCTCGTCAGCGAAGAAGTTACGGACTCTGTACAATAATCCAAGTTTTTTTGAGGCGGTTTTAGCAAGTGATCTAGTTGTTTTAATGCAACCTCTCCACATCCACTCCACAAGAATAAGCAATATTCAAGCTGAGAGCGCACATGACTCTTATAAATTACAGCCAACTGCTCGTCAGCGAAGAAGTTACGGACTCTGTACAATAATCCAAGTTTTTTTTGAGGCGGTTTTAGCAAGTGATCTAACATGATAGGTCCAGCTGAGGGCATTGTTAAGTGAGACACCATGAATTTCAACACTTTTGGAGATGGGAATATTAGCAGCACTGAAGATAATGTACGAATCTGGCAATATCTGTCTTTTAGTAAATTGTACTGTATATATTTAGTTTTATTAGCATTAAATGATATACGGTTGTTTTGTCCCCATTCGCTGATCGTAGATAGGTCTTGATTTATGGAGATGGCTGTGCTGAGATGAGTAGTAGAGATATTAGACTTTGTAAATGGGTGTCTGGGTGTGAATGAACTATGTAGTGTTGAGTCATCTGCATATGAGTGGATGGGATTGTGGGTGACAAATAAGAGATCATTAATATGAACCTGGAATAGGGTTGGCGCCAGAACTGGATCACTGCGGTACGCCGGCGTTGAGTGAAAACTGAAATATACATCATCTACTTTTACTCTTATTTTCCTGTCACTAATATATGAAGAAATCAAAGGAATAAAAGACGTTTGTCCATAGTAAGGGAGTTTGGACGGCAGAGAACAGTGCCATACTCTGTCAAAAGCTTTAGAAATATCAAGGGCTACTGCATGAGTTTCTCCATGTAGATCAATTGCTTGAGGAATGGCATGAGTTAGGAGATTGAGTATGTCAATGGTGGATCTTCATCTGATGAAAATACACAGGAAGTTAGCTACGTAGCGCAACTTATGACTATCCTCTGAAAGGGGATCGTTGAACTTTCCCCAAATATTTGTGCGCTGGTGATTTTAAATGGAGCCTCTGTGGTACAGCGGTAGTGTGTGTGTTTCGCACGCTGGTGGACGCGGGTTCGCCTCCCGCCAGAGTTGTAAAAACTTTGGGAAGCATTCACCGAGCCACTTACTACTTTGGCGAATATAAGGGGTGCTGTGGTTGAACCAGTCGCATACTAGCATCTTTGCACCCAATCGGCTTAAGGCGGCCGATTACACTTGGTTCACAGACTACACACATCCAAAGCCACTACAACACTGCAATTACACTCACAAGCACTTCTCACCCTACAAACAGTCTCTACCAGACAGCCTAAGCCACTGGGTAGACATACATTGGTAACATTGGCTGTATCGTCCCTGCTTCTGTAGGGACAGGCCGCTTCTGCAGTGGACCTCATATATATACTAATTTACTGATTATGTAAGCGGTGCTAATTCACTCAGTTAGGAACTTTTACCAAACTGGAGAACCATCCATCTGTCCATCCAACTGTTCATCCATACATCCATCTATTCATAAACTTGCCTATCACTTTATCCATGCATCTGTCACTTTGTCTATCTGTCCTTGCTAATGTTCATCCGGAGCGGTTGAAACATACCCGATGTTGGGAGTGCCCAAAATCGAGTCTGTTTCAACCGCTCCTGTATTTTTTTCTCTCATTCTCTCTTAGTTTCACCTTCCTTCCTCATCTGTTCATCCATCCCTCCATCCTGTCACCCACTTACAGTGCTAGTATCCATCTACTCCATCCACCCCGTTGCTTACTTCTGCCAATCCATTTTATCGACCATTTCCTCTTGCTTTCAATAATTTCATCTTTCATCCAACCTATTTGATTTGCCTTGTTCATTATCCTATCCACTTGATCATGCTGAAATTATGAGCAAAAAATGGATATTTAGAATATAAGATGCTAAAAAAAAAAAAAAAAACATTAAAAACATTACAAGTCATTAATTTATTCAGTCCGATTATGTAATATGTATTTTCGATTCCTATTGCCACCAACTGACCTTACCTAACTTAGGTCACACCTTTAATACGGAAGGAGTTACTAAGGACTATACCTAACTCCTCCAGTTCGAGAAGTCTCCAAAACTGTACATAACCTGGAAACAGCAATAAGCAAATGTTAATTATGTCATCGAAGTGAAGCAGTTAGCCACTTCAGTCAGGTACCCTTCCTTTGCTTGATGAAATCATGTGATAAATACAATTAAGCAAAAAAGAAAAAAAAAGAAAAAGAAAGAAAGAGGCTGCAGCAGCCATTTCGTACACTTATGTTTATCTTTAATGCACTACTCATATCAACTATTTCCTCCTCTTAACTATCCGTTACTACGATTTTTTTTTTTTTTTTTTTTTTTTTTACTATGAAAGGTCTCTCCTAACCCGATTTCGTCTTTATACTTCCGTACGATAAATCAACTAAAAGAAACACAAAACCGCGCATCAGTATGGACATAATATTTCTATTCCCTTCTCCCAACCACTACTTATTCTTCTTTCAATCTCACCATCTACTTTTCCTTTCCCACATCTGTTCATCTATCCCTCATTCAATTTACAATGTTGCCACTTTTCCATCTACCCTCTTGCTTGCTCAGTCTGCCAATACATTTTACCCACCTAATCCCCCTGCTCATATTAATCTAATCTTTCGTCCATCCATTCACCTATGCAAGCTGCCGATTCCTTTCATCCTGATTATAATCCTTTTCATCTAATCATGCGGAAATTATGAGCAAATAATGGAAATTAAGAAAACAATGGTGCTTATTAGTCAGATAAATAAACATTGAAAGTCATTAATGTAATTAGCCCGATGATATATTATGAATATTAAATTCTTGCTGCCACCAGTCGACTTTATTTAACTTAGGTCAGACACTTATTAGCGAAATGTGTTACTGGTGGCGATATCTGACTCCTGCAGTTGGAACAGTCCCTCCAAAACTGAATATAATCTTCTGGTAGCAAAAATAACTGAATACTATATACGCCAGAGCTATTCAAGTACTTCAGGAGTAGCGCCGGATTATGAAACTCAGCGGGGCCATACATTTATTGTAGCTCCATTCTTTCCTCTATCTAAACACTTACACATAGAATTAAACGAATAATTCACATAATTTTCCTTTAACATTTTCCACTAAGCTTATAAATAACAAGAAAGCAATAAGAGAGCGCATACCTCCACCCATGTCACTGCCATTAAAACAAATCTGGATCCAGATCCGTGGATATAGGATCCGCATCCGGATCCGCCTCCAAATTTTAACAATTCTTTCTAGGTCCATGGCCCACCATTCCAGAAAATTCTATTGAAATTCATTGAGAAATTTTGGAGATATTGTGCTTGATACTCCGGATGCGGATCCGCATCAGCGTCAAAATTTAATTATTTCTTCCTTGGCCCGTAGCCCATTATTCCACAAAATTTCATTAAAATCCGTTTATAACTTTTTGAGTAATCCTACTAAACGATGTACAAACAAACAAACGCCGGCAAAAACAACCTTCTTGGCGGGAGGTAAAAAGAAAAATATAAGATTTTCTGTTTTATGTGCTCCCCCCCCCCCCGCCTAATTATATTTCTGGCTGCGCCCTGTCTGACACCCATCCTTTGCTTAATAAAAGTCTTGTGATAGCAACAATTGGGTAAATATAAGAGTAAAAGATGCTGATTAACCAGCCACTTCTTACACATATGTTTGTTTTTACTTGCACTTTTCTGATCGGACTTTTTTAATCCCTTAGTTATGATATATATATATATATATATATATATATATATATATATATATATATATATATATATATATATATATATATATATAAAATGAAAGGTCTCACCTAACCGGATTTCATTCTTACATTCGTAATACGAAAAAATCAGCTTTAAAAAATGAGCGAATCAATAAGGCCTCCATATTGAAGCATAGGAACGAAAAAGCGCACACACACACACACACACACACAAGTATCCGTAAGGAACGCCATGATACAGCAGGCGGTATGTGTAGAAATATTTTTGTGACACTCGACTAAATCAAATTGTGTAGTTGGCTGGAATAGGAAAGTTGTCTCTGGTATAAAAGAATACACAGTAACCACAGTTATTTTCAAGCACCGATGACTCGCTCAAGTACTCAAATCATCTGGTGATAGGTATAATACTTCTAATGATAACTATAAAGCATTTAGCAATTATCTGAATTAACATGAAGTGGAAAGGTTATCCCGATGGGTCACCTCTCTTACAATACGAAATATGGTTTATTGCATTACCTAAAATTTATTTACTGAAGTGAGTACAATGCATAGTTATACTTACCAAAACTTATATTCAAAAATACTGAATTCTTCAAGGTAACAGAATGTCCTCTCTTCCCTACATTGGGAAAGGAGGTCCGTTGTTGTATACACGGAGTGACTCTATTTAGTCAAAATTAAAGTAACATAACCAACCTTAACCTAGCCTTATCCTAGATCAACCTGACTTAAATAAACCTAAACTAAACTAACCTCAATTCACGAAATGACTGATTTCACAAAACACACACACACACACACACACACACACACACACACATTTTATATATATATATATATATATATATATATATATATATATATATATATATATATATATATATATATATATATATATATATATATATATATATATATATCGACCTATCTTCCTGACACATGTATTTAATACAATGTTGTTGATAAATGGCACAATTCTCGAAATAACATGCGGACAATTTCAGAATAGCAGCTAAAAGGGCTCTACGCGCATGCGCCCTGTGCGGAACTGAAAATTACACATAGGAGACCGGATGATGAAAGTATTCTCTCTCTCTCTCTCTCTCTCTCTCTCTCTCTCTCTCTCTCTCTAGGCATATATATATATATATATATATATATATATATATATATATATATATATATATATATATATGTCTTCGGCATCTGTTCACTTTTACTTCTATCCACCCACTGTTATGTGCCACCCACCTTCGCTACCCATCCATCGACAGACGCTTATCTGTCCACCCCACCCACCACACCGTACAGCCATCCATATGTTCATCCGTCCATCCATCTACTCATATACTTGCCTGTTTCCGTCTGTCCGTATAGCCTACCTATTGACCCTTCCATTCCATACTCCGACTCTGTTTCACCACTTTTAATTCTTCTTTTACTTGCACCTTCCACACTTCCATCCATTTTATCCACCTATTCCTCCTGCTTTGATTAATCTCATCTTCCATTCTTCTGTTCTCCTAGCTGTCTCCTGTATACACCCTGTTTAGTACCCTTTCCACCTGATCATGTAGAAATTATGAGCAAAAGACGAAAATGAAGAAAACAGAATGCTAAAATGATACTGTACATCCGAAACAATTAAAGTCAATAATTTTTTCAGTCTGATTATGTATTTTGTATATACTATATTTGCTAACATCAGTCAGTTTTATTTAACTTAGGTACGACAGTAGTGAAGAGGTTACAGATGGCTATACCTACCTCCTCCATTTCGAAGTCTCTCCAGAACTTATTGTAACCTTCTGGGACAACAATAACTGATTACTAAATACGTCATCGGGGTGAAGCAGTTGACCTCTTCAGTCAGATACCCCTCTTTTGCTCAATAAAATTGTCTTGTGATGGCAACAATGAAAAAAAAAAAAAAATCAAGTAAGAGACACCGATTAAGCAGCCACTTCTTACACTTATGTTTATTTTTAAAGTGCACTGTTCTTATCAGATGTTTCTCTTCTTAAACCCCTTAGTCTAAAACGTCTCTCCTAATGTGATTTAATACCTACACTTGTAACACAATAGTTCGGCTTAAATATCCGCGAATCAGTAAGACCTCTTTATTAAATTACGGACACGAGAAACACACACACGCACACACACACACACACACACACACACACACACACACACACACACACACACACACACATATCGTATGAAACGCCATAATTGAGCAGACGATAAATGAAGACTTACTCCTTTAAGTCACTCTCAGCTAAATAAGATCACTTGGCGTTGGGTGGAATAGAACACTAGTGTTGTCCCTACCACTGGAGGATAAAATTAATGATAACCGAAGTGTTCTTTTCAAGCACGTAACACTTACTCTACTAATTACAGCGTCTGGTGCTAATCTGAATATAATACTAATGATGATAATGATGAGGCATGAAAATAAATCATCTGAAGAAACAATATAAAATGGGAATTTGCCCAGGTGGCACAGACAATTGCCATACTATATTAGATACTGCTCGATAAATTCTTAAAAATTTTAAATACATACTTGGTGCTTGTGCGCTTTTTCTTTTTCTTTTTTTTTTTTCTTTTTTAATACTACCGACCATAGACCCAGAAGGCAAAGACAGGAAACCTTTTATTGTTCATTGGTTTTAGTGTTAACCGTATCATTAATTCCTTTACATATGCTCGTATATCATATAGCTTTTGTCTGGTTGTTGGAGGCGACATGGCGTAAAGGGTGAATCTGACCTTGTCAATTTTGTATTTTTCGGAGGGACGGCCCGAACTGAGAAGAAACATGAAGGAGGGGAACTGAGAACTGCAAGGAGTGCAAAAAACGAGTAAGAGAGTATGATAGTGGGCTGCAGTGTGAAAAGTGTGAAGGCTGGTTCAATGCCGGATGTCAAAAGGTTCCTGTGGATCTGTACAAGGTATTGAGGAAATACGAGGACGAAATGTGGTTTTGTAACAGGTGTAAAAATGCAGTTCAGGAACAGATAAAAGAAATAACGCAGCTGAAAGGGCTGAATAAACTTAGGAAGAAAAGTAGTTAGCTTAGAAGAGAAATGAGAGAAACTGGGGTAGCACTTAGTGGATCAAGTAACTGTGAGAGTGCTAGGAATAAGAGATCAAACAATTTAGGTTGACAGCGGCCGTGAAGCAAACAAACGAGCAATTAAAGGAGGAAGAGGACAGAAAAAATGGCTAAACTTATTTAGTGATGTATAATGTAGAAAAATCAACAATAGGAAAAGCAGAGGACAGAATAAAGGTAGACAAAAGAAGCTGTGAAGACATAACAGAAGATGCATAGGGAGTAAAAGAAAGTGACATCCAGCAAGTAACTGGATTAGGGAGGAGGAAAGAGAATGGAGAACCAAGACAATTGTTGGTGAAACAGATGGAAGAAAAAGTGAAGTGGTTACTGCTTAAGAATGCTAATTATCTAAATGATGAAGGTCAGGAATGAAGGAAAGGGTTCATATGTAGGGACTAGACCAAACAAGAACTAGAGAAGGAAAGGAAATTGGTGGAAGATTGAAGGAAAAGAGGAGAAATGTTGAATATGGAGGGTATATAAACGAAAAATTGTGCAGAGCAGAATCAGTAAGAGGGACACAGTAAAAACTGAAATATTTTATAAAGAGAGAGGAAAGCCAAAAGTAGTGATAAAATTGTTAAACATTAAGAGTGTTAACAGAGGAGAAGCATTATGAAATAGAAAAATTACTAGAAAGTCTAAATGACATAGAAATCTTTTGTCTAAAAAAACGCAACATCCATCCGTCATCCAATCCTACATTGCTCCGTTAGGAGCGTAGGAGCCCGGGGTTAGGCAGTTGGTCCTGACATTTAGGATGAGGGTGACCAGCCTCACTCATCCATGAGTGGCATTACATGAGCTAATCAACCCCAACCACTCCTTGGATATAAATCTTCACCGGCTCAATCCGACTGCAGTGCAATAATTACCCACTAAACCATCAGGCGCCAAAATTTGGTTATATGGTTACCAACCAGCGTAGTAAATGATTTCCTAGTGTACAGGAAACCATTTGGCTTGTCACTCAGTGTAGAGTCACCCACAGGAAGAAGGATGTGGAAAGAATGAAGGAAAAAAAGACAGAAGAGAGGGGTGTAAAGTCACTCGTAGGCAGAAGTACAAGGAAAGAATGAAGGAAAAAAAGACAGAAGAGGATGGAAGGAAAGAAGGATGGAGAGGAAAGGGCAGACACCCGACAACAGCACTACATCGAGAGAGTGGATGGTAAGCGCCCCCACCTACCACAAAAAAAAAAAAAACGCAACAAATAAATAAATATATAAATAAATGAATAACATAAAGTAGGGAGAAACCTTGGTGAGTCATCAGGGAATGAGAAAACTGCCGGACAAAACAGGAGGTGGCTTACTGATAACTTACAGATAAAGATGTTGAACTGGAAAAGATAGGAGCTAAACATAAGAATGTGCTGGAGATTAAAGGAAAAATCTGGGAAATAAACATAAGGATAATTTTGGCATACACGTCGACTGGACATAAAGCAGAAGACAAAGAATGAAATGAGAAAATTCGAACTGAAGTAGAAAAGAAAATAGAAAAACATAAGCCAGAGTGGGGAATTGTGATTCTGGGTGACTTTAACGGACACCTAGGTATTCTTAGTAACCAAGAATTGGACTATTATGGGATGATGGTGTTGGAATGGATAAATTGCTTTAATCTGATATTATTAAACTGTGATGAGAAATTTGTAGGCCAATATACATGGAGCCGAGAACAAAATAGTGCCACAGATTTTACATTAGAGAATGGAAAAACGTATGATCAGTTCAACCCCCTGGTAACAAGATGAGAACAAGGAAGAGTTTGACACAAATTAACAGTTCTAATCATAGCTTAATGACAGCTAGTTTTGAGGGAAAGGAAAAGAAAGCCTGTTGCGATGGAAATCAATGGGCAACTCAAAAAACATTATAAGACTGATAAAGTATCATTACAACTGTTTACGGAGGAGATGGAGAGGAATTTAAAGTATGAAGAGGTGCATAATATTTAAATGGAACAGCAGCAAATTAGATACGACAGAAAACGCAAAGAAGAAAAATCGGAATAAGTAATAATTAAATAGAACCACCGTGGATAAATGAGAAACTAAGAGAAGGAATAAAAAGAGAAAAAGGCTAAATAGACAAAATGGAAATGAGATGGACAGAGAAGAAAAACGAAGGCTCAGTGAGAAATGTCTTGAAAACAGAATGATGCAAATGAAACTAAGAGGTTCTAAATGTGTAAGGTAACCGAAGAAACAAGAAAAGAAAAAAGAAATACTTGTGGGATAATATAAATAAACTAAGAGTAAAATCAAATAATGCAGGCAGGGACATTCACATATAGGATGATAATGGAAATATACTGAGTAAATAGGAAGCAGCAGAGGAGGTCGGCAAGTTCTGGGAGAAGATGTATAGGAAACGTGGATATGTAACTGACCGTGAATGGAGTGAAGAAAATAAGCAGAAGTTTCAGAAAAAGTTGGAGGAAGATAAGGACCATCCAGGAGAGCTAGGGGAACACATGGACATAGTAATGAAAATAGAAAAGCAAAGTACTCCTATGGAAAAAACAAATATAACAAATTATAAAGTGAGGAAAATAATATCAGTAATGAAAAAAAAAATAAAAGCAGCAGGCCCCGACAACATTAAACTGGTGTTTTACAAAGCACTGATGAACACTGAAAGATGCCTCGAGAAAATAACACAGTGCTCCATGAAAGACCTTGAGCAAGAGGATAAACCACAGGAATGAAAAACATCGAAAACAAAAATGATAGAGAAAAGCCAGAAACCCCACAGTCAAGGACTTGCGTCCAATAGCATTAACCCTGGATAGGCAGAGGCCATTTTTACTCACACTACAGGCATACCCGGGTATTATTCACCCAGCCAAAATATATATATACTGTATATATATATATATATATATATATATATATATATATATATATATATATATATATATATGCACAACCAGGTGAAAATCACCTGATACCTCTAAATGCTACATGAAGACCGAGGTGTAGAGGGTCACCCACCCACCTAACACTGAGTCACAACACACAATACAGCTACTGAGAGAGAGAATGTTCTGGAGATAAAGGAGCCATGGGTGTAATGCAGTGTTGCAATATCACCATTGAAAATCACCCGGATATGCCTATCTACGGTTAACAAATATTTAGCATTAAATTTTTGACAATACTAAAAGAGGAAATAGACATACTTCGTTATTAATAACGAAATCAAAAAGAGCAGGCAGGCATTACGAAAGGGATAGAGTGGAGGACAATCTGTTTATTCTGCAGTATTGTGTGCAGGGAAGCATGAAAATAGAGAAGCCATTGATGGTGACAGCTATTGACTTTAAACACGCATAGGACTCGGTGGAATAAGGGGCGTTAATACAAGCACTGGTGAAATATAAGATATATCCAACAGTCATGGAAACAATAAAAGAGAGAAATAGAGAAAATAAGACAATCAAACAGTTTGAAATGACATAAGTAAAGAAATAATATTAACTAGTGGTAATATGCAAGGGTGTATAGGATCAACAACTCTTTTAAAACAGTAACTTATGTCATTATGAAAGAATTAAAGACCAGAGGAGGTGCATTTGAGAATAAACTATTTAAAATACGTACATTATCCAATGCTTATGACGGGTTGTTGCTAAGTCCATCGGTGGAAGAAGCAGATATCAGTGTTAGTATTTTAACAGACGTTGGCGCAAAATGTGGGCTGGAGATCTTTACAGAAAAAACTGTTGTAATAGTGAATAATACGAAAGAAATGCCAGCAGAAATTGCTGGAATCAAAGTGATAGATGATACCCGAGATTTGGGAGTAATAACAGATGGTAAAACGAACATATTCAAGACTCAATAACAGAAAATGACTTAAAAAACGCAGAGGATGGCAGACATAGTATATTCTGTTATAAACAGGAGTAGAAATAAACTGTTGATTGGGAAAACGTATTGGAAAAGTATAAGTCTCCCAGCAATGCTTTATGAAAGTAGTGAGTTAAATATGACAGATGGCGATATTGAAAGGATGCAGAAGACAGCAAACAGGGTATGCAGACAAATTCTGGGAGTTCCAAGATTTGCAAGTGTTTTCAGTGCGAGGTAAAATTGGTATATCGACTATGAGATCAAGAACCGTTGAAGAATTAAATATATAAAGAATACAGAGGAAAGAGAAATCAAATATTGGAAAGAGTTTGGGATGCAGTAAGAGAGGACCAGAGAAACCAGTGGAGACCACAGACATATGGACGAGAGTGGAATAGTAAATAGAAATTTGAAAGAGAGAGCAGGAAATAAAAGTGACTGGTTAGAGAGAAAGATATAAAGAAATGGAATGATATGGAAAGTAAATTGACATTAGTAATATACAGAAAATAGAAAGAAGAAATAAAAGATGACTCATGATAACAGGCCTTCTTCAGTAATATGGTAAAGAGCCGGAAGTAACTGCTTGCCCCTCCAGAACACTAAAAGACACAAGGGAGAAGACACAAAAAGTAAATTATAATAAGACGAGGAAAACCTAAGTCATTTTGTGCTATACTGCCCATAGATACAGGATGTGAGAAATCTGGGAATGACAGAGACCTTTTATGAAAGACGAAGAGCTGGTGATGGGACAGTTTTTACTTCAAAACGATATCGGAAGGAAGAAAGAATGTTTATATAAATTATGGAAGAAGAGAGAGAAAGAACTGAAGAAAAATAATGAAGAATCATAGTGTGGTGAGACCAGCGTAAGTGTGCCGCTGGGAAGGCAAACACCTCGACCTAAACCTGAACGTGGTAGCATGTGCAAATTCAGAAGCAAAAAAATAGTCCCCCTAATGTGTTCAAGGAAACAAATAAACCTTTGCTATGACCCTCTCGTCGACAGACGTAACAAACACATCGCTATCCTACACAAAGACCTAAAGAGACAAATCGTTAAACCGAACTAATCATGCACATAGGACTTACAGTATTTTTTTTTTTTTTTTTTAAATAACAGAACGGAGGAAGGAAAAACAAATGGAGAAAAAAAAAATAATCCATACACCAGATTACTGGTGTCCTCTGTTCATAAAATGTCTGTAACAGTTAGACTTGAACAGTTGTAGGTTGAAATTTGGAGGAAAACAACTCTGGGGAAGCGAGTTCCAGAGAGATGCAGTTCGGGGAATGAAAGAATTCTGATAGGCAGAAGTTCTGCAATATGGTTGAGTGACATTCCAGTTATGAGCGCTACCAGATGCCCGTGTAGCACGAGGGAAGGCATGGAGAGGTGGCACCATGGACGCAACTTCATCTGAGCATTTGCCAAAAACATATCTGTAAAATAATGCAAGGGAGGCAACATTCCTTCTTACTTGCAGGGGAGGTAGTTTATATGTAATGGCAGGGTTGTTAATGATTCTAACAGCTTTATTCTGAATTTTGTCTAGTTGTCTTAATGCAACCTCTCCACAACCATTCCACAAGGGTGAGCAATATTCAAGCTGAGAGCGCACATGACTCTTATAAATTATAGCTAACTGCTCATCGGCGAAGAAGTTACGGACTCTGTACAATAATCCAAGTTTCTTTGAGGCGGTTTTAGCAAGTGATCTGACATGAGAGGTCCAGCTGAGGGCACTGTTAAGTGAGACACCAAGAATTTCAATACTTTTGGAGATGGGAACATTAGTAGCACTGAAGGTAATGTACGAATCTGGCAATATCTGTCTATTAGTAAACTGTATATATTTAGTTTTACTAGCATTAAAAGAGACAAGGTTGTTTTGTCCCCATTCACTGATTGTAGATAGATCTTGATTTATGGAGATGGCTGTATTGAGCTGAGAGGTAGAGATATTAGACTTTGTAAATGGATGTCTGAGTGTGAATGAACTATGTAGTGTTGAGTCATCTGCATATGAGTGGAATGGGATTGTGAGTGACAGATAAGAGATCATTAATATGAACCAGAAATAGGGTTGGCGCCAGAACTGATCCCTGCGGCACGCCGGCGTTAATTGAGTGGAAATTCGAATATACATCATCTACTTTTACTCTTATTTTCCTGTCACTAAGATAAGAAGAAATCAAAGGAACAAAAGACGTTAGTCCATAGCAAGGGAGTTTGGACAGCAGGGAACGGTGCCATACTCTGTCGAAAGCTTTAGAGATATCAAGAGCTACTGCATGAGGTTTCTCCAAAAAGATCAATTGATTGATGGATGGTATGAGTTAAGAGATTGAGTATGTCAATGGTGGATCTTTCGTGGCGAAAACCGTATTGTCTATCATTAATTAAGTTGTTGGATTCAAAATGTTTAACAATATGCTTATTAATTAAAGTTTCAAATACCTTACCAAGAGAAGATGTGATAGCTATTGGTCTGTAATTGGAGGGGTCAGACGAACTTCCTTTCTTCGGAACTGGGTGGATATTGGCTTCTTTCCATGAATTTGGGAATAAAGAAGTACGTATGCATAGTCTGAATAATTTAGCTAGGACAGAGGCAAGTTCAGGGGAACACTTTTTCAAAACAATTGGCGGAATTCCATCTGGACCTGGAGCTTTGTTGGTAGGTAAATTGTCTAGGATGGATTTTACGTATCTTGTCTGTATTTTAAGTGGGGCAATTTCGGGAGAATCAAGTTCCAGTACTGAGACATTCTGGCTGGTATCATCTATTGTAGAGTTTCTTGCAAAGGTACTAGCAAAGATATCTGCTTTCCCACGTGGGTCATTTGTAATATTGCCATCTGAAGATTTTAGTGGGTGAATGGAAGATGACTTGTTAAAGTTATTATTGAAAGAATTAAGAGTTGACCAGAATAATCTATTGTCATTAGGGTTGTTAAGTAGTTTTGATGCTTGCTTTTGAAGAAAGTTTGATTTAGATAGATTTAATACAGCTTTTGCATGATTTCTAGCAATTTTAAATTGGGAGAGTGATTCAGGTGTTTTTGATTTTAAGTAAGAGTTATATGCTAATGACTTTTGGGCTGTTGCTCTAGCACAATTGCCATCAAACCATTTTGGAGAGTTTGATCTTTTAGTGAATTGTTGACTTGGTATGAATAAATCCATACCAGCTAGTATTAAGTCACAAATGTGGGACTGGGTAGAATTGGGATCACTAGAGAAGAAAGACTGCCATGGAACATCAGCAAGATAATTTCTAAATCCATCCCAGTCTGCCCTGTCAAAGTGCCATCGGGTCACCCTGACAGGTTCGGAATGGGGAGGTGTAGGAGGGTTAACTAATGAGGCTTTGATGAGATTGTGGTCAGAGGATCCAAGTGGTGACAGTACCTCTATCCTGTATTGATCTGGATTATTTGTCAAGAATAAATCCAAGAGATGGGCATTATGGTCAGGATTATCAGGTATTCTGGTTGGTTGCTTTACCAACTGGGTGAGATTAAACGATTCCGCAAACAGCTCGCATTCTAGACCAGCATCGTCAGTCCGGGCAGAATGCAATAACCATTCAACATTGTGTATGTTAAAATCACCCAAAATGGTAATTTCATTGCCAAGGGCAAGGTCAAGGTTATTCAACTGAGTGGATATGGAATCAAATACACTGGGTTCCGAAGAAGCATTGGGGGAATGATAAACGACACAGATATATTTGGTAATGTTTTGGCAATTTAATTTATATAATGAGTAATCAAAACTGGATGAAGTGAAGTTTAAAATAGTATCAACTGCATATTGGGATTTGATATAACAACAGGTGCCGCCCTTGTTTCGAAAGTTTGTAAGGAGATGGTAACCGGGAAAACAAAATGGAAAACTACCTCGAAAAACAGAAAACCATCGACTACAATATTTAATGTCACTCTACACTGTACATTGTCCGACCATTAAGATAATGTATGATCAAGTATATTAAATAATTAAGTGTTGAAATTTCTCTCTCTCTCTCTCTCTCTCTCTCTCTCTCTCTCTCTCTCTCTCTCTCTCTCTCTCATCGGTATCTGCTCATTTCTTCTTTTATCGATCCAGCGTTATGTGCCACCCACCTTCTTCGCAACCCATCCACCAATCCATATTTCTTTATCTGTCCACCCAATCCACCAAACTTCACATCCATCCATCTGTCCCTCCATTTGTTCATCTATCCATGAATCTCTTCATATACTCGCCTATCAATTTCTCCATATATCTCTCCTTTCTTCATCCTTCCACTTCCAGCTCCATCTCCGTTTCATCTACTTGTATTTTTTTTTTAATATCACCTTCCATTTTTCCCTTTCCTTATTTATTCATCTATCCCTCAATCCATTCATACACTGACAGTGCTATCATCCATCATTTCATCCACCCTCTTGCCTGCTTCATCTGTCAATCTATTTTACCCACCGTTTTCCCTTGCTCTCACGAATCTCATCTTCCATCCATCCATTCACCTGTGCCACCATGTTTATTATCCTTCCCACCTGATCACGCAAAAATAATGTAAAATTATGGAAATTAAGAAAAAAAAAAATCGGATGCCTAAAACACACACACACACACAAAAAAAAAACATTACAAAGCTATTCCTTTCTCCAGTCTAGTTATATACATTGTATATTAGATTCTTCCTGCCGACAGTCGACTTCCTTTATTTTGGTCAAACCTTTATAGTCAAGAAGTAACTGAGGGCTGTACCCATCTCCATTTCGAATACTTTCTCCAAAACTGAATATAACCTTTTGACAGAAGCAATAACTGAATACTAAATATGTCGTCGAAGTGAAGCAGATAACATCAGCCAGGTACCCTTCCGTAGTAAAGAAAATCGTCTTATGATGGCAACGATAATAAAGCAAAATAAATAAATAAATAAATAAATCAGCAAACACTTCGCACACTTATGTTTATTTTTATTACACTATTCTCATCAACGCATTATCTCCTTCACCTCCTTCACTGCGTTTTTCTTTTTCAGCATGAAAGGTCTCTCGTAATCCAGTTTAATTTTTACACACCTACTACTATAAAATAATGAGCTAATAGTAAAAAAAATACGCGCATCAATAAGGCCTCCTTAGTAAAAGCAACAATAAGAACACACACACACACACACACACACACACACACACACACACACACACACGCACACACACAATACTCGTATCCGTAAGAAACGCCATAAGACAGGAAACTGTATGTATACCTATTCTTGTGAGTCACTCTCAGCTAAATAAAATCATCTAGCGTTTGCTGGAATACAACAGTAGAGTTCTCCCTACCATATGAGGGTAAAACCGTGGTGTTATTTTCAGAACTAAAGACTCAACTAACCAAAGCGTCTGGTGTTAACTGAAATACAGTGTTTGATAATGAAGATGCATTTATTAATTCGTTTGAAGGACCATACACAAAAGAGGAAGTTATCCAGGTGGTAGAGACAATTACCATACTATACTGGATATAGAGCGTTACACTCATGGTATTATTTTATTAATGTTTGGGCCTTGTGCGTTTTTTATTTTTATTTTGTGCGGGGGGGGGGGGAGGAGGGGTGGTGTGAGGGGCTATCGATCATCGGGCTGGGGGCCAAGGTTATTAATATTTTTTATTTATTAGTTTTAAGTATGTCAGTAATGCCTCTATGTATATATGTAATATCACATAACTTGCGGAAGTTAACAACAACAAAAACTCCAATAATATGTTCCAGGACACAAATATACCTATGCTTAGACCCTACGATCGAAAGACCTAACAAACAAACCGGTCTCCTGCACAAGACCTAAGGAGACAAGCAGCAAAACCTCACTTATCATTCATATGGGACTTACACTAATTGGTAAAATGCCTAGACCAACAGAACACCATCCAATAGAAATATGTAATGTCCGTCTACATCACACATTGTGCGGCCATCAAGAAGAAATTGTATATTCAAGCATACATTTTCTTCTTGTGCGATTATCAAGAAGATAATGTAAACTGCACTCAGTATACTATATACTGAAGGGATGCAAACTCTCTCTCTCTCTCTCTCTCTCTCTGGCACCTGTTCATTTCTACAGTACTTCAATCGATCCATTGTTATGTGCAGTCCACCTTCTTCGCAACTCATCCGTCAATCCATATATCTTTATCTATCCAACGAATCCACCAAACCGCACTGTCATCCATTTGTCCATCCATCTGTTCATCCATCCATGCATCTATTTATATACTTGCCTATCACACTCTCCATACATGTCACTTCTGTCCTTCCGTACTTTTAATCCTTCCGTTCCCTACTCTAACTCCATTTCAACCGCTTCTAATTCTTGTTACCAGCCGTGATAGCGAAGCTGGTATTGTTTTCAATTTGTCTGTCTGTGTGTCTGTTAGCACGATAACTTTGCAGCCGCTCAAGATATCATCACAAATTTTGCAGGTGTGTAGTTGGGGAAAAAAGTCGATCACGAGTTAGAAACTGGTGAAAACAAGTGGAGGATTGTGTGTCTTACCACGATAACTTCGCAACCACTCAAAATATCATCACAAAATTTTACAAGTGTGTAGTAGGGATAAAAATCTCCTACGAATATTTTTTTCAGTTTCTCTGTCTGTCTGTGGGTTTGTCAGCACGATAACTTCGCAACCGCTCAAGATAACACTACAAAAACTTGCAGGTGTGTAGTATAGATGAAAGTCTCCTACGAGTTCGAAATTGGTGAAAGTAGGTCAAGATCTATGTGTCTGATACCACGATAATTTCGCAACAGCTCGATATCATCACATTATTTTGCAGTTGTGCAGTAGGGATGAAAATCTCCTACGAGTTTGAAATTGGTTAAGTAGGTTAAAATCAAGGCCATATTCCGAGCCCCGCTAGATACGTATCGGCTCGCGGCTGGTGCGATTGCCCCCTTGGGAGGGACCTCTAGTTCTTGTTTTAATTTCATCGTCCACTCTTCCCTTTCATCTATTCATACATCATTCCATCAACTTATCCATTCACAATGCTGCCACCCATTAATTTCATCCACCCTCTTGCGTGCTCTATTAGCCTATCTATTTTATCCACCTTTTCCCCTTGCTCTCGCAAATCTCATCATCAATCCCTACATCCATCCATTCACCTGTGCTCACTGCCTGTTCCATCCACCCAGTTTATTATCCTTTCCAGCTGATCATGCAGAAACTATGAACAAGCAAATTAAAAAGAAAGTAGAATGCTTAAAAAAACGATAGAAAACGTCCGAAGTCATTAATGTCTTTAGTCCGATTATGTATTCTGTATTATAATTCTTGCTGTTACGAGTCGACTTTATTTCACTGAGGTCGGGCTTTTAGCACTGAAGGGGTTACAGATGGCTATACCTGACACCTTCAGTTCGAAAGGTCTCTCCAAAAATTAATATAACCTTCTGGTAGCTAGCAGCGATAACTCAATACATGATACGCCACCGATGTGAAGCAGTTAGCCCCTTCAATCAGGTACCCCTCGATTCCTTACTAATATCATGTGATAGCAACATGGAAAAAAAAAAAATAAAGCGTATACTTCATTCGGCAACTAGGTAAACACTTTCGTACTGTTATCAGGTAGAAGATCCATATTCAACAATACTGATCCCCTAACTGTGTATTATTCTCTCTCTCTCTCTCTCTCTCTCTCTCTCTCTCTCTCTCTCTCTCTCTATTTCATTTTCTCTTCATTTTTTTTTTATCTCTGTTTTACGACTGTTTAAGTAATATTCTTTCTAGTGTACAGTATCATGTATCTTTTTTTTATTCCTCTCTCTCTCTCTCTCTCTCTCTCTCTCTCTCTCTCTCTCTCTCTCTTTCTCTCTCTCTCTGTCATTTTCTTTTCATCTTTTTTTATTTGTTTTACGACAGTTTAAGTAATATTCTTTCCAGTGTACAGTATCATGTTTCTTTTTAAATTCATCTCTCTCTCTCTCTCTCTCTCTCTCTCTCTCTCTCTCTCTCTCTCATTTTCCTTTACTTTCTTCTCTCTCATTTCTTTCGCTCTTCAGTTCTAATTTCTCTTTCCTTTTCCATGTGTTTATCCACTATTCTTTCCAGTATGTTAAAATCTTTCTTCCTTATTCCCCTGTTCCTCAGTAATATCTCTATCTTTCTATCCCTGTCTGTCTATCTTCCTACCTATCTATCTATCTGTATATGTATATATGTATGTATGCATGCATGTATATAATATATATTTACATGTATTTATATATACACAAGTATCTATCAGCATATATATATATATATATATATATATATATATATATATATATATATATATATATATATATATATATATATATATATATATATATATATATATATATATATATATATATATATATATATATATATATATATATATATATATATATATATATATATATATATATATATATATATATATATATATATATATATATATATATATATATATATATATATAATAGGGGCGTGGAAGAAGTTGAGAGACGGAAGAGAGAGTTATATGTAGAAAGAGAGAGGTAAAAAGATTAGTAAGAGAGAGTAAGAAGAGAGTGGATGAGGATTTTGGAAGGAATTTGAGTGTAAAGTGGAGGGACTGTAAGAAAATGTTCTGGAAAGAGATGAAGAGAGTAAGACAGGGTGGAAGTGAATTAACAGGGGAGTGAAAGATAATAATGTAGATTACTAGTGGAGAAGGGAGAAAAAGTGAGCAGATGGAGAGAACACTTTAAGGAATTGTTGAACATAGAGGATGGAAGTGATGTGAGTATAAGTGGCTGGGGAATGGCTGGGAGAAGGAGGGAGATCAGAAGACAGGAAGAAATCAATAGGACAGAAGTTGTGGAAGCAATGAAGAAAGTTAAATTGGGGAAAGCCCCAGGAATTGATGGAGTGTGTGGTGAAATATTAAAGGGGGGGAGAGATAGTAGTAGAGTGGATGTGGAAGATGTGCAGATTGGCCTGGGAGGAAGGTAGAGTTCCGGAGGATTGGAAGTCAGGTATAATTATTCCCTTGTGCAAAGGAAAAGGGGAAAAAGAAGTGTGTGGTAATCATAGGGGCATTTGTCATCTTAGTATAATAGGAAAAGTGTATGGTAGGATACTTATTGACAGAGTTAGGGGAATAATAGAGGAATTAGTTGGAGAAGAACAAGGAGGCTTTAGGAAGGGAAGAGGTTGTGTAGATCAGACATTCATTCTTAGATCTTTAGTGGAAAAGTTTCTAGAGAAGGGAAAGAAGTTATGTGCAGCTTTCATGGATTTGGAGAAAGCATATGGCAGAGTGGATAGACAAACATTGTGGAAAGTATTAAGAATATATGGAGTAGATGGGAAGTTGTTGAATGCTGTGAAGAGTATGTATGATGGTGCTAAGGCTGCAGTGCGTGTGGATGGTTAACTGAGTGAATTTTTCTCTTTGAAGGTTGGGTTGAAACAGGGATGTGTCATGTCTCCATGGTTGTTCAATCTGTACATGGATGGGGGTAATAAAAGAGGTACAGGGTAGGGTAGTGGATGTTGGAGTGGCCCTGGTGAGAGAGGGTAGTGTTTGGAAACTCCCTGTACTGTTGTTTGCAGATGATACTGTGTTGTTGAGTGAAGACGAAGGGGAGCTGCAAGGCTTGGTGGATGAGTTTAGGAGAGTGTGTAAGAAACGGAATCTAAAGTTGAATGTAGGGAAGAGTAAAGTGATGGTCTTTGAGAGAGGTGCAGTTAGTGAATGTACAGCGAGGTTAAATGGTGAGGAATTGGAAAATGTGAGTACATTTAAGTACTTGGGTAGTGTGATGAGTAAGGATGGAGGGTTGCAGGGTGAAGTGCTTGAAAGGGTACAGCAGGGAAGAAAGGTTGCTGGTTCATTGAAGACAGTGATAAGAAACAGGGAAGTGAGCATGGAAGTGAAGAAGTTACTACATGACAGTATTGTGATACCAACTCTAACGTATGAAAGTGAAGCTTGGACGTTGTTGGAAGGGTGTAAGTCAAGAGTGAGAGCAGTGGAAATGAGTTATTTAAGAGGAGCTTGTGGAGTCACATGGAGAGACAGGCTGACAAATAAGGATATAAAGGAGCGTTGTGGTGTGGATGTGGATGTGATAGGAAGTGTTAGGAGGAATACACTGAGGTGGTTTGGCCATGTGGAGAGGATGGAGGGTGAAAGACTGACGAAGAGAGTGTATGTGAGTGAGGTGGAGGGGGGGAGAGGGAGGGGGAGGCCGAAGATGAGGTGAAGGGATGGGATGGAGAGGTATATGAGAGAGGGGAGTGTGAGTTGGGAGCAGGGCAGTGAAATGGCGGGGGACAGGGCGACATGGAGGCGATTTGTTTGTGGCCACCCCGGACGGGATTGAGGCGTCTGGCAATAGATTATATATATATATATATATATATATATATATATATATATATATCTCGGATCCTCTGTGGTAAAGTGTGCATTTTCGTTCACTGACGAACGAGGGTTGGCGCCCCGCCAAGGTAGTAAACTTTGGGAGCGTTCTTAAGGCCAAGTACTGCATTGGCGGACACAAGGGGTGCTGTGGTTGAACCAGTGTCGCATACTATTAAGTATGCCTGCACCCAGTCGGCCTGCACGGCCCGATTACATTTGGTTCACAGACTACACACACATCCAACGCCACTCCAACACTACAATTACACATACAAGCACTTCTCACCCTACATACAATCTCTACTAGACAGCCTAAGCCACTTGGTGGAGATACATTGGCTGGATCGTCCCCGCTTCGGTCGGGATAGGCCGGTCCCTGCAGTGGACACACAAACGGCTGATGAGATATATATCATCAGCCGTTTGAGTGTCCACTGCAGGACCGGCATATCCCAACCGAAGTGGGAACGATGCAGTCAATGTATCTCTACCGAGTGGCTTGGCTGTCTGGTAGAGATTGTATGCAGGGTAAGAAGTGCTTGTACGTGTATTTATAGTTTTGGAGTGGCTTTGGATGTGTGTGTGTAGTCTTTGAACCAAGTGTAATCGGCCCGTGCAAGCCGACTGGGTGCAAGCATACTTTATTGTAAGCCACACTAGTTCAACCACAGCATCCCTTTTGTCCGCCAAAGCAGTACGTGGCCGGAGGAACACTCCCAAAGTTTCTTACCCCGGGGGGAAGCGAACCCTGGTTCTCTCATGTACGAAAACGCACACTTTACCACCGTAGCCTAATACAGAGGCTCATATTATATATATATATATATATATATATATATAATGTGTGTGTGTGTGTGTGTGTGTGTAATGTCTGTCGCTATTTTATTTTCATTCATCTATCCATCCACACAGCTATACATACTCCACACATCTTCAGTGCAGTCTTTCTATCCAACTTACCTATTCATCTGTATCTACCTAACACTGCCAGGGTTGACAAACACCCCTGATTCCTCTAGTTTGGGCCCCGACCACCACCACACCGCCTATCCATTTATTCGTCCATATTCCGTCCATCCATCTTGCCATCATTACAATCATCAAGAAAATATTCCGACTGGTATATGAAGGGTGGGTAGGATCCAGAAGCAGGAAATGGATGTTGTCAGTTCACTCATCCATCTTTCCTATCATACATTCATCCGGACACCCATCTCCCTGTCCACCCACCAGTAATTTCATCCATTTCTCAACACATCCATTTACTCTCCGTGTGCAGCTCGCAGTCAGGTAACACTGGAGTACTCAGCAAACTTCAGAATATAGTCTTGCTAATGATGGCGCAAACATCCCCATTGATTCCTCCATTAATAACCAACACATTACACAGGCCATCCAATAACCAACACCATTACACAGGCCATCCAATAACCAACACCATTACACAGGCCATCCAATAACCAACACCATTACACAGGCAATCCAATAACCAACACCATTACACAGGCCATCCAATAACCAACACCATTATACAGGCCATCCATTCATCCATTTGTTCATCAGTTTATCTGTTCATCTGTTAATTAACAAAGTCTCACAGACAGCTCCGACAGGCCACCCTTCCATTCATCCATTCATTCACCCATCGGTCTCTTCATTCATCCACCCATCCATCCATTCATGTATCCATCCATCCATCTACCTCTTCATCCATACATCCTTCCATCCATGCATCTACTTCTTCATCCATCCATCCTTCCATCCATCCATCTAACTTTTCATCCATCCATCCACTCACCGTATGCCGCTCCCAGACAGGTAACACTTGAGTGTGCAGGCAGCTCCGGTTCGGCATCGCTTCTCGTCTCTGTTCCCTGGACTTTTATGTATGGTCGCGGAGAGAGACGACGTGTTTTCATTTACTCTCTCCTCTAGTTTTCAGGGCTGCCTCACCGGCATTAGTTTTTTTTTTTTTTTTTTTCACCCTTCTGGTGACACTTAGGATAGCTAGTACTAATTTTCCTCCCTACCCTTGCTAGAGATATAGTAAGTGTCTATATCTATTTACTAAGATTGCCTTTGCTTACTCGCCCACGGAGGGTCCCCCCCACTGATCGCTCTGGGGTGTGAAGTAACACGGTCGGGCCTCCCTGGAGTGGTTTGAGAGGGCAATCTTAGCCATAGGTGTGTGGTCCCCGGTTGTTTGTCCCTTGTTCGTTTTTCCTCCTCCTTCCCACTTCCCCCGTTAGGGGGAAGTGGTCCCTATGGCGGACAACCCTACTGCCTCCCCCCCCTTCAGGGGGGGAGGTAGTCCTGACCGACTCCCGACTGCTGCACGGACGGACTGCCCCCAGACTGAATGGCCCCAGACACGTACCCGCCTTGACATTCATGTAAATAATGCCGAGTTTGTTTTGATTCATGCGGTTGTTTCCACTCCCCTGTCCAGCCTCAATCCCTTCATCATCAAGAAGGTGATTGATGGGTGTGCAGGAGAGGTGGAACAAGTGAAAAAACTTGCGAGTGGAGACCTCCTCGTAAAAACCATGAATTCAGCTCAGGTCAAGGATTTGCTTAAACTGAGGAAGTTCCATAGTTACGATGTCCAGACGACGATCCCCCACTCCATGAATTCCTGCAAGGGTGTTATCACCTGCAGGGATCTGGTGCTTATGGAAGAGGAAGAAATCGTACAGGAACTTGCTCAGCAAGATGTAATAGAGGCCAGATTTATTACAAAAGCTGCAAGATTTTCCGGAAGGCATAAGGACGAAGACCGCAACAGTTGTTTTGACTTTTGGAAAAGTATCTCTTCCATCCAATGTGAAAGTTGGATACGAAATTTTCAATGTCAGACCACATACATCCCAAACCCCCTTCGTTGTGCAAAATGTCAGATATATGGACACCACAAAAAGGTCATTTTTGTCGGTCTTCAAACCTAGTATGTGGCAAGTGTGCGGCTGTAGGCCATTCTGCTGACCACTGTACATCAGAGAATGAACACGTTGCTTTCACTGCCAGGGCGCTCACCCCCACTTCCTCTCCGGGTTTTGTCCCAAGTGGAAGAAGGAGGAGAAAAGAGGTCTGCACAGTGAAGGCAACTGAGGGCATATCCTTTTACGATGCTAGGAAGAAGGTGAAGGAGTAGCATGCAACTCCCAAACCAAATATCTCCTATGCATCGGCGTGATTTGTGTCCCGTCTCTGTGATGTGCACCGTGGAGACACAGACTGACCTTACATTTCGCTCCTCGTGCCCCACGCCCTACCTCTCAGCCCTAAGCCTCCTGTACGTTTCAACTCTCTGACAGACATCCCTGTTGCCACTTCATACTCTCAGGCTGCCGCTGCTCCTTGCGCAGTCAGTGCGGCCAAAACAGAGAGCCTGACAAGTCAGATAAAATTAACCTGACCACCCTCACCAAACAGTCACGTCACTCATGTCCTTCCTGCTCCTACTCCATGGCGAGGGAGAGAAAGCAATAGCTCTTCCTCGGTGGATTCTGGGAAAGACCTTGTTACATTGACAGAGAATATGGAGATCTCCACAAGCTTAAGCACCGGGAAAGGTCCCCCGGTAGCCACTACGCCTGATGGCGGGCGGCATAAAAAAAAACTAAGAGCACGGACCACCCTCGTAAATCTTAAACCGTCGCTTTCACTGTATTACAGTGGAATTGTAGAGAGTATTGGGAATAAGTTACATAATAATAGCAATATCTTGCTTTCACTACACAGGCCAGACGTTGTTTGTTTACAGGGAGACGCACCTGGAGGAGGATCACCCTGATCCTCCACAGTTCAGACTTACTACCACTCGTAAATAGAAGATATGAAGGCCACGGAGTTGCCATTTACACCCACAAAATCACACCCACAAACGGAAGTGATTCTAAATTCTACTCTGGAAGTGGTCACGTGCAGAGTAAAATTTATCTTAACACGTATCTGTCTATTTGCTCTCTGTACTATCACTCCTACACGGCCCCATTGATAGTGATGCTTTAAATTCACTAGTGGAACATCTCCACTGGGAATAAGTTGGCAGTGTTGGGCGATTTTAACGCCCATGTCACTATCAATGGGGTAGCATGAGGATTGATGGTCGTGGGGAGCAAGTAGCCGACCTAATACTACAGTCCAACCTCTGTCTTCTGAACGATGGTAGAGCGACTCGTGTAGATGATCTGTACTGGTAACTTTTCGGCCATTGACTTATCTTTGGCCTCCCCTGAGTATACATCAAGATCTCTCGTGGGACCCCTTACCTGACGACTCCTTGGGGAAGTGATCATTTACCCATCTGTCTTTCTTATACCACAGCGACGATCATTTCGGACACCTCCACACTCCAAAATTTAACTATAAGAAAAGCAGATTGGGGATCCTTCTCCAAGGATCGCCAATTTAGATATATCTGGGGAGACCATAGATGTTAAGGTCGAAAATATAACTACTTCCATATTACACGCAGCTGAGGCTGCTATTCCCAAGACTTCTACAATTCATGCGAAGCATAGAGCACATTGGTTGGACGCCGGATTGCCTGACAAGCATTAAGAAAACGCCAATAAGGAGATACAGGATTTTTGATAGTCAGCCCACTGAGGAAAATTTTATTGCATACAAACAGGCACGGACTGAGGCAAGGAGAATAATAAGAAGTGGCTAAACGTGACTCCTGGCGGTCCTTTGTGTCCACACGGTTTGACTCGTACAACACCATTACATAAAGTCTTTGGTCCACTATAAGATTATTAAATAATAAACGCCCATACTTCCTATGCCTGTCACCACCTTGCAGGTGAATAACACCACCTATGACGAGCCCGTGGACGTTGCTAACATCCTCCGCCAGGAGTTTTTTCTCGTGTATAGTAGCTCAGCCAATTATGACCTGCGTTTCCAACATCATAAACGCACAGCTGAGTTAAGCAGATATTGGAGCTTTGCCACAGAAGATGTAGACTCCCCACATTACAACCAAGAGTTTACGCTAGATGAACTGCTCCCTTGCTCCTTAGAAGTCCTGTAAAGACACCAGCCCTAGGACCAGACACCATCACTGTACGGTACGATCCAGCACATCTTAATCAGGACAACCTGATTAAGATGTTAGCATTGTACAATGAGATTTGGGCGTCTCTGAACGTTCCCAAACTCATGGCACTTTGCGCCACGTCATACCGATACCCAAAGAGGCTGGAATCGTCTTATGAATCCCACTTCCATTTCGTCCTATTGTGTTGACTTCTTGTCTATGTAAGGTCATGGAACGTTAATGGTTAACAATAGGCTTCTTTTTGTTTTTAAGAGTCGAAGAATTTGTTAAATGATCAACAATGTGGCTTCCGTAAATACAGAAGTTCACTAGATCATTTAATGAATTTGGAGCATTGTATTGCAGAGGCATTTGCCAATAAAGAATTCATGATAGGGGTGTTCTTGGACATCCATAAAGCCTATGACATGACCTGGCGACACAGTATACTAATGAAGCTCTATGCTTAGTGGTTTTAGAGAGGAAATTTGCCTGTTTTTATTTCAAATTTCTTAAAGGGACAGAACTTTCTCTGTCACCAATTGCCCCGTAACGTAACATCGGATATATTTATCCAGGAAAACGGGGTGCCACAGGGAAGTGTGCTTAGTCCTACTTTATTTAGTATTATGATCAATGATATTCTGTCATCAGCTCCCATCCCGAGGAATCTTAAATACTCACTCTACGCTGACGATTGTGCAATATGGCACTCTTCACTGTAATGCACAATTTTCGGCTGGGCGGATTCAAGCAGCCCTTGACTCCGTCCACCAATGGGCCTTGCAGTGGGGATTTAAGTTTTCCGTCCGTAAGTGTGCATATAGTCTTCACTAATCGTAACGTACCTAATTTGTGCTTAACTTTGGATAATCAGAAATGCGGTACCTTTCCAAAATTCTGTAAAATTTTTAGGAATACATTTTGATCGAAAGAATGAATTTTAAACTTCACGTTAATACTTTTGCTTGCTCGTTGTGATAAACCGTTAAAATGTCCTGAAGTACCTATGCAGGTACTACCTGGGGTGCCGACAGAAAATCTTTATTAATGGTGTATAAGTCCCTTATTCGATCAAAGCTAGACTATGGCGCACAGGTGTAATGGCTTCCGGCATCCGATGCCACGCTGAAAGGATTGGATGTGCTACAGAATAAATGTTTGCGAATGTGTCTTGGAGCCGTCCGGTGTACCCGTGTGGCTCGTATGGAAAATTGGAGTGGAATGTGCCTCCCTACCTCCGTATTCGCCGTGACCACCTGGCCTTGTCCTATAGTAGTAAGGACATTTAGGAAAGAAAGTAATATCGGCAATGTGGCCTGTACCCCCTGCGTCAATACCACCACCTTCTGCGGGGGGGGTGCGTCCAGACCCACTTGCTGTTGCGCCTCCACTTACTGACTCAGGAGCTTGAATTGTGGACGCCAGATGACTGTGACAAGTTGGTGTTAAAAAATATAGCGCCTTAGGAGACCACCTGCCTTTACTGTTGATGTTACATGGCTCCCAGCACCAAAGGCCAAGGCGCCGGAGGCCTGGAGGTCCACCACTTGTTTCGCAACATTATCATTCGTCACCTGGGGTCCACCACTTGTACACAGATGGCTCCAAGTCGAGTGATATGTGTGGGTGCAAGTTGTGTGGTCGACTGAATGTGCCCTCAAGGTATCGGTTGCCGACTCATACATCTGTGTTTTACCTCAGAACTTATTGCTATTGACAATGCCATAGACTATGCTCTCAATTCTAGGCATGACTCATTTGTCATATTTTCGGATTCAAAATCAGCCCTTCAGGCAATTGCATCTTGTACTACGGACTCTCACGAGATCCAGGGCGGCATCGTTAATAAGTTGCATTCATGCAACAAGTCATTCACGCTGATCTGGGTGCCTGGTCATTGTCGTATCTACGGCAATGAGCAGGCTGACTTACTTGCAAAGTCGGCTGTAGAGCTCGAGGAGACTTGGGACGTTCCTCGTGATCTACGGCCGAGTCTCTCTCTCTCGGAAAGAAATCAATAAATCTTCTGTGGCAAGGTCAGTGGACCAAACTAAATATTCCAACCTGTAAGCCGTACCTGGGCGACTGGAACACCGCCAACCGCCCCAGTCGCCTGGAAGAAAAAGTGTTGGCACGATTACGGCTTAATGCCACCGTTTTAACACATATGAAACCTTATATGGAAAGACGCTTCCCACCGCACTGCTGACATCTGTGATGCGGTGTTATCTATCAGTCATATCATCCTGCGCTGTCGGCGATTTTATTCGTGAACGTGCTTCACTTATAAATTACTGTGTGGTGCAGCAGACGTCCCCACTTCACCCTTTCCCACCATCCTGGGTGATGGGGACATTGTTATGACTGATAAATTGATGGCTTTCTTGAGAGAGACCGGACTGATCAAAAGTGATGTGACTTTTTTACTGTGTGGTTATGGTTTTTATCAACGGTAAATATGTATATATTGTAATATTAATTAGGGTTGACAGTTGACATATTTGAAATAGGTCCCTCCCTCCACTGATCTATTTCTAATATAGATGTCCCTTACATTATTTTTATTCCTCGACTAACAGTCACCAGCTGATGAGTGCAAGTGTGCAATATAGAAAGGTATTGGGCACTTGCAGTCGATGGTGGTCTGCTGGCCGAGGTTCTTCACTTTTTGTACAAATTATGTAAATACATTATATTTTCTTAATTAACGACAGCTGACGTATATGGAAATGTTCCTGACTCGTCTTTGTTCCCTTTCATATATTGATGTCTCCTATATTAGGTTGTGCCTCGACTGACAGTCACCAGGTGATGGAGTGCAGGTATGTAATATAGAATGGCATTACATATCTGCAGTCGATGGTGATCTCTTGGTCGAGGCTTTTCTACCATTAGTGTAGGTCTAGTTATTTGTCTCTTAGGATTTAGTATAGGTTAGCGATTTGTCTGTTAGGTGATTAGTTTTAGAGTCTTTAGATTAGGCATTTTTGTTTATAAGTAATATAAGGTTAAAAAAAATAAAAAAATAAAAAAAAATTAAAAAAAATAAAACTACAAAAAAATAATAAAATAAAAATGATTATATATATATATGTACGTGTGCATGAAAGTGTGTATGTTCATATGCATGGATGTGTGTATGTATATATGTATGTATATATATATGTTCATATATATATATGTATATATGTGTAAATGTATATACATGTATATATTTTGCCTTAATGACCGGGGGCTCCGGCCTCAATGGTCGATAGGCAAAAAAAAAAAAAAAAAAAAAAAAAAACTGTTCCCTGACAAAACACCCCTTATGATTGCTCCAATGATGGCCGCCACACAATCACCACACTGACCACATTCCGGAAGATTTTGATGGAGTAGAGTTTCTTGCAGCCTACCGCCACACCCGCTGATTCAGCTCTTATTTACTGCCCTTGCTGCTGCTGTCGTTGTCAGTGGCGATAGAGTTAAGGATCCTGAAACTTACCTTCCATGTTTTCACTGCCAACGTTGCCGCCACCTTCCATTTTGTCCCTCTGGGTATAATAGCGCTTAACCACCAATACATTTACCACAGTTATATCACCGTTTTCTTTCTCATGTAATCAGATGTTACTACCACAGCATTGTCACAGCTGTATCACCGTTTTCTCTGTTTGTCCTGCCACTAAAATTGCAAGTTATGCATCCCCGTTTTCTGTGTGTGTGGTTAACGTTTCTGTTACCACATTGTGAGTATATCATCGTTTTCTGTGTCTTGTTGTGTGGTTTACTATACTATCACCCAGCGCATGACCACAATAATAGTCTTCTCTCTAAATATGTGGCTGATCTTATATTTATGTAATGTTTCTTTGAGCTGAATAAAACTGTCAGTCATTAACATTCTAACAATGAAATATCGAGCCAACTATGGAAGGGTCATAATGTCTGTTTTTTATGCTATAACTAAAGTAGAGTTGTCTAACTTGTCTCTGCTGAATAAAATCGTTCGCATTTAGTGAGAATGAAACGTGTTTGATTGTCGCAGTGTTAGACTTAACTCTGCTAGCCTACCCACCACAACCACCACATTTGCGATACCCACCTCACTTTTTCTTATTACTGCTTTTGTTTTGTTCTGGCTACTGCCAGATGAGTTTATTACCTTAAGGAGAGAGACTTCTTGAAGTGAAAGGATTAAGATAAATTTTCACCAGACCACTACTTGAGGTCCTTCCTAACGACATGTATCATCAGGGGCAGA